>NC_143140.1:83661076-83966997 GCF_059928025.1 Delphinapterus leucas | reverse complement strand
AGAATCTTTTGTACAATTTTGAAAGAAAAGCAGGCACAAATGAAAAAGTATAAAATGCAAGTGGGCTTTGAAAAAACTGAGGTATTGGAAAAGAAACCATATGTTTGAAATAGAAAGCTCAGTAAATGGCATACATTCCACGTTGGATACTTTCTAAAAGAGTGTTAGTAAATTGAAAAATTTATGCAGGACACGTATGGCACAGGGAGATAAACAGATTAAAAATTAAGACAGAAAATTAAGAGCAGAAAATAATGGAATAGTTAAAAAAAAAAGAAACAGGTAGAAAGATTGCTGAAATTTTGAAAGAAAAGACCAAAACATATTCCAGGTTGTAGAGAACTAAAGGTTTTATATATTGCAGGAGGGATTATAAGTAGGACACTTTGAAAGCAATTTGGGGATACCTGCAATATTAAAGATGCACGTATCCTATGACCACGAAGTCCACTCTCAGATAAATACTCTAGCCCAGAGGAACACGTGTCGAGGTGCACAGTGCAGTTATACAAAGTTGTTAATTGCAACAGTGTTGTGATAGTAAATTAAATGTGGGTCAATAAGTGAATGGATAAATAAATTGTGTCATTTTCATTCACTACAGTGCTATATTAGAATTAGAGCTACTTGTCTCAACATGGAAAAAAATCTCAAAAACACAATACTAAAAATTAAGTATCTCCATTAATGCTATTATTTATAGTATTGTGAATGTTGCTTAAATACTAAAATTGCATTGGAATGATAAAAATCACATTCAGCTTAGTGTAACCTGGGGTGAGTGAGAGGGAAATGGAAAAGGGAAGTTGTACGTAGGGAGACATGAGTGTATTTAGATTTCATTACCTTAAAAGTAAAATCAAAGAGTAAGAAAGAAAGGAAGGAAGGAAGAGATGTGTGCTCAATGAGTTGAGCCTCTTGATATGATAGAGTTGAGCCTCTTGATATGATAGAGTTGAGCCTCTTGATACCATGTTGTTAAATTGCTTTTCAATTTCCACATTCCACTATCAGTGAGTAAGTGTGTATCTGGAATTTACCGCAGGAGAGATTATAAGCACAGGAGTGTGGTTTTGAAAAAACACGTGACGATCTCTCTTTTGGCCCTAGGCCCTCCTGTTACTATCATGTCTCCTCTTTTCAATCAAGGTTCTGGTGAGACTAGTCTTCAGTGCTGTGTTGACTTCTTTAATTCCCATTCCTCCCCAACCCACTGGAATTTGTTTTCCAGCCAACACGACAATGAAACTGTTTTGCCAAGGTCTCCAGTAACTTTTTCTTTCTCTTTGACACTGGTAGTATTTAATGGTTTGGGCTCACCTTTCCCTTCAATCTGTCCCTCACTTCCGTGGCAGCTCCTCTGCTGGTTTTCTTTTGTCCTGTGCTGTTCTGCTTAGTCTCCTAGACCTTTCCTGCTGCTTCCGTGTAAACATACTGGTCTTCCTTCGGATTCTGACTTCAACCCTTTGACATTCTGCACATCTGGGTTATCTTATCCAAACTGAAGACTTCCACTCTCTGTACCCTGATGATTCCTAATTTTGTCTTTATTCCAGATTTCCTCCAAATCCTTAAACCCTTAAGTACTATATATACTGACTGTTTCCATCAGATACCTCTTATGTACATCAAACTCAGTATGTTTATTACTGACTATATTATAATTCAGTATATATGACTGTGTCCTCTATATTGATGTCATTTATCCCATTGCTTAAGCTAGAAACTCTTTCCCTGACACATTGCTCTCCCTCACTTACCATGTTCTAAATTCCTCCTCCTCTTCCCCCACAGCTCCCTGTCCGTCCTTCTTTTTCTCCTCTCTCTTTCTTCTTCCCCTTCGCCCTAGTCTTTTTTTTTTTCCTTTTTTTTGGCGGTACGCGGGCCTCTCACTGTTGTGGCCTCTCCCGTTGCGGAGCACAGGCTCCGGACGCGCAGGCTCGGCGGCCACGGCTCACGGGCCCAGCCGCTCCGCGGCATGTGGGATCCTGCCGGACCGGGGCACGAACCCGTGTCCCCTGCATCGGCAGGCGGACTCTCAACCACTGCGCCACCAGGGAAGCCCCCTAGTCCTTCTTTTATAATATTTCTCGAATTTCTCTTCTGTGTAGAAAGTGCCATTGCTTCCAGCTTCCCCTCAGACTCTAGTCCTTGCTTCTCTGTCCTCCTCCGTTATACAACATCAACAACCAAAGCAAATACCTTAAAGGCTACTACTTTGTGAATTTTACTCTTGAAACAAATATTTGCATTTTACCATTTACTCTTGTGACTTTGGGCACAATACTGAACCTCTGTTTGCTTCAATTTCCTCATCTGTAAAATGTGCATTATAATAGCACCTAAGCCATAAATGTGAGAATCCAATCCAGGTATTTATGAAAAGACTCAGAGCAGTGACTGGCCTATGGCAAACATTATATGAGTATAAGCTTTATATATATTTCTTAGCTATCATTGTTTTCAATTACTGTCTATTGTTATTATAAAGTCTCTTATCTGTCTTCATTTTTCACTATTAGAGATTTCCTTTTCATATTCACTTATTAAGTAATATTAAAGTGGTTAGTCTTCTGAAAAAAACTAAGCAAGTTTTTCATGTATTTTTACAGGTAAAATTTTAATGTATAAAAGCTTTAAAATTCTCTTTACAAAGTTGAGTTTAATTTGCCAGGAAGGAGGAAAGATGTTTGTGGGGCAAAGGTGTTTGTGGAGAAACATGCCTAATAGCTTTATCAGCTGGAGCTGGCTTGGATCTAAAATATTTAGGAATTGTTGTGGCTTCGTTAAAGTAGTGCTAAAATTGGCAATCGTGAAGTTTTACACCATGGAACTTGGGTAAATGCCACAAATCAAGACTAGCATAACACTATATAATTTTGCTTAATACCAGGACCATTGTGAAGTTTGATGTAATGACAAACCACTTTATGGTGAATTTTAATATATCATGGGGGGTAAATTGTACCTGTAAGAGTTAATAGTTACTATATATATTAGAAGTCAATATAATAATTACCCTGATCTTGGTTGTGAGCGCCATCATTCAATATCAGAGGAGGTCCATTTGTATATTTTACACTGGTTCCTTTTTAAGTTTATACAGCGTGTGATTTTGAGTGATTAATGGCCAAGTGAATTTTTTTAACCACCTTAAAAAGTAAAAGAAAAATAGTCTTTTTCAATAAAAAAGGAAATATTTATTTAAAAGAGAAAATTTTCTCAAGTTTTAGAACCAAGTTAGGGCAAATTCAGAATTTGGGGTAATTCTTCAGTTTTACCTACAACATGCCAATGGGAAGAAAATTGTGTGAGAAAAATATCTTATTAGGCTTCGGATATTTGTTATGATTGTTATAATTCCCTATGGAAAAACTGTCTCATAAACTGCACACTGCTTGCTTGGCTTTTTGTCACTCACCTAGTGAAATAAACCACATGTAAGATCTTTATGAAACTGACTAGTTCGTGGGTTCCATTTCCTGTTGTGAGGGGTTAGATGTATCTCAAACTCACTAAAGTTCTCAAGATTGTTTTCATTCTTTCATGTAAACCAATTTAGGTTTCAAATTCGTATATTTCAAGTGAAACTGAAATTCTCTCTAATTTATCATTTCTATAATATGCAGTTCTGCTTCTGGTTGGGGGGAAACAGTTTGAACAGTTATATAGATTCTACAATAATTTGCCTTAGGAGAAGTACTGTCTGAGGAGGGCTGACTCGATGACTAAACTCCCAGCCCCCCTTTAAAAAAGTCTGAATAAAGTCCTCTCGGTGTTGGGTGCTCACATTGCTTGAGGTATTGTCCTGCTTAGAGCCCCACTTCTCATCCAGCCCAGGTGCAAGAATCTAGCGTAGACAGAGGCCTGGTTTGGGGCAAAGTTGAGACAGAGCCTACAGTTTGATAGGGGGCTTTCTCTAGAACCAGCCATAAGGTTGGGTGGTAGAGCTGGAGAGCCCTTGCTGCACTGGGAGCCCATAAGCGATGGATGGCGGAGATTCACTGGCTCCCAGTCAGGAGGCTTGGAGTGGGTGATGCTTCCCTTTACAGATCCTACAGCTGTCCTCTCCTACTTCTCTCTCTTCTTATCAGAGCTGCTCTTTTTGTATGAGCTAATGTGATTTACCTTGTTCACATGGGGCCAGAACGTTCTAGGAATGCCTCTGTCTACAACTCCCTTTTCTCCCTATTCCCCTGGTTCTTAGTTTGTCTTGAGTGCTTCCTGGGGTCTCCTGTAGCCCAGATTTTCTAAAAGTGTTCCTACTATCTAAATTGACTTACTCTCTTCTTCACCTTTAGTCCTGGCTCTCAACTAAGTTCTAGCTATCCAAATAGTATACATTATGCAAATAAGATATTTGGGCTAATATATTTTGTTAATAGGTTTTGCTGACCTCAGATAATTGCCTATAGAAAAGACTCCAGGAGACCATTTGAAGGAATGGTGGGAATTTTAGACCAAGATGCAGGTCAGTGTGGGAGATATCTTATGAAGCGGAGCTGAGACTAGAACTTGGTCAAAAATGCCTAAATTTTAGTTGTGTGTCATGACTCTAGCATGTCTACTCTTGACTAAAATTTAGAGCAGTTATTGCGTTTGTCATGTCCGTTTTTCACAAGGCTGATTAATTTCTTAAGGAATAAAATTTTCTTCTAACATTTGTAAAATAAAAAGTCGGTATGGGATTTCCCAGGAAATACAATTTAAGCACTTTAACTTCATCATTGTTGCTGAAGGAAATACAAATCCTACCTATCTTGAAAATTACTAGGAAATTTTTATTTATTAGATATGAAGTACTTGTTTATATCTATAATCATGTATTATAGTACATAGTCACATAAAGTATTTTTAGTTTTTAGTGCATTTTCAGGTACAATCCTGTTAAATATTTTTGAGACCTACAGGATTGGAATTATTATAAATATCTTGATTTTACGAATGAGGAAGTTGGTTTCGAGTAATAAACAGATTTTTCCATGAGTAACACAGCTACTACATATGACAACCGTGAGTTGATTTCAGGCCTCTGGATTTTAAAATCCCATTTTATTTCCGCTCTGTCATATTCCCTCTTCAAACATATCATAGAACCATTGTAGCTATTAGATCAATAGTTAGATATGGAGAATACTAGCCAGGTACATCGAAAATAACATTATAAAATCTTGTAATAAGATTGCATACCAATTTTTAGAACTGCTTTTCAATTATGTACAATGTTTTTCAAATTCTCCACTTGTTACCAGAAAAGATTAAGTCAATTAAACTTGACTAAATTCGGTTTAGATATTGTGGAGGAAAAAATGAAACTTCTTTAATCTAAAATGTTTCTCTCTCTGCACACACACACAGAGCCGTTGAAAGCATTTTTTTTCTGTTTTCTATTTTTGCTGATAGTCTGATGATTTTACATGAATTGTTTAAAATGTATTGTGAAAAACATGTATTTCAGATTGTCTTTTGTCTGATTTGAATATCTGAAGAGCTAGTATCAAATAGAAATTGGCAATTAATTTATCTTCCATAAAACATACGAGAAACATTCAGAGATACTTAAGGCAATATGTAATTTAAATCTAGATGTAAATAAGAATTTCCTGATAAGGAGGGTTGATAGGTACTTAGATCTCACCAAAAGAGGTTGTGGAACTTCTTTTTTCTGGGATGTTTACTTCATGTGGCTTAGATGCAACCCCATGGTATTAGCAGGACCATGAATTTAACAATCTGATGTGAACCTGTAGTATTGTGACATTGCAATGGTTATCTTGCAGGTTTATTTAAACTGCTGTTATTTAGAAATGGCACAAAAAGAAGCACAACATAATTTTGTCTTCTCTCACAAAAAATAAAAAGGGAAATATTTTTATTATTTTTAAGAACTTGAGTGAACGGTGTCCTGTCATAACTAAAGCGGTAGTGAGAAAGATGCCTGTGGGTGGAAACAGGAAACATTAGTGATAAATGCTGTTACGTATTTTTTTCAGGTGCAGCTCCATGTCTATTGATTCTAATTAGCACATTTTGTGCCTCAGCTAGTAGCTCCCCTTTAGCTCTGCTTGGAGAGTTTTTTTTTTTAGCTTCCATCCTGCTCATACATACTGCCACCTCCTCCCTCTTTCTCTCGTTACAAATGTTACAACACAATCAGAAATTTCCTCTTTTCTTTCCTTCCTGCATTTCCAGCAGGTTCCCTTGCGTCAGAAGCAGAGAAAGAAAACTAAAGGTAATTAGATCTTTTGTTTCTTTATCCCGTTTGTGTGTGTGTGAGAGTCCTTTTCTCCTGGATGCCTTCTTTAGGATCTGATTTTTGTCTGTCTTAATGCTAATATCAGAAGGTGGATGGCAGATTAATTTGGGGTTCTTTTGGATCGATTTTAAGAAATGACGGCATGCTGTTCATTTGGATTAATCCCCCGTGGTATGTCAATAGAGCTTAGAAAGACTGGCACTGAGTCGGGGAAGTGGCCGTGTTTCTAGGTGGGCATTAACCCTTTGGCATCTCTTGCATAACTACTGCTATTATTGTTGAAACGAGCTGTGTTAGTGCAGTGATGTGCCTGCCAGACTCATGATTTTCATGTTTTCAGCTTATTCCATTGAAGAATATTCTTAGACTAAGACTTGCATGTGAGTCTCACTGTTTCCTTGATCATATCTTGTACCTTCTAAGCACCAAATGAATGGTTAAAAATAAAATCGATAAATTACTTTCTTTTTGCATTTGCTTTGCATAAATCTTGGTACAAAAATCCAACTCCCTGGAGGTAAACAGCGAACACATAGATCAGGGTACGATGTTACCTACCTTTTCACATAATTGTTGCAGGTTTTTTCACCATGAGTCGGAGGAGGATATCATGTAAAGACCTGGGGCACGCTGACTGCCAAGGGTGGCTATGTAAGAAAAAGGAAAAAGGAACTTTCCTAGGCAACAAATGGAAAAAGTTCTGGGTGGTCCTGAAGGGATCATCACTGTACTGGTACAGCAATCAAATGGTGAGTCCGCTGTCTTCCTCCTGTCCCAGGACCCTTTCACAAAGGGTGGGTCAAAGATCATTGTGGAGCAGGTGAACCCCATGGGAAAGATCATTTTTATTTCTGGGACTTGGAACAGGGCAAAGAAACAAATAAGTTCTAGAAACTGTTTCTGTAGGTATGTAGGTTATTCTATTATACTTGATGGAGGAGAAAACCATCCTGCTTGACTAATCTTTGGTTGAAGAGGGGCATCCAAATATATATCCTTATTGAAGGAGGATTTCAGGGCCTGTTAATGTTACTCTTCCATGGTAGATGCTAATCATTTCAGGATTTCCTTGGACAGCCCTTGATATGGGAACTTGACATTGTTAAGATCTCTACTTAAAAAAAAGGGACTCAACTTTAAGACCTATTGGGGTGTAAATTGATTCAGTCCACAGGAAGCTATTTTCTTTTCTCCTCCTTTATTATCTTCTTTTCCTCTGACCTTCTCTATTAGGTGGGTTGGTTTTGGAATCGCTAACCTGTGTGCCGGCATTGTGTTGGTGACTGTCATCTCTCGTTCTTTGGCATGTACAGTGAAGGCATTAAACTAATGATGCTTGGACAACACTTGATAAGAAAGCTGCCTCATTTATCTTGTAATAGGCACTTCACTTTCGTGGTCTGCTTTGCAGGCGAGTTTTCTGTTGGAAAGGGCTGCAAATAAAGTTACTGTTAAAATGTGTACTGATCTTTCCTGGCTTGAAGCATTCTGAAAACAAAGATATTTGTCGAATACTGAGTAGAGACCTTTCACAAAGGAACTCTCTCCATGAACACCGAGTAGCCATTTGCTGATCTCAGGAGAGCCTGAGTTTCTCTTTGTGGTAGAGTGAAGGTCAGCAATGGATGTCCTTTAATCCATTAAGGGAAAATCATTTAAAAATTGACCACAAGCCAGAAGAATTCTTTTTACGTGATACCATTATTTTAAAATGACTTGTGTATGCCCATCTCTCAAGCAACAGAGCTTTAGGGCAAATAACTTTATAAATGTAAAATAAGTGCCCCGTGTAGTTTGTGGCTGAAATTTTTAGTCAATAAATTTACATTCACTGGCCACTAATCAAAAAGTTGTGTACCCACATAATCCAAGGCACCTGTCCTGTAAGGATTTGATTAAACTGGACCCAAATCCAATTCCAGTGCCCTGGAATAAGCATCCTCCCCTGTGCTTTTCTCTGTACTCCCCCTCCCCTGTCCCCTGTTCCTAAGCTTACAGATTTGGTTTCACCCAAAACATGGAACAAAATTCTTCACTGAGTTTTATAAAAATATATATTTTTGAGCTTTTGGTGAGTTTTAACAATTTTATCAAATATTTGGGAGCTTCACAAGAAAGAAACACCTTGCAGAGTATGCAGTCTTCCACTATCTTCTTTTTCTCTCTTTTCTTCTCCCCTCCTGGATACATTTACCAGGAATACCATGGAATAATTTTACCCAAATTAAGGCAAACTGGAGCTGGGGTCTCACCTTCTATCCTAAGGGATTTTTCCTGAACAAATACAGCTTCCTTCTTAACAAAGGTTAATTAATTATGGTTAATATAACTTTCTCCCTCTCATTTATAATATTTTAGGCTCTTGCTTTTGGTTAGTTGTGCAAGTGGTAGTTTGCATCTTCTATGAAATGAGAGGGCTTACTGATTTACCTTTTAATAGCTCTCTAGGAATTTTCTGAGGCTGTTGGAAGGATTGGGTGCTGATGGAGCATGACACATCTGTGGGAAGTAACAAAACTCAGATATAAGCATGGCATTAATTTTCTCATTCAGTCACATTATTCTGCACGTATGTTCTGGTACTGCTCCTGTCTTCATAGGATCGAGCCCCCTCGGAACCACACATACTTACAGATTTGGCTTATTTGGCTTCATAAGTTCATCTGGCTTAAGTTTCTCTTAGAAGAGCAATGAATTACCTATTTTAGGCATTAGGAATCTCACGTACTCGAATAGAATTAGATTAGCAACATTGAATGGAGAATAAATTGACTGTTATTTGGCCACAGAATTATTCTATTAAACTTGTGGTATGTAACAGAAGGACCCTTTCAACTTCCTAATTCTATGACTCTGTGTTACAGAGGAATAATCACTACACACACACACGCGCGCGCGCGCACACACACACGCGAGCGCGCGCACGCACCCACACCCTGACATCTTAATTACATGTTTGTTTGGGGGAGAAAAGGCTACTCAGTGAATACTTAATTAACGGTCATAGTCCTGCTATCTGTGTGAATATCAACTGTGAAATAATTGCCGAACACATACCCTCAGGCTGAGAATATTTATTTACTTTCTGCCACTCAAGGAATTCAGATTCAACAGAGTAGCTCCCAAGGCACCAATGTCTTAAGAACAAACTTCTGTTTCTTCTACCTTCCCTGTTCCCCATGCTTTCTCATATGGTAATGGAGCTGATAGCATCACAGCCAGAGCCACCTCTTATCGAATGCCTACCGTATGTCAAGGGAGAGTCGAGGCACCTTTCGTACACACTCTTTTTAACTTCTCCAAAATACCCTCCAAGGTAGCAGTTGTCACCACGTTTAGAAAGTTGGGAAGGCTGAGACTCATAGAACTTGTGTACATTCTTCAAGTGACCCAAGTCCTAAGGGGAGGGGTACAATAGATCCTCTTTAGCCCCTTTGACTCTTCAGCCCCCGGTTGTTGTCATATGCCAACCTGACCCCATGCGGGGACCAGGATAAACGATGTGGTTCAACTCCCCTATTGTCTGCGTTCAATGGGGTTTGGAGAGAACAACTCTAGAAGTGAAACGTGGGGCCGTTCTTTTGTGCAAGTACAAGTGAGCTCATGGGATCCCTTTGCTTGTCTCTCTTGTTCCCTGACACTACCCGAGGAGACATCATCCTCACCTCTCTCAGCATTTTGTCATTGTTGTTACCTAGTAACTGACGCATGGTGTACTGCCTTCTTCCATCACTCTTTGCTGCTTTAAAAAGTACTACGCAGATTTCCTTGAGAAAGGTCAAGTCCAGACACTCATCTACCATTTTTCACACCCCATATTATGTGCATAAAATGTGATGCAGCACACAAGAATTTATGCCATGTCTTACAAAACCATATTCAAGTTGAACAGCCTTAAAAATCCAGGCTGTTTAAAATCCTGGATTGAAATCCACACAGTTGTTTTCCTTTGCCTCTAGTACCAATTCATTTCCTGGCTCCTGGGCGTCTCCTGACCTGTACCTATCTTACTTCCCCAGCTTCCCCACCTCCACCCAAGCTTCAACTACAGAACTGCTTTTAATTCCTTATTAATGTCCTATATGCTGGCTGTCTCTTTAAGCCTTTGCATATGCTGTTTTTCAGCTCAGCAAACTCTTTGCCTTCATGCTGTACAGTCTTTCTCCCACCCAATTCCATCAAGCTTATTCCTCCTCGTAAGTCAAATTTTAGTTTAAATAGCGCATCCTCGAGGTGTTCTTACCTTTCCCCTGACCCAAATTAGGCTGCCTCTTCTTCTCCCATAGCAACCTATACTTATTACACTTATCTTCCTCTTTCGTACATGTTGTTAGACTTGCTGTTTTCCATAATTGATAATAATCTCTGTAGAGAAAGACCGTAGTATATCTTTAGCGCCTTAGGTAGTGTCTGATACTTCCTAGGCACTCAAGTAATATTTGTTGATTTCATAAATAAATCAGATTTAGGAATCATCAGCATTTACCTTATCCATGGGAATTTTGAGAAATGGGATGGTGAATAAGGACTGCTTTTTTTTTTAAATTTTATTTTCTTTATTTTTATACAGCAGGTTCTTATTAGTCATCCATTTTATACACATCAGTGTATACATGTCAATCCCAATCTCCCAGTTCATCACACTACCACCCCCACCCCTCCACTTTCCCCCCTTGGTGTCCATACGTTTGTTCTCTCCATCTGTGTCTCTATTTCTGCCCTGCAAACCGGTTCATCTGTACCATTTTTCTAGGTTCCACATATACGTGTTAATATATGATATTTGTTTTTCCCTTTCTGACTTATTTCACTCTGTATGACAGTCTCTAGATTCATCTAGTCTCTACAAATGACCCAATTTCGTTCCTTTTTTTGGCTGAGTAATATTCCATTGTATATATGTACCACATCTTCTTTACCCATTCGTCTGTCAATGGGCATTTAGGTTGCTTCCATGACCTGGCTATTGTAAATAGCACAGCAGTGAACATTGGGGTGCAAGTGTCTTTTTGAATTATGGTTTTCTCAGGGTATATGCCCAGTAGTGGGATTGCTGGGACATATGGTAGTTCTATTTTTAGTTTTTTTAGGAACCTCCCTACTGTTGATAGTGGCTGTATCAATTTACATTCCCAAAAACAGTGCAAGAGGGTTCCGTTTTCTCCACACCTTCTCCAGCATTTGTTGTTTGTAGATTTTCTGATGATGCCCATTCTAACTGGTGTGAGGTGATACCTCATTGTAGTTTTGATTTGCACTTCTCTGATAATTAGTGATGTTGAGCAGATTTTCATGTGCTTCTTGGTCATCTGTATGTCTTCTTTGCAGAAGTGTCTATTTAGGTCTTCTGCCCATTTTTCGACTGGACTGTTTGTTTTTTTAATATTGAGCTGCATGAGCTGTTTATATATTTTGGAGATTAATCCTTTGTCCATTGATTCATTTGCAAATATTTTTTCCCATTCTGAGGTTGTCTTTTCGTCTTGTTTGTAGTTTCCTTTGCTTTGCAAAAGCTTTTAAGTTTCATTAGGTCCCATCTGTTTATTTTTGTTTCTATTTCCATTACTCTAGGAGGTGGATCAAAAAAGATCTTGCTGTGATTTATGTCAGAGTGTTCTTCCTGTGTTTTCCTCTAAGAGTTTTATAGTGTCCAGTCTTACATTTAGTTCTCTAATCCATTATTTTTTTTTTCTTTGCGGTATGCAGGCCTCTCACTGTTGCGGCCTCTCCCGTTGCGGAGCACAGGCTCCGGACGCGCAGGCTCAGCGGCCATGACTCATGGGCCCAGCCGCTCCGCTGCATGTGGGATCCTCCCGGACCGGGGCACGAACCCGCGTCCCCTGCATCGGCAGGCGGACTCCCAACCACTGCGCCACCAGGGAAGCCCCTCTAATCCATTTTGAGTTTATTTTTATATATGGTGTTAAGGAGTGTTCTAATTTCATTCTTTTACATGTAGCTGTCCAGTTTTCCCAGCACCACTTATTGAAGAGACTGTCTTTTCTCCATTGCATATCATTGCTTACTTTGTCATAGATTAGTTGACCATAGGTGCATGGGTTTACCTCTGGGCTTTCTATCTTGTTCCATTGATCTACATTTCTGTTTTTGTGCCAGTACGATATTGTCTTGATTACTGTGGCTTTGTAGTATAGTCTGAAGTCAGGGAGTCTGATTCCTCCGGCTCTGTTTCTTTCCCTCAAGACTGCTTTGGCTATTCAGGGTCTTTTGTGTCTCCATACAAATTTTAAGATTTTTTTGTTCTAGTTCTGTAAAAGATTCCATTGGTAATTTGATAGGGATTACATTGAATCTGTAAATTGCTTTGGGTAGTATAGTCTTTTTCACAATATTGATTCTTCCAATCCAAGAACATGGTATATCTCTCCATCTGTTGGTATCATTTTTAATTTCTTTCTGCAGTATCTTATAGTTTTCTGCATACAGATCTATGGCTCCCTAAGTAGGTTTATTCCTAGGTATTTTATTCTTTTTGTTGCAATGGTAAATGGGAGTGTTTCCTTAATTTCTCTTTCAGATTTTTCATCATTAGTATATAGAAATGCAAGAGATTTCTGTGTATTAATTTTGTATCCTGCTAGTTTACCAAATTCATTGATTAGCTCTAGTAGTTTTCTGGTGGCATCTTTAGGATTCTGTATGTATAGTATCATGTCATCTACAAACAGGGACAGTTTTACTTCTTCTTTTCCAATTTGCATTCCTTTTATTTCTTTTTCTTCTCTGATTGCTGTAGCTAGGACTTCCCAAACTTTGTTGAATAAGAGTGGTGAGAGTGGACATCCTTGTCTTGTTACTGATCTTAGAGGAAATGCTTTCAGTTTTTCACCATTGAGAATGATGTTTGCTGTGGGTTTGTTGTAAATGGCCTTTATTATGTTGAGGTAGGTTCCCTCTATGCCCACTTTCTGGAGAGTTTTTATCATAAATGGGTGTTGAATTTTGTCAAAAGCTTTTTCTTCATCTATTGAGATGATCATATGGTTTTTCTCCTTCAGTTTGTTAATATGATTTATCACATTGATTGATTTGCATATATTGAAGAATCCTTGCATTCCTGGGATAAATCTCACTTGATCATGGTGTATGATCCTTTTAATGTGTTGTTGGATTCTGTTTGCTAGCATTTTGTTGAGGATTTTTGCATCTATATTCATCAGTGATATTGGGTCTTTTTTTGTAGTATCTTTGTCTGGTCTTGGTGTCAGGGTGATGGTGACCTCATAGAATGAGTTTGGGAGTATTCCTTCCTCTGCAAGTTTTTGGAAGAGTTTGAGAAGGATGGGTGTTAGCTCTTCTCTAAATGTTTGATAGAATTCACCTGTGAAGCCATCTGGTCCTGGACTTTTGTTTGTTGGAAGATTTTTAATCACAGTTTCAATTTCGTTACTTGTGATTGGTCTGTTCATATTTTCTATTTCTTCCTGGTTCAGTCTTGGAAGGTTATACCTTTCTAAGAATTTGTCCATTTCTTCCAGGTTGTCCATTTTATTGGCATAGAGTTGCTTGTAGTAGTCTCTTAGGATGCTTTGTATTTCTGCAGTGTCTGTTGTAACTTCTTTTTCATTTCTAATTTTATTGATTTGAGTCCTCTCCCTCTTTTTCTTGATGAGTCTGACTAATGGTTTATCAATTTTGTTTATCTTCTCAAAGAACCAGCTTTTACTTTTATTTATCTTTGCTATTGTTTTCTTTGTTTCTGTTTCATTTATTTCTGCTGTGATCTTTATTTCTTTCCTTCTGCTAACTTCGGGTTTTGTTTGTTCTTCTCTCTCTAGTTCCTTCTGGTGTAAGGTTAGATTGTTTATTTGAGATTTTTCTTATTTCTTGAGGTAGGCTTGTATAGCTATAAGCTTCCCTCTTAGAACTGCTTTCTCTGCATACCATAGGTTTTGGATCATCATGTTTTCATTGTCATTTGTCTCCAGGTATTTTTTTATTTCCTCTTTGATTTCTTCAGTGATCTTTTGGTTATTTAGTAACGTATTGTTTAGCCTCCATGTGTTTTGTACTTTTTTTTCCCTGTAATTGATTTCTAATCTCACAGCATTGTGGTCAGAAAAGATACTTGATATGATTTCAATTTTCTTAAATTTACTGAGGCTTGATTTGTGACCCAAGATAGATCACAATCTTGTGATCAAGATTTGTGATCTATTCTGGAGGATGTTCTGTGTGCATTTGAGAAAAAAGTGTAATCTGGTGTTTTTGGATGGAATGTCCTGTAAGTATCAATTAAATGTATCTGGTCTATTGTATCATTTAAAGCTTGTTTTTCCTCGTTAATTTTCTGTTTGGATGATCTGTCCATTGGTGTAAGTGAGGTGTTAAGGTCCCCCACTATTATTGTGTTACTGTCGATTTCCTCTTTTATAGCTGTTAGCACTTGCCTTATGTATTGAAGTGCTCCTATGTTGGGTGCATATATATTTATAATTGTGATATCTTCTTCTTCAGTTGATCCCTTGATCATTATGTAGTGTCCTTCCTTGTCTCCTGTAACATTGTTTATTTTAAAATCTATTTTATCTGATATGAGTATTGCTACTACAGCTTACTTTTGATTTCCATTTGCATGGAATATCTTTTTCCATCCCCTCACTTTCAGTCTGAATGTGTCCCTAGGTCTGAAGTGGGTGTCTTTTAGATAGCGTATATATGGATCTTGTTTTTGTATCCATTCAACAAGCCTGTGTCTTTTGGTTGGAGCATTTAATGCATTCACATTTAAGGTAATTATCGATACGTATGTTCCTATGACCATTTTCTTAACTGTTTTGGGTTTGTTTTTGTAGGTCCTTGTCTCTTCTTGTGTTTCCCATTTAGAGAAGTTCCTTTAGCATTTGTTGTAGGACTGGTTTGGTGGTGCTGAATTCTCTTAGCTTTGCTTGTCTGTAAAGCTTTTGATTTCTCCATCGAATCTGAATGAGATCCTTGCAAGTAGAGTAATTTTGGTTGTAGGTTCTTCCCTTTCATCACTTTAAGTATATCATGCCACTCCCTTCTGGCTTGTAGAGTTTCTGCTGAGAAATCAGCTGTTACGGGAGTTCCCTTGTATGTTTTTTGTAGTTTTTCCCTTCCTGCTTTCAATAATTTTTCTTTTTCTTTAATTTTTGCTAATTTGATTACTATGTGTCTCGGCATGTTTCTCCTTGGGTTTATCCTGTATGGCACTCGCTGTGCTTCCTGGACTTGGATGGCTGTTTTCTTTCCCATGTTAGGGAAGTTTTCAACTATAACCTCTTCAAATTTTTTCTCAGACCCTTTCTTTTTCTCTTCTCCTTCTGGGACCCCTGTAATGTGAATGTTGTTGCGTTTAATGTTGTCCCAGAGGTTTCTTAGGCTGTCTTCATTTCCTTTCATTCTCTTTTCTTTATTCTGTTCCACAGCAGTGAATTCCACCATTCTGTCTTCCAGGTCACGTATCCATTCTTCTCCCTCAGTTATTCTGCTATTGATTCCTTCTAGTGTATTTTTCATTTCAGTTATTGTGTTGTTCATCTCTGTTTGTTTGTTCTTTAATTCTTCTAGATCTTTGTTAAACATTTCTTGCATCTTCTCACTCTTTGCCTCCATTCTTTTTCTGAGGTCCTGGATCATCTTCACTATCATTATTCTGAATTCTTTTTCTGGAAGCTTGCCTATCTCCACTTCATTTAGTTGTTTTTCTGTGGTTTTATCTTATTCCTTCATCTGGTACATAGCCCTCTGCCTTTTCATCTTGTCTATCTTTCTGTGAATGTGGTTTTTGTTCCACAGGCTACAGGATTGTAGTTCTTGCTTCTGCTGTCTGCCCTCTGGTGGTTGAGGCTATCTAAGAGGCTTGTGCAAGCTTCCTGATGCGAGGGACTGGTGGTGGGTAGAACTGGCTGTTGCTTTGGTGGGCAGAGCTCAGTAAAACTTTAATCCACTTGTCTGCTGATGGGTGGGGCTGGGTTCCCTCCCTGTTGGTTGTTTGGCCTGAGGCGACGCAACACTGGAGCCTACCCAGGCTCTTTGGTGGGGCTAATGGCAGAGTCTGGGAGGGGTCATGCCATGGAGTACTTCCTGGAACTTCTGCTGCCAGTGTCCTGGTCCTCACAGTAACACACATCCACCCTCTGCCTCTGCAGGAGACCCTCCAACACTAGCAGGCAGGTCTGGTTCAGTCTCCCCTGGGGTCACTGCTCCTTCCCCTGGGTCCTGATGCGCACACTACTTTGTGGGTTCCCCCCAAGAGTGGAGTCTCTGCTTCCCACAGTCCTGTCGAAGTCCTGCAATCAAATCCCGCTAGCCTTCAAAGTCTAATTCTCTAGGAATTCCTCCTCCCGTTCCCGGACCCCCAGATTGGAAAGCCTGGCGTGGGGCTCAGAACCTTCACCCCAGTGGGTGGACCTCTGTGGTATAAGTGTTCTCCAGTTTGTGAGTCACCCACCCAGCAGTTATGGGACTTGACTTCATTGTGATTGTGCCCCTCCTACCATCTCATTGTGGCTTCTCCTTTGTCTTTGGATGTGAGTATCTTTTTGGTGAGTTCCAGTGTCTTCCTGTCGATGATTGTTCAGCAGTTAGTTGTGATTCTCGTGTTCCTGCAAAGGGAGTGAGAGCACGTCCTTCTACTCCACCATCTTGAACCAATCTCCCCTGTCTTTCTCAGAGTCGAATGAAGAAGCTTTCAAATTATATGGAGGGGAAAAAAATCTGTTTTAAAATTATGTGGACTACTTACTGTCTTCCTTCTTCGATCCCTCGTATCACACAGCACAATCCTTGGTATGATTTGCTAAATTCTTGTTAGAGTGAAGGTATCTTATTTTGTTGTTGTTTTTTACATTCAGGCAACAAATGGGTTGGGGATTGTTCCCATTAAGCAGGTGAAGATGATACTTGCAGTTCTCTAGTGAAAGATCATCTTTTCCAGCAAGAGACAGTTATAACCAGTGAGTCTTACAGAAGCTCAAGACCTTCTCCCTTTTAAGATCTGAATGCCAGAAGAATCTACCGTAAACTGGGTGGATTAAATAACAGTTTTTTTCCCCTCACAGTTCTGAAGGCTTGGAAGTCCCAGGGTTAGGGTGCCAGCATGGTTGATTCCTAGTGAGGGCTCTCTTCTTGGATTGCAGACAGCCGCTTTGTCTCAGTGCCAGAGAATGCCCCAGGACTGCTTTTGCTGGAAAATAATTTTCCAGCAAAACTATGTCTCTTTTAAAAATAGTCACGTATAGTCACGTCTGTTCTTAAAAATACAGGAAAAGGTCCAATTTGAGATTTGGTAGAAGGGCTTCACGGTCCCAAATAGGTCCCACACAGCAGTTCCCGTTTTGCTAACATCTTATCAGAGTTTATTTTATTAGATTCTTTCTAGCCATGGCCTCTGGCTGAAGACAAGGGTTCATTCATCCAGATCACCAGGCTGGGGGCAGAAACGTTGAAAGAGAGAAAGGTTTCCCAGGGAATTCCCTCCACTCTAGCATCTCACCTGGATTTCAGGCACAGCTGGAGACTGATGTTTGGGATCAATATCTTCTCTCTGGAGAAGGAGAAGCAAAGTTCTGAATTATTGTTTTCCTTCAGGCATGTTGCTATGAAATAGTGACAGTATAGGTCCTTAAGATGTGATTACTTACTTGTTAAAACTATCTTATATCTTTCAGTTTTTAGATTTCCCTCTTTTGCTATAACTTCTTATTTTTCTTTTCTAAGAATTCTTAATTAAAATTTAGCATAGTTCCTTGGGAAATATATTGTGGATTTTATTTATACCCAAGACCAATCATATAGTAAATATTATATATATTATGTTATACAACCCACTTAAAATCAGTGAGGTTCTTAAATATTTCTACTCAAGGAGCATTTACTCATCTTAGTGGTGTATTTTCTTACTTTATCCAAGAGCACATGTGAGCGATCAAAATACATCAAGGGAACAAATGCATTATGCTGGTATACAATTTGGAGGCATTGCCTGAACAATTTAGGCTTTAATTACAAAGCACAGTTTAATATTAGTTACAGATAACAGATATTAAAAGTCTCTTCTTAAGTGAGCCCAACATGAAAAGTTTATCATCTATCCATCCATTCATCCACCTACCCACCCACCTACATATCCTTCCACCAGTATTTATCGAGGACTTAAAAATAATTTGGGCTAACTGTTGTAAACGTAGAATTAAAAATAAATGAGAGACTACAATTCTTCTCTCTTAAGAACTTATAAGACTGGTGGAGAGGAAAAGACCTATGTAAGTGACATGATCAAAGAAAAGTTGGTGAAAAATATGGCTCTGAGATTGAGCAATACAGATGAATTCTGGAGATTCCAGGGGTAAGGAAAATATTTTGGGTCGAATGTGAGAGAGTTCTGCCAAGCAACTTTTATTCCTGGAAGATTCTTTCTCCTTTCTACCTAGGAAGGTGTGTTTTTTCTTTTCTTATCATTTTCCAAAGCTGCATCATTTCCTTGGTCAAAGAGGCCAGCCTTCTTTACTAGATAAACATAATTTTCACCAATCAAAAAACAGTATTCCTGTGGGTTGCAGTGGCTGTAGAAAGTCTTCATGGAGAAGATTCTCTTAAGATCAGCCTTGGAAGGCAGTTTTGTTTGTTTGTTGTAAGGATAGAGGTAGTGTGTGGGCATTCCTGTCTGGGGACTAATGTGAACAAAGGAATGAAAATATACATGAGCTGTGCCAACCCATTGTTTTAGGTATTATATTGAATTCTCATAATAACCTGGCAAGATAGATTGTATTATTCCCATTTTTCAAGGGAGTTTAATGAAGCTCAGGGAATTTAAGTAACTTGCTCAAAGTTGCATAAAGAGTATATGACAGGGCTGGGATTAAAAACAAGATCCACCAACACCAAAGCCAGGCTATTTCCTGGGCTGCATGGCTTCTCCATTTAGAGGTGAGCCAGGGCTGGTAAATGGGGTCTCAAATGCACAGGGCAGGAATGTGGATTTGATCCAGTAGGCAGTAGGGAGCCACTGCAGATTCTTGAGAAGTTGATCTCATGAAATTGGAATGTGAAAATACTAACCAAGCAGTAATAAAGGGGATGTATTGGAGAATAAAGGAGTTTTCCAGAGGGTCAGTTAAGAGATGGTGACAGAATGCAAGTATTGAGACATGAACTCCTAGAGTAGAGGGGAAACTGAAAATTTGGGACACACTACGCAATATGAAAGGGCAAGGTATGTTGAGCACTTGATATAGGACACAAAACATTTGAAGCTAAAATAAGAATGACTCCAAGTTTTGGAGCCTGGGGAGACTGGGAAAATAATATGAAAATTGAGGAAGGACAAGTTCGTGGCTAAAAGTGTGGAGTTCCATTTAGATTCAATGTCATTGACTTTTCTGGTCTATTTTAGCTTTGTACACTCTTTCTTTGGATAAAATTACTAGAAAGCCATGTTCTTTAGTAGTGAAGTAACCATTTATTGATGCCATTTGTGCTATTGCATCAGTGGTTCAAGGGAGCCCTGGGTCTCTTATAGAAAAGGTGAATCACCAACTCTTTATTTCATAAAAACTTTTGGTAAACTGGTGAGGTTTGTGGGTTACTATGTGGTTTAATACATATTATGCAGACTTTTCAGTTCTTTGAGAATTCAACCTGCCTGCCCTAATGTGATTGTCTTTCCCCCTCACCGTCTGAATGATTCCACGAGTCTGCAGGTTCAAGTAACCGGGACTATATCAGATGTTTTTAGTATTTAGCTGTATATGCAGGTCATATGAATTTTGGAGGATCTTAGATTTGGAAGAGATTTTTCTTGGAATCGGTTTTATGAGAATCTCTATAGAGAAAACCTAATCAGTTTTTAGACTGAACTGAATATACCTCTGCAGAAAATGTTACTTGAAAGCCAGAATTTCTCTTTTCATGAGACAACTGTTCTAAAAGTTTCAGTAAATATAGAGCACCTTTTTTTTTTCAGCATAAGAAAAATAAGAAATGGGTTAATTCTCCCTTTGAAAGAGACATTTAAGTTTTCTTAATTTTCATTATTAATCACCTATCAGCATAGATTTTGGGAAAAGTGTCTCAGCAAGTTTAGCATAGGTTGAAAAAACAATCTGGGACTTCCCTGGTGGTGCAGTGATTAAGAATTTGCCTGCCAATACAGGGGACACGGGTTTGAACCCTGCTCTGGGAAGATCCCACATGCCACGGAGCAACTAAGCCCTTGAGCCACAACTACTGAAGCCCACGCGCCTAGAGCACGTGCTCTGCAACAAGAGAAACCACCACAATGAGAAGCCCGCGCACCGCAACGAAGAGTGGCCCCCGCTCGCCACAACTAGAGAAAGCTGGCGCACAACAACTAAGACCCAATGCAGCCAAAAACTAAATAAAATTAATAATTAAAAAAGTAGATTAAATAAAAAGAATCTGTAGGAATTTATAGTGCAATCAGAGCTTATTCTTGTTTTCTTTTCCCATTATAATGGAAACACCTGAGGGCGTATTCTTTACCTCTCAGGTTTAAACTGTGTCCGTAGAGCCTAGAACCAGTAGGCACAGGGTAGGCACCAGTCCTTTTTTGAGAAAATTGCTTATTACATTACTTATCAACTAATTATATAAATCAATTAATCAAAGCATTTTGAACACTTAATATATTCTGAGAGTTCTACAAAATGAGATGCTTTATGAATTATGGGCTTCTAATGTGTTTGATATCCATATTCATTGTTTCGGCTAACAACCAGCTTCTGTGTGTATCCCGAACAAAATTCCAATATTTAGAAAAGTTTCTTCAGTGAAGACAATTCAAACCAATTAAGTAAAACTGATATACTCTTTGCCAGCCTGTGTTTCTAGAGTTTGTATGGGAAAGGAATATGAGAAAGTGAAATGATGACAGATCCACACAGGGCAAAAGATGTTTCAGCAGCTGTAAGTGAGCAGTTTACTTCAAGATGACCACATGGGTGAAAGGGGTAAATGGGACAGTTTAGGTACCATTTGAAAACCTGAACATAGGAATTATTGAGGACTTTTTGAATTCTGTCACTTCCCTCATAATTTCAGGTGAGTGAAAAGATCTTTAAAATGGACGTTTTTTTAAAATTGGAGTATAGTTGCTTTACACTGCCATGTCAGTTTCTGCTCTACAACAAAGAAAACCATCCATATGTATACATATCCCCTCTTTTTTGGATTTCCTTCCCATTTAGGTCACCACAGAGCACTGAGTACAGTTCCCTGTGCTATACAGTAGGTTTTCATTAGTTATATATTTTATACATAGGGGTGTATATATGTCAATCCCGATCTTCCAATTCATCCCACCTGCCCCCTCCACCCCCGTTTTCTCCCTTGGTGTCCTTACGTTGTTCTCTATATCTGTGTCTCTATTTCTGCTTTGCAAATAAGATCATCTATACCATTTTTCTAGATTCCACATACAAGAGATATTATATGATATTTGTTTTTCTCTTTCTGACTTACTTCACTCTGTATGACAGTCTCTAGGTCCATCCACATCTCTGCAAATGACACAATTTCGTTCCTTTTTTTAGGGCTGAGTAATATTCCATTGGATATATGTATCACATCTTCTTTATCCATTCCTCTGTTGATGGACATTTAGGTTGCTTCCATGCCCTGGATATTGTAAATAGTTCTGCAATGAACATTGAGGTGCATGTATCTTTTTGAATTATGGTTTTCTCTGGGTATATGTCCCGGAGTTGGATTGCTGGGTCATATGGTAGTTCTATTTTTAGTTTTTTAAGGAACTTCCATACTGTTCTCCATAGTGGCTGTATCAATTTATGTTCTCACCAACAGTGCAAGAGGGTTCCCTTTTCTCCACACCCTCTCCAGCATTTATCGTTTGTAGATTTTTTGATGATAGCTATTCTGACCAGTGTGAGGTGATACCTCATCGTAGTATGTTTGGTTTTGGCTTAATTTATTTGTTGTTTATGATGTTATCACCATGTCCTAACATTTATTTTCCTTGGTAGGTTCCAGAATGTATTTCTACAATAATGGTTCCCCACCCATATCTTTATGACCAGGGCAGTCAATAGCTGAGGCAGGCTTTTTTTTTTTTTTTTAATAACTTCTTGTTGCTAAATTCACACAGTGTGGGAACAATTGCTTATGTTGCCAATATTATTTTCCTTTCAATTCTTCCCAAACTTTGCAAAAGCAATTGTGAAACACCAAGGCTGTGAAATGTTTCATTTGCTGTCTTGTTCTCATGAGGCTGTGGTATGCTCGGGCACTGCTGATTTGGAAGAGGACGCCAGGGTTAATGACATAGGTTGGGCTGTATCAGAGGATAATCTTCTTAGCTCACAACAGTGACTGAAATGCCCAGTCAGGGGGATGCAGCATTATCTTCTCTCGTCTGGTAGGCAGTGCATAGTGCTGTTTCTGGTGTTTCCACAACCTTTCTCTTTTAAATTACTTTATCTTTTTTTTGGTAGGATCCAGCTTCTTCCTTCTTGAAAATTTAAATAATTTTTAAAATGCCTTAAATAATTAAGAAAATGCTTTAAAATATCAGACAGATATGGAGGCAGACAGAAAGAAATAAATGAATTAAGATCATTTATTTATTTAAATGAATTAGGATCCCACCACCTTGCTGCGATCACTGTAAACATTTTAATGTATCTGTTTCCAAACATTTTTCTGTGTTTTCCAAAAATAAAATTATAACTTGATTTTCTCACTAAGCAATATATTACAAACATATTTTCATGTCAATATGCATATATATCCACAACATCATTTCTAATGGCTGTATTACATATGGATATATCACAGTTTATCAATCCATAGAATTTGAAATCAGAAATCCCGTTATTTTAAAATCATTTAAAATACCTAACAGAAAATAGAATATACAAGCACACATATGCTAAATTGAATATAAAGCAGTATGTATTTATAGTTATGTATGTTTAATATATGTGTTTATATAATTACTAATATGTGTATAAATATATTGATAGGTGTGTGTGTGTGTATAACTCAGTTATTCTTTTAAGCAAGCAGGCAGGAAGGTGAGTTTCGCCAGCATGGGTAGGAAGGACAAACGTCACCAGGACTCTAGTCCTGCCCTTTCGTACTAAGTTGTGTCATCCTAGGTCAGTGATGTAACTCTGTATGCATCCATTTTCTTACAAGTACACTTTGACCAAGAATGCTGTCCCTACGTAATTCAGAGTGTTATTTGAGAAAATCAAATGCATCTTAAAGTGATAAAAAAAATCATATAAAGAAAGACAATTATATATATTCTTTAGATGAGATGTGCTTACATAATATTGTGATTTTAGTATGCAGAAGAATTGTGCTAAGGATTTTCAGACACCAGAAATGTTTGTTTGTTTTTGTGTTTTGTTTTCTTGGTGACAATGGCTATCGTGTGCTGGAGATTCTAAAAATACGCTTACTGACCCTGTGTCAAGGGTGATTTTAAGCCATAAAACAGGACAGTGAACTAGGAGGCCCTGGGGGATTCTTCAGCACAGTAGTTCCTAACCTGGAGGAAGAGTTTAGGTAATACGTGATTTAGTGATACGGGCTGTTTGCGCATTTCCGGAGCAATAGAATGAGAAGTGCCCCATGGGATGAGCTGAACTTTTGGTTAGATTTGAGGATTTTCCTGAGAAATCATTATGTGAACATTTATCATCCCCCTGGAGCAAGCTTCTTAAGGACCAAGGGCCCAGCTTCTTCTACCGACAAGCTAGCTGATAAACTCGTCTGTCATTGTGCTGCTGTGTTTCGTTTCCCATAAAACGTGTTTCAGGAACATTTGGAAAGGAAGCTATGCAGTGGAAATGAAATATATATATATATATATATATATATATATATATAATATTTTTTTAAAGGAGTCAGCACTTAAAACATGTTTGAAACAATGTCTTCAATAAGGACACAAGGAAATGACGTGCTATAGTCGAAGATGTCCCTGGGTTCAGAATCAGGACGATGGGTCCCACCGTGACGCTGCAGCCACTTAACAACTTAGGCCAATCCCCAACCCTCTCTGGGCTTTCTTCCTTACCTGTGAAATAGGAACATGAATAGCTGGCTGTTCCCTGGGAAAGAGGTGGTCTCACGAACAGCATAGTAACCACTGATATTTTCCTATTTTGAATCTTAGGAAACTTACTGTGGCAAATGCATTCTCATCCTTTACTGACAAAGATTTTCAGAGGAGTAACTTAACATTTTTTAGAGTTTACTTTTGAAAAATTGTGGTACACTGCACATAACGTGAAATTTCCCATCTTAACCATTTTGAAGGGTACAGTTCAGTGGCATTAAGTACATTCACATCATTGTGCAACGATCTCCGGAAGTCTTATCATCTTACAGAATGGCAACGCTGTATTCACTAAACAATAACTCCGCATTCCTTCCTTCCTCCATCCCTGGCAACTACCATTCTACTTTCTGTCTTTACGAGTTTGACTGCTCTCGGTCCCCTGTATAACTGGAATCATAAGGTGTTTGTCCTTTTGTGACTGGCTTATTTCACTAAACATAATGTCTTCAAGGTTCATTGCATCGTATTGTAGCATGTGTTAGAATTTCCTTCCTTTTTAAGGCTGAATAATATTCCATTGTATGTGTATACCATATTTTTTTATCCATTCATATCTGTTGACAGGCACTTGGGTTGTATCCACATTTTGGATATTGTGAATAATGTTGACATGAATATGGGTGCACAAATGTCTTTTTGAGACCCTTCTTTCAATTCTTTTGGTTATATATCCAGCAGTGGAATTGCTGGATCATATGATAATTCTATTTTTAATTCTTTGAGGAACTGCCATACTATTTTTTTTATGGTGGCCATTTTACATTCCCACAACTGGTGCACAAGTGTTCTCTTTTCTCCACATCTTCACCAACACTTGTTATTTTCTGGTTTTTTGTTTGTTCTTGTTTTTGGATAGTAGCCATACTAGTTGGTGTGAGGTGGTGTCTCACTGTGGTTTTGGTTTTTTTTGTTTTTATTTGCGGTACGCAGGCCTCTCACTGTTGTGGCCTCTCCCGTTGCGGAGCACAGGCTCTGGACATGCAGGCTCAGCGGCCATGGCTCATGGGCTCAGCCGCTCCGCGGCATGTGGGATCTTCCCGGACCGGGTTGCGAACCCGTGTCCCCTGCATTGGCAGGCGGATTCCCAACCACTGCGCCACCAGGGAAGCCCTCACTGTGGTTTTGATTTGCATTTCCCTAATGATTAATCACCTTGAGCATCTTTTCATGTGCCTTTTGGTCATTTATATATCTTCTTTGGAAAACTATCTTTTCCCATTTGGAGTTGTTTTGTTGTGGCTCAGTAGTAACTTACTGGCACTCATGAAACTTATGAAAACAGTTTGAAGAGATTTGAAAGTTTCTGAAGTATTCGAAGATTTAATATGCATTGCGTGAAGGCACAATTATGTGCTATACTAACTGTGATTTTCAAAGAACTAACCTTATTTTTTATTTCTCTTGAATTTCTAATATTGAAAGCAAATGCACCAGATCTCAAGTTTTCTTAAATGATGTTCCTTTATTTACTCCTCCCTCATTCCTGCTCTAACCATGGATGGTAGATGAAATTTACTGGGAAGCAAGAGATACAATTTATTCTGTAATAGCGAAATTTAATCAAATGTCTTCCTATTCATTAAAAACTTTTCCTTCCTTTTTAGTGCTTTCTTTCTTTTTTTTCTGACCATGTTGCTGAAAAGACCAACTCTACGTAGGGGAAAGTGATAGCATCTCTAGGGTCTTCAGGCTTCTAAAAGACTATTGAGAGTTGAAGCTGCATGGGGCAGATCACGAATGGCCTCATGTACTAAGGCTTGTGCCCTGTGGTGAGGATATTATATTACAGAGAAAAACAACACAAGATTGTTCTGAGCTAAGATTTCCATCTTAATTGTTTCTGAAAATATTTCAGAAGATAATGACTATCTTTTATGTCAGACTACCAGAAAGTTCACTAGTAACTTAATTTCATTTAAAATATGATTTCATAGGGAGAGAATGGAAGAATGTAAGTAAGAATGGCTAGCTAGAGGAGCTGATTTATAAATCATACAGTAAGATGCCAGTCACTTCTTGGTCACCACTTAAATATGACCTAATATGATAATGAAGTAGTCCCATTCTTGGGTGATTTTTAAAAGGCAATAATGAAGAGGGATTATGGCGTCAAGCAGATGGGCTGTTCCTGAGCAGGAACCACGAGTAAGGACATTTTCAGTGAGAGGAATAGCATCTCGGTTTAGATTTCCCAGAAGCAGACCCTGAGAAGAGAATTTGGGTTCAAGTAACTTATTTGGGTAGTGATACCATAAATACTTGGAAAGGGAATAAGGAAGTGAGAAAGGGTGGAAAGTTAGCTGATAAAGCTGTCTTGAGGGCTTCCCTGGTGGCGCAGTGGTTGAGAGTCCGCCTGCTGATGCAGGGGACACGGGTTCGTGCCCCGGTCCGGGAGGATCCCACATGCCGCGGAGCGGCTGGGCCTGTTAGTCAGGTCGCTGAGCCTGCGCGTCCGGAGCCTGTGCTCTGCAACGGGAGAGGCCACAACCGTGAGAGGCCCGCGTACCGCAAAAAAAAAAAAAAGAAAAGAAAAAAAAAACCAAAAAGCTGTCTTGAGCAAGCAAATTATGACTGTAGGTAACTTAATTTTGCTGGGGAACTCCGAGAGCCTGAGAAAAACATGCGCTTCTAAGTTTTCCTCCCAAGGGACAGGGGCACTGGAATATTTATATACCCAGCCCCAGTGGTCATTGGTTGAGGGCTTGTCCTGGGGGCAATGCCTCTCTGCACAGGTGGGGAACTGGAATCTGGCAGCCAGAGAAGTCCTCCCACAAAGAGATGCAAGGACTGGCAGTGAAGTCTGGCCAGTGTGCCCCAGGTGATCCATGTGGCTGGGTCACTAGCAGCATCGGCTGCAAGCGGTCTGCTTCCTTAAGAGTTCTCTTCTATCCCCCTTGCTGAAGCGTCAGCCTTTCAGAACCATCATGATTATCACCATCAACACCTTCAGTCCCTTTTTATGATGAATGCCAGGAATCTGTGGGTTCTGTAGGAAATCAGGTCTTTCTGTTTATTAACCAAGAACACTTACCGAATGTTTTCTATGTAGAACGTCTCTTTGTAAGAAGAAAGACTTTCTGGGTGAAAATCTCATTATATTCATAATGTAATGCTAGATAAACCCCAATGCAATAACATTTTAATAAAAGCATACCCCAGATAAGGTATGAAGGATACAGAGAGCTTGCTAACATTATTGTTCTCCAAAGAATTTAAAATACTTTTTACAGCAATTAATCTGACACAGAGGAAACAGGGAGCTTAGACACAGAAAGAGCTACTCAGAGGGCTCGGCTGACAGTGGACAGAGT
This sequence comes from Delphinapterus leucas, assembly GCF_059928025.1. NCBI lineage: Eukaryota > Metazoa > Chordata > Mammalia > Artiodactyla > Monodontidae > Delphinapterus > Delphinapterus leucas. The sequence continues at coordinate 83,939,333 of NC_143140.1, read as the reverse complement.
GAAAAACTTATTTTACTTCACTTTTGCCTTTTTGGGTCATTCCTCCTCTTATTTTCTTTCCATGCCTTTTCCCAATTCTTATCATTAATAATAAAATCTTAAATTATGTATTGCCCTGACAATTTTACAGTATTACATAGATTCATGTTAACTCTAGTTAGCCTGAAGACTCTGGTTAGATCCACCATGTGGTGCTGGCCCGAGAGGTTAAGTTGCTCGGCCTAAAATTACACATTAAGTGGCTTGCTTCAAGATACTCTGATTCAAATCCAGGATTCTTCCTTCCATGCAATCCGTCAACTGCAGATTCTCTTCTATTTCAGCTCTTGTCTGAGACTGAAGAAATTTTTGTCTAGAATTATTTAACTGAGTTCTGGCTTCTGGTCTGAGTTTTGTCACTTTAATGACATCACATAACTTTCCTATTGTATAATGCCAATCTAGTTTGATGTCTAGGTTAAAAACTGATCCATTTCTTAAATTCTGGCACTTGAATATGATTAATTGTTCTCTAAAGGCTAATAGTACCTAGATGGCATATGCTTAGCACTCAGTAAATGTTAAGGTTTTATTAGATATTACTCAAGGTTATTATAATTATTATATTTCTTAAAAGGGTTTCAAGCATTCTCACTGCCAGGCCTGCTTCTGATATCTAAAAACAAAACAAAACAAAACAAAAAATTATTTTTTCTTCTTCCCTTGCAGTGCTTGTCATAGCCCAGTGCTAATACGCTCAGCTCTCTGCCTGCAGGCCCAGGTAATACTCGTAAAATGGAGATTGCCTTGGTGTATAATCTTCCTAGTTCCTTTCCTGAAAGGAAGAGGGAGTCGAGTTGCTTATCAGAACAAAGCAGCATCACATAATCTGTCATCTGAAGAGAAGGAGGGAAGCTTTAGATTTCATGCAGTTTTTTGAGGGGAAGAAACACTACTAAAACTATCTAAAAATAGTAACAATGTCACTACTAAACGTTCTTAGACCGCATTCCACTAAATATGTATACTCAAAATTCTGTGCTCTATTATTATTTGTGTGGGGTTATGTCACCATGTTTGTGTTCAGTTAGGCTCATTTGTTTCTATTTGTTTTAAATTTTTGGAACTGCTTCTTTTTTGTTTGTTTGTTTTTGGTTTATTTATTTTTTTTAATATAAATCATTTACTCAATTCCAAAGTCAAAACTATTTACAAATTACAACCAGGTAAGCCTTGCTTTCATCCCGTTCCTCTACCTACTTTCCTCCTTCCTTTTATGTTTCTTTAAAAATTTTTTTTCTACTGTTTCTTTTTACTAATATAGGCAAGTATGTATACTGAGGGGTATCCTGTCTCTCTTTTCTTACATGAAATTAGCATACTGTATCTATTGTACTGTACCCTACTTTTTCTCTTGCTTTGTCCTGGAGATTATATGTATATATGTCATTTTTCATAGTTATTCATTATATGTAGATGCCATAGTTTATTCAAATGTCCCCTGATGATAGACATTTGAATTCTTTACAGTCTTTTGTTCTTGCAAATAATGTTGCAATACATATGCCATTTAACATATTTATATTGAGGACAGATCTCAGAAGTGGGATTTCTGGGTCAAAGGGTAAATGCATTTTTGTTAGTTACTGCTCAGTTTCCTTCTACGGGGTTTCATTTTGCATTACCACTAACAGTGTAATGAGAATGACTGTTTCTCCATAGAGCTAGAACTTTAAAAATTGATTTTACCTTTTCTTTCACCTCAGTTTATTTTTACCTTGTATTTTAGAGGATATAATTCAAATTTCTTTAGTGTCATGAGTCTGTGTACCAATAGAATTTACTTATTTATTTATTTTTCATTTTTATTAAACTACAGTTGATTTATAATATTATATTAATTTCAGGTGTATGGTTTAGTAATTTGATATTTTTATAGATTATACTCCATAGAAAGTTGTTATAAAATATTGGCTATATTCTCTGTGTTGTACAATATATCCCTGTAATTTATCTATTTTATACCAGGTAGTTTGTACTTCTTAATCCCCCTCACCCATTTTGCTCCTTCCCCCACCCCTCTTTCCACTGGCAACCACCAGTTTGTTCTCTGTATATGTGAGTCTGTTTCTGCCTTGCTATGTTTGTTCATTTGTTTTATTTTTTAGATTCCACATATAAGTGAAAGCATACAGTATTTGTATCTCCCTGTCTTACTTAACTCACAAAGCATAATACCCTCCAGGTCCATCCATGTTGTTGCAAATAGCAAAATTTAATTATTTTTTATGGCTGGGTAATATTCCATTGTATATATATGTATATACACAATATATACAATATTCCATTGTGTGTGTGTGTGTGTATATATATACACACACACACACATATATATATATACCACATCTTCTTTATCCATTCATCTGTTGATGGACAAGAAAACTGGGTAGCAATACCCATATCAGAAAAAGGCGACTTTAAAACAAAATCTATAACAAAAGACAAAGAAGGACATTATGTATTGATAAACAGGTCAATCCAAGAAGAGGTTATAACATTTGTAAACATTTATGCAGCTAATACAGGAGCACCTAAATATAGAAAGCAAACATTAACAGATATAAAGGGAGAAATTGACACTAATATAATAATGCAAGGGGACTTTAACCGCCCACCTATATCAATGGACAGATCATCCAGACAGAAAATCAATAAGAAAGCAGTGACCTTAAAAGACACATTAGATCAGATAGACTTAATAGATATTCACAGAACCTTCTTTCCAAAATCAGCAGAATACACATTCTTTTCAAATTCACGTGAAACTTTGTCCAGGATTGATCACATGCTAAACCACAAAACAAGTTTCAATAAATTTAAAAAGATTGAAATTATTTCAAATATTTTTTCTGACCACGATGGTATGAAACTAGAAATCAATTACAGGAATAAAACTGGAAAAACCACAAACACATGCAGACTAAACAACATGCTACTAAAAGAAACCCCATGGGTTAATGAAGAAATCAAAGAGGAAATCAGAAAATACCTTGAGACAAATAAAAATAGAAACACAACTTTTCAAAATATATGGGATGCAGCAAAAGAAGTTCTAAGAGATGTTTTTTAGCAATGTAAGCCTACCTCAAAAAGAAGAAAAATCTCAAATAAACAACCTAACTTCCCATCTAAAGGAATTAGAAAAAGAAGAACAAACAAAACCCAAAGTCATCAGAAGGAAGGAAATAATAAAGATTAGAGAGGAAATAGAGACTAAAAAAACAGTAGAAAAGATCATTGAAAGAAACTGAGTTGTATCTTTAGAAGATATTGATAAAATTGATAAACCTTTAGCCAGACTCATTAAGAAAAAAAAGAGAGTGGGCCCAAATAAACAAAATTAGAAATGAAAGAGGAGAAGTTATAACCAATGTCATAGAAATACAATCATAAGTGAATACCACAAACAGTTACATGCCAACAAATTGGACAATCTAGAAGAAATGATTAATTCCTAGAAACATACGATCTTCCAAGATTGAATTAGGAAGGAATAGAAAATCTGAATAGACCAATTCCTGGTATTGAAATTGAATCAGTAATCAAAAAACTCCCAACAGACAAAACTCCAGGACCAGATGGCTTCACAGGGGTATTCTGCCAAACATTTAAAGAAGAGTTAATCCTTCTAAACTATTCCAAAAAATTGAAGAGGAGGGAATATCCTAACTCATTCTATAAGGCCAACATTTTACCCTGATACCAAAACCAGACAAAGACACTGCAAAAAAAAGAAAATTATAGGCCATTAGAATTTAGTGACAACTGTTCCAGAGTGACATGAGAATGGACAGCTCTGCTTAGAGTTTAGATTTTGCTCGTTTCCAACATACTGGGGGTTTCAGGGCAGAACTGAGCAAACCACGGATTTATATGGAGAACTGGAGCTTTGCAAAGCTCCTAATTCTGATATTCATTGGGTAACTTCCCTTAAATTTATTTAAAGTAATTCCAAAACTGTCAAATCCATATTCACACATAAATGCAAAAGCATATTACAAAGAAATCTATATTTTGTTTTCTAAACTAATTTTTTCCTTGAACTGAAGATTCTATTCACTTAAACACATACTTTATTTAATAACAGGGTTTTGGGGGAAATGGTACAATGAAAATTCATCTAGATTCTAACGTGCCTCTTGATTTCAGAACTATTGAAATGTAAAAAATCAGATTTCTCAGAATCAAGGAAATAGAGTTCCACTGAGAATAGAGCGATAATTATACTCTTTGTTTTTCACCATGAAATACATAATTTCCTGTATTATACTTCATTTGCTTCTGGTTTGGTCTTCTTTGACCTACTTATCCTCTGGAATATATATATCATTCTTATTTTTCTAGGTCTCGTCTCTACCTTTCTGACATATGTAGTCCCTTAAGAAGTGATTTTATCTATTTTGCAAGGTTTGTAGTATGAAAAAGCCAAACTTTACTGATGGCAATGAACACTTATTTTGCATTTAAATATTAAAATTTGATATCCTATCTTAATTAATTTTTAAAAATATGTCTGAGTGTGGCAAATTCTATGTAAAATATTTTGACTCTAAAATTCCTGTAGTCCAAAATTGAAGCAAGTAAGAAATATTAACCTACTTTTGTGTCTAAAGTTTGAACAAATCATGTTGAGTCATCAGCAGGATCGTCAGAGACCTCATATTTTACCTTCATTTAAGTCTTACTGATAGCCAAACAGGAGGGATTTCATTCATTGTTTTTTACTCCCCAAACTTTTCCTGCATCTCATGTTTTTAAAAACAGCTTTATTGAAATATGTTTTACATATCATAAAATTACCCTATTCAAATTTACAATTCAGTAATTTCTGGTAAATTTACTGAGTGATGAGACATCATAATACATCAGCTTTAAATCATTTCAATCATATCTATAAAATCCTTTATGCTGATTTACAGTGAATCTCCATTTCCACCCCCAACTCCAGGCAACCACTATTCTATTTTCTGTCTCTGTAGATTTGCCTTTTCTCTACATTTTATATAAAGGAATCATACAGTATTACATGATTTCTTGTGTCTGTCTTTTACTTAGCATTATGTTTTCAAGACCCTTCCATGTTTTAGCACGTGTCAGTTGTTCACTAAACAGTATTCCATTGTATGAATATACCACACTATTTACTAGTTGATGGATATTTAGATTGTTTCCCATTTTTGGCTATTATGAATAGTACTGCTATGAATATTTGCATGCAAATCTTTGCGTGGGCATATGCTTTCATTTCTCTTGGGTAGGTACCTAGGAATGGAATTGCTGGCTTGTATGGTAATTGTATGTTTATATTTTTTAGAAACTGCCCAGTGTTTTTCCAAAGTGGCTTCTGCATCTCATTTTAGCACTTTCTTTCTTGTCAGAGGAAAAAAACCATGTTTCTGTCATTCATTCATTCATTCACAAAACTCATTTCTTTATTTTGCATGTGTTGAACACGTACCTTGTCCCAAGAATTAATGATATAACCATAAACACAAAATTGTTTCCTCCAAAGTGCTCACCATCTGCTGGAGAACCAGAGGAATACCTAGATAACTAAATACAGTTAAGAGAAGTATGGTAAGCAAAGTCCACCGCTGGGGTTGAGGTGCAAAGAAGAGGGCACAGTTCCAGGCTTGGAGGAGCAGGAAAAAGTTTTGGAGAAGGTCACACCGAAGTTGATTTGTGGAGACATATCTAGGGGAGTGAGGGAGGAAGGGCATTATAAGCCTAGGAGCAGAAGGAATCCAGCCCTGATTGCAGTCAGAACCCCTTTACCCAGATCACCTTTACTTTTCTTCATAGCAATTATTGCCTACCGTGTGCTATGTAATTTATGTGTTCATTTGTTGAGCTATTGTCTCTTTTCTCCTTGAAAGTAGAGATCTCTGTTTTGTCCACTGATAAAGCCCAAATATCTGACACGGTATCTGACATGGTACCTGACACAAAGAAATGGTACTCAATAAATATTCATTGAATAAATGAATGTATAACCACAAACAGTTTTTATTTATTTATTTTTATTTTTTTAACATCTTTATTGGAGTATAATTGCTTTACAATGGTGTTAGTTTCTGCTTTACAACAAAATGAATCAGTTATATATATACATATGTTCCCATCTCTCTTCCCTCTTGCGTCTCCCTATCCTACCCCTCTAGGCGGTCACAAAGCACAGAGCTGATCTCCCTGTGCTGTGCGGCTGCTTCCCACCAGCCATCTACCTTACGTCTGGTAGTGTATATATGTCCATGCCACTCTCTTGCTTTGTCACAGCTTACCCTTCCCCCTCCCCATATCCTCAAGTCCGTTCTCTAGTAGGTTTTGATAAACATATGTGTTTAATGCTGCATAATGCACCAGCTACAGATGAAACTTCACTGAGTTGAACAAAATCAGAGTTGCTGGGTAAAGTGGATGGATGGGTACATGAGGAGCAACACCTTTAAGATTGTAGAACATCACATCACAAAGTGAAGAGCAGTGTCTTGTTTCAGAATTTAAGACTAGATTTGGTAAGACAAGTTTGCCCAGTGACCAAAGGATGGTTTGATACTTCTGGTAAGAGAACAAGATTTTTATTACATTAGAATCCAGAGAAAAAATTGCAGGTACCGATGCAGAAATTTCAAGTAACTTTTCAGAAATTTAGGAATGATTGAAGAGAAAGGATTCCGTTTGAGAAAGTTATTTAATTAATACAATAAGGAACAAGGAATCTGAGGGGGTGGAGGAGGGAAAGGAGGAAGAAGAGGAGAAAACTGTCATTTCCTTAGGATTTTCCCACTGTGATTGTCATTTTTGAGGCACTTTTTGCAAGTCAAATAAGCAAAGACAATTTTTGACACAGTTGTGATTTTGAATACACCTTGAATGTCTTAGGTACAATGAAAAATGCCTTTGCTCATAAAGGAAACATTACTGGGGAAATCCTAAAGCATCTTTTACTCATATTCATTTTGGCTCTTGTTTGAAGGAATCTCAGCCATCTCTGTTTTGCAGGAAAGGAATCCACCCAGATGAAGACTTACAATTTATCTTTTACATATATCTGTATTTAGTTTTTTGTTGATTGGCTTTTGTGTTGTTATCATTTAATATGGACTTCTTGCACTGAAAAAAAATTGTCTAGAGACTAATAATGCTATAAATTGGGTGTTAATTGTAATTCAGCTCAATGGAAGTATTTTTCTCTGTGTTTTAATTTTTTTGTTTATTTTGGTTGAATAAGGGGTAGGGACCCTGGAGGAAATGAAATTGTGTTATTAAGCAGGGCTTGATCATGAAGCACCTTTTATACTCTGCTAAAGCACTTAGACTTTGTCTAAGAGCAGTTGGGAACCATACAGGATTTTAATGAAAGAAGAAGTTCATGGAGTGAAGATTTGCTGTGATTGTGATTTGGACACTAAATCAGAGGAAAGGACAGAACTAGAGAGAGGGATAATGGTTTAGAAGACTTTTACAGTAATTCAGGTGAATGTTAATGGTGGTCTGAAGGAGGTGGTGGATAAGGGATGCATTAAAGAGCTGTGGCAGATGCAGCAATGATACAACTTAGTGGTTATTTGCACAGAAGCTGAGAAGGAGATTGAAGCATCAAAGGTGTCTTCCATATTTCCTTTTATTCTTGGACACCTGGATAGAAAGTGGTATCTTTCACTGAAGAGGAGAGCACAGGACAAAGAGGAGCAGGCATTTCATGGAGTAAAATGATGAGTTTGGTTTTGGATTTTCCACTCGTAGGGAGAGTTTTAGTTTGTGCTGTCACATAACAAAATACCATAGTCTGGGTGCCTCCAACAACAACTATTTGTTCCTTCCAGTTCTGGAGGCTGGGATGTCCAAGATCAAGTTCTGGCAGATTCCATGTCTGCTGAGGGGATTCTTTCTGGTTGGCAGACAGCTGCTTTCTTGCCATATCCTTAGATGGAGGAGGAGTAGGGAGAAGAGGGGGAACCACTGGTCTCTTCCTCTTCTTATAAAGGCACTAATCCCATCGTAGGATTAGTAAGGGCTTCACCTTTATGACTTCATCTACACCTAATTACCAGGCTTCCCTGGTGGCGCAGTGGTTGAGAATCTGCCTGCTAATGCAGGGGACACGGGTTTGAGCCCTGGTCTGGGAGGATCCCACATGCGGATCATCTAGGCCCATAAGCCACGACTGCTGAGCCTGCGCGTCTGGAGCCTGTGCTCCGCAACAAGAGAGGCCGCGATAGTGAGAGGCCCTTGCACCGTGATGAAGAGTGGCCCCTGCTTGCCACAGCTAGAGAAAGCCTTGACACAGAAATGAAGACCCAACACAGCAAAAGTAAAATAAATTAATAAACCTAATTACCTCCCAAAGGTCCCACCTCCAAATACCGTCACTTTAGGGTTTAGGGCTTCAACATATGAATTTGGGACGGGGGGGCACAAATATTGGGTCTGTGGAACACCCATTGAATAGGTACACTAGGCAGTTGTATCTTGGGACAGAAGCACCAGGATTGAAATGAAGTATTTTGAAGTATAGGTTTTGGATATGTGTGTACAATGGTTATACATGCAGTCATGGGTGTGTGTATGATTCCCTGTGGAGAGTACTGGAATGAGAAGAGAGTAGGTCTGTGGTTAGAAATCTGGGAAATACTGACATTTAAGAAACAGACGGGGAAGAAGACCCTATGAAAGAAAGCAAGGAGTAGTTAGAGGAGAAAGGGGGAAGCAGAATGTGTTGTTAAGAGGCATTTCAAGAGGGAGGAAGTGGGCTGGAGTGTCCGTTCCTAGACTTCAATTAAATGAGGGCTTAAGAGGGTAGTGGGATTTAGCAGCATGAAAATCACTGGGGTTCATGGTAACTACCCCTTCTGTGGAATTGTGGGCATAGAAATGAATGAGGGGAGGAAGTAGAAACAAATGATGAATATAAATTGTTTTACTCTTTCTAAAATAATTGCAGGAATTTACACTAAAATACCCTAGCCTATCATAGGGTTGTTTTAATCAAGGTGAGATTTACATGAGATTGTCCATCCCTTAATGAACAATTCCGTGGTATTTAGTACACTGGCAGTATTGTGCAACCACTACCTCTGTCTAGTTCCAAAGCATTTTCATCAACCCAAAGGAAAACCCATACCCTTTAAGCAGTGGCTCCCTATTCCCTACCCCCACCCCAGCCCCTGGCAGCCACTAATCTGTGTTCTGTCTATAAACTTACCTATTCTGGATATTTCATGTAAATGAAGCATGCAATATGTGATGTTTTGTGTCTAGCTTCTTCCCCTTTGCATAATGTTCTTGAGGTTCCTCCACGTTAGAGTATGTATCAGTACTTCATTTGTTTTTATGGCTGAATAACATTCCATTGTATGGATAGACCACCATTTTTTTATCTGTTCCTCTGTTGATGGGCACTTGGACTGTTTCCACCTTTTGACTATTGTGAATAATACTGCTATGAACACGCATGTACATGTATTTATTTGAGTACCTGTTTTCACTTCTTTTGAGTATATATCTAAAAGAGAAATTGCTGGAGCCTAACATCGTTTTTTAAAACTATACTTTTAGTGTGGGTGGGGGAGGGATGGCTTGGGAGTTTGGGATTGGCAGATGCAAACTATTATCTGTAGAATGGATAAACAACAAGATCCTACTGTAGAGCACAGGGAACTATATTCAATATCCTGTGATAAACAATAATGGAAAAGAATATGAAAAAGAGGGTATCAATATATATGTATAACTGAATCACTTTGCTGTATAGCAGAAATCAACACAACATTGTAAATCAACCATACTTCAATAAAATAAATTTTAAACGCTATACTTTTTTTTTTTTTGCAGTACGTGGGCCTCTCACTGTTGTGGTCTCTCCCTTTGCGGAGCGTAGGCTCAGCGGCCATGGCTCACGGGCCTAGCCGCTCCGCGGCATGTGGGATCCTCCCAGACTGGGGAATGAACCCGTGTCCCCTGCATCAGCAGGTGGACTCCCAACCACTGTGCCACCAGGGAAGCCCTAAACACTATACTTTTATATAATGCTAACTGAGAGTTCACAAGAAGCATTGTGCATTGTAGAAAAAGTTGATGTACCCAGTCTCTTTTCAAGTTCTTTACATTCTCTTTGAGATAGGATTGGTGAAACCACCATTCAGTAATTAACTAACACATCAAAAGAGAGATAAGTGGAGTGAAAAAAACGTATAATTTTTAAAGAAGGAAGTGCCCTTTCGAATTGAGTTTTGAGTTTCATAAGAAGAAAGCACTTCAGGTGAAGAGTTTGGATAAGTTGACTCGTGCAGGAGAGAGAAGACAGGACAGGGCTAAGGTTGGAAGTTTCACAGTTTAATACTTCTGAAGAAAGAGTGCAAGTTGCACCCTATTTGGTGATAAGGGAAAGAAACACAGATGAAGAGCACCCATGGTGCTGATTTCATAGCTAGCTGACTCTAAAAATTAAGATTGTATTTTTAAAACCAATTTTTACTCATCTCCCAATAACTGACTCTTTTTATGTTTAATTTTGTGGATTGTAATTCTCCATTCAGAGACACCAGTGTAGATGGAAGATTTGAGTTCTGTCTATGATAAGCAATCTAGCCTCCTATGGTTCAGTTAAATTTTATTCATAAAGTAAAGATTAAGACATTTTTAGAGGTGGAACAATGATTACATCTCCTGTAAAATTCTTGGTGTTTTAAAGTGGCATTCATTCTACATCCTTAAAAGTGTCATTTTCCTCTGCTGTCTTTCCTTTATAGAAAAAACTCCTGGGAATTGATTATGGAACTGAGATTTTCCAAGACATGGCTCTGTGATTTAACCCCCAAGGAACTTCCTAAAGACTTGGGAGAGGAAAAATGTTTGTTCAGTATCTGTTAAGTGTTTTATTTGTCTGAGCTCACTTAAGTCCTATTACAACCAGTAGGTGGTAGATCCATGATATGAACCTCAATTTACTAACTCCAAAGTCAGGCCTCTGCTCACCATATAATAGCGTGCTAATTAGGTTCCTTCTTATGTGCTTGTGGCTTGTGAGAGAAGTAGGATGAGAAAGATGCTGAGGATAGCAGGAAGTGGAGCTCTGATAGGTGAGCTCTGATGTTTTCTAGGAAGACAAAAAGGGGTCGGGCAGGTCCTACTTGTGCCACACATTGGTTGTCCCTAAACTGTGCCATGTTACTTCTCAGGGAAAGATTCTGGATGATTTATCAGAGGAATATTAATTCCTCTTAAAAATATGTATCTAGGATAAGTCCAATGCTGATTCAGAGGGGTATCTTTTTTTTTTTTTTCGTGGTACGCGGGCCTCTCACTGCTGTGGCCTCTCCCGTTGCGGAGCACAGGCTCCGGACGCTCAGGCTCAGCGGCCATGGCTCACGGGCCTAGCCGCTCTGCAGCATGTGGGATCTTCCCGGACCGGGGCACGAACCCGTGTCCCCTGCATCGGCAGGCGGACTCCCAACTACTGTGCCACCAGGGAAGCCCAGAGGGGTATCTTTTGACAAACCTCCATTTCACTTACTCTATCTCTATTCAACATATATGATCCCAATAAGTGAACTGCTAAGATGGACACTTTTATTCATATTTGTGTATGTATCTGTTTCAGGCAGAGAAAGCTGATGGATTTATCAACCTGCCTGATTTCACTGTAGAGAGAGCATCTGAATGCAAGAAAAAGCAGTAAGTTGTCTATCATTTTCCACAAAATATGGAGCCAGGATAACATCTCTTTATAATGTTCCTCAGGTGATAAGGTGATTTGGAAGTTAATGATGGTGACTTCAAATGCCTGAGAATTTTGACTTTATGGGTTGGAACCCCAAACAATAATAGAAGCTTTTAACCTCTTGTTTTCTGGAATTTCATTTTGTGGAGCAGATGGATTTTAAAACCCCACGGAGCCCTGGCAGGGCGTGCTGTTAATGATGGTGTCTGTGATCCAGTGAAAAGCAAGCTGCCATCCAGGACTGGCAGGGTGACGAGATGTCAAGGCTGTGTCCTTGTAAAGAGGATGACTACATAGGAGTCACCAGAGCTGCAGATATGATACAAAACCAGTTTCTTTTTCTTAGTTCATGAAATTGTCAGTAACATCCTTGAAAATTGAATTCTATGAGATGTCTTAGACTTGGGGATTAGCCCCCTGATATAACTGAAGTCCAAAAGATTTGAGAGCGGACAGGAACCAAGAGTCACCAGCCCATGACTCTAGACCAGCTATCCAGACTCCCAGTGAAGTGCTCTTCCCATGATAGGATCCAGCTGCATTTTGCATATGAGTCCTCTTCACCTTTCACTTATTCTTTATTCTGCTTTTGACATCTTTTCCTGTTTTATTAGCGTGGGGCAGTTCCCTATTGACCTGTGTTCCTAGTGGCAAAAATTGATTAATTTAGTTTTAATGAATAAACTGGTGTTGGCTTTAGGTCTTTGCCATTCTGATATAGCTTCCTATCTTTAGTGATACACGAGGCTGTGGTTTTGACCACACTGGTCATTTACAAAATCTCTGGCCCATACAGCAGGACTTCCTGTCTAAATGGTAAAAGGGAAATACTCTGTTATCTTCAATGTTCTATACTTTTCTTTTAAACGAAAAATCTGCCTTATATTTTTCCTTTACTAATAGAGAATAGCTTGGATAAAGTTTTTGATGTGTTTTCACAGTGTAGAAGTTTTATGCTTGATTGTTTTTCTGTAAATACAATTATTGTATATGCTTGATTGAATTTGAATGAATACTTTGCTTGAAGGAATTGATCTGAGTATTTTGAAGTGATACATCTATCACTTTATATTTTAATTTATTGTCTGTTTATAGCAAAACAGCAAATGAAAATAAAAGAATATATCCATATGTTTTAAATAGAAACTATTGATCAGCCACGACTCAGTCCTGGTCTGGATGTCCTGACATGATGAATTACCCCTCTGCTCTCTACATAAAATAGAGATTAGACAGTGGGTATTTAACGTAACTAAAACTTCTGTTTTTGTAAATTAACAAAGAAAGCAGATGAAGTTACCATACTTATATTTGACTGTTTCACTTTCGACTACATTGTTGACTACACTAACTTCTAATTTCTTATGTGTCTGTGCTTTTCCCCCTTCAAGTGCTTTTAAGATCAGCCATCCACAGATCAAGACCTTTTATTTTGCAGCTGAGAATGTGCAGGAAATGAACCTGTAAGTAGAGAAACATCACTAAATCCAATCTTTATGGGAATAGATTACTTTGGTCAGGTGTCTGAATTTTAAGCACATGTGCATATCAATTATTATGTTTTTATTTCTGCTGCTTTAAGGATTAATCTCCTTAGCAGTTATAAAGTCTTCTTGCTTTCTTTTCTAGTATTTAGAAGCATTTTGGAGAGCTACACAGATCAAAATGGCTATTTTAGGAAGAAGTAATAAGATTCTTCTGAGGGAACCACTAAGTTGAGAAAGGAATAGAAGACATTATAAGAAAATGTTAATATGAGAATCAGCATCACAGGGAGAAAGGCTTGAAAGAATTGTGTAACCAATCTCACAGCTTTCAGAATTCTACGCGAAAAATATCTCTGCAACATTTCATAGGTGCTGTGTGATTATCATGATGATTCATGGTTATCATCTCTCCATGTTCTATCCCCAAATTTTGCAAAACATCTTTGTTTAGAGTACCTCTAATATAAATACATATCCCTAACTCCATTTCCTGTTTGCTCAGTTTAAGTAAGTGGAATACACTGGTAGCGTATTACTCGTCTTGCGACATCCCCTGCTGGTTTAGATTACAGTGTGATCGCAGTGGCTCTTATTTGGATGAGGCTCTATATATTTAAGGTGCTTGAGGCATCAGAGGGCATTCTATTTAAGTCCTAGTCTCAGGATTCAGTGTTTCTTATTACTTTCACTTAATTAATTAAAAATATATGTATGAAAAAAAATATATATGTATGGAATAACTATTATGCGCTTCCTTGCAGCAGATCCCAGGCTCTAGACCTGAAAAATATAGACATAATCCCTCCATTCACAGAGCTTATCGTTTAATCTATTTATATTTTTATATTTAATTATATATTTATATCTATTAATTAATCAGTTTATCTTTTAATAGATCCTTATTGGAGTATAATTGCATCACAATACCATGTTAGTGTCTGTTGTACAGCAAAGCGAATCAGCCATGTGCACACACGTGTCCCCATATCCCCTCCCTCCTGAGCCTCCCTCTCATCCTCCTTATCCCACCCCTCATATTAATTTATTTAGACATAATGATTTTCTTATCTATCTGTTCTCTGTAATTTCTCTTTGGCCTCTTGCTTTAGAAATGTAAAGGAAAAAAAAGCTGCTTTTTACTAAACATGTGTGAGCAGGAGTACACACACACACACACACACACACACACACACACACACACACACAGAATGCCTTACACCATATCCCCAGGGAAGCCTTTTCTCCCTAGAAACATTCTCATCTGTTCCCTGCGTTTATCTCGCCACCACAAACCTTTAGATGAGGGCGGAATTGCTCTTTACCAGAGAAAGTTAGAGAACCCTGCGTTAGAAATGACAAAGCAAGGTACTGACAACGGCGTCTTCCAAACAAGTCTTTAATTTACTTGGACAAGGAAAGAAGTTGTTTCTATCCTCCTTTTGACTTTTAACTCCCCCCCCACCCCCCACCAGCTTTCTCAAGCATCTGAGAAAAATAATAGCAGATACACAAAAGGAGGAGATAAAAACTTCTCAGTCAAAGCTCTTTATTTCTCTTTTTATTTGCGTTGGTAACGCTAAGTCCTATTGACTAGCAAGGTCTAGGTGCGTGGAAAGCTTAATGTCTTGCCCAGCGGTCCTTGGAATCATATAGTAGTGAGTGCCAGTCCGGAGCCGAGCCATCCATCAATCCCAAGTGGTTCTTTCTAAGCTTTAATGGTGGTGAAACAGGGCTGCCCGTCAGCAACCTCTCCCCACCCCCATAGGCTCCCTTGGTGCCTGGCTTCTCCCAAACAGCTTCTTGTATCTCCAACTTTCTTCCGGTCCACATCCTTCCCATCCTGTTCTGGGACTGGTTCTTTCAGAGTCGTTCTGTTCTCTCCAACAAGGGCAGAGTAAGACTGAGTTTACCAGAAAAACAATGACTGCGAAGGGTTTTGTTACCGAGAGAATTTCTCTACCTACACGGTGAAACACATTTTAAGCCAGTAAAAGTGTGAGACCCTTACAAGATTATCTGAGTCAGCTCTATTTCAGGCAGATGTGCTTTCTAAATCACACATCAGAGTTATTTAGCTCCCTGCCCACCCAGTCCTCCAGTTTTTGTTTACATTTCTGGTCCATTTATCTTCACTTTTCAACATACTCCCTTTGCAGAGCTCTATCTAATGGCAAGTACAGTTGCATGATTATTAGCTACACACTCTGCCTATTTGACTGTTAAACCAAAGCCTTTTATAGTCATGAAAGCCAAGATCTCATGGCCTGTCTATGCTGTGAAGATCTGTTAATTTTACTTGAAATTATTTTAGTATTTGTTTATCTTTCCAGCTTACAAACAAGATGTAAAATTGAAATTTGAATGTGAGGTGTCATGACCCATATATTTGAATCTCTCAGTGACCTTTATACTCAAAAATTGTCCGTCTGGCTACTCATAAATAAATGGCCCATTTTGTCTGTGCCTGAATGTATCACAATTAATGTATCATAATTTTTCATTTATAATGTCATTATTAAGCTTTGTTATTCTGAAGATGGTTTTTCTAATAGCCAACAATGCAGAATCCCAAAAGTTAACTTCTCCCACAAGAGTAGGCGCAGGGGTGGGGGGAGGGTTTAAAGCTTTTTTTTTTTTTAATTAATTACTTAATTTTTATTTTTGGCTGTGTTGGGTCTTCGTTTCTGTGTGTGGGCTTTCTCTAGTTGCGGCAAGCGGGGGCCGCTCTTCATCGCTGTGCGTGGGCCTCTCACTATCACGGCCTCTTGTTGCGGAACACAGGCTCCAGTCGTGCAGGCTCAGTAGTTGTGGCTCACGGGCCTAGTTGCTCTGCGGCATGTGGGATTCTCCCAGACCAGGGCTCGAACCCTTGTCCCCTGCATTAGCAGGCAGATTCTGAACCACTGCGCCACCAGGGAAGCCCTAAAGCTTTATTCTGCAGTAGCCCCTGAAGAGCTTCCTTTCTTACTGATGAGGTCTGTTTAAGCTAGGACGGAGTGCATCTGGGTATTTCTTAGTGAGATGCAGAGGTGCTAGGGAAGGAGGGAGTAGAATTTGGAGAGATGGATCCTGTTTCAGAATTTCGCCTCCTTGGGAAACTGCCTTTTTGGGTGGTGACGTTTCTCTCAGTGATGATGAAGGAAAAGGTAGTTAAGTTTAATAGAAGCACTGTGTGTTCTGCAGGGACCCTCAACTTACAAGTATAGGGGTGAGTAATTAAAGGTAATGAAAGGGTTGGTTTCTAAACAAAGACTGGTGGTAGCTGCCTTTCTCAGACGGTGTTTGTGGGAAAAATGTCATTTCTACATCAGTTTCTTAACACTTGTGCTTCTTCAACACACACATTCTCATCCAGTTAACATACAACAAACTCCCAGGAAACATCTGTCATCTTCTTTTATGTAAATATGTCTTTTTGTGCATCCATCTATTTAGACACAAATAGAAAGTTTGCTACTGCCTGGATGTTTTTTTAAAAAAGTGCTTAGCAAAGGAGGTACTCCAACCCCGTGGGTTCTAGAAAGAAAACAAACAAGATTCTGAACAATCGCTAGTTTTTCCCAGCAGGTAACTGATGGTGGCAATTAAAGGTATATGAGTTTTGGGTAAGGGCTGAGAGGAATCTGCTTTACTGTTCAATACTCTTCTGCTATATCTGGAAAGGAACTTAGAAACGTCTTTTCTTATTTCAGGCATTCTCAATTCATCTATTTTTTTGTCTTGTTATGTTAAAAAAAAGAAGTTTGTCTATTTCACTTTGAGATGATTGTTTTGCGGGCAGGGTCAGCTTATACAATTATGAAATCAGGAATAAACTAGGAATTAGTGAGCCATTAAATTCATTGTGCTTTACCTGATCAGTTTTTAGAAATGTACTTTTAAGTGTTTCTTTTAGTTGAGTAATGCATAAAACATATTCTTGTAAAGAACCATGTAATACAGAAGTATGTAAAGTGAAAACCTTCCCATTCCCCCAACTTTACCTTCCCGTTCTACTTCTTTCCCTAAGATAAAGCCACTTTTCACAATATGACTATGTCCTTTCTGAGGCTTTTCTTTGCATACCAAGTCTTGTATAATACATATGCAAATATATAGTTTTAGAAGCACATTGAATCAGGATAAACACTTTGTTTTGTACTTGCTTTTTTCACTTAATAGTATGTTAGGATTTTTCCAGGCCATTACAAGGCCCCCCACCCCATCTCAGTCTTTTTATTAGCTTCTTAATAACATGGTACTTTTGGAATTGGTACCATACTTTATCTGTTTTCCTGTTAATGGACAATTATATTGTATCAGTTTTTTCTTTTTGCCTTTGCAAGCCTTATTGAATTAATATTCTTCCACATTTATTTATGTACATGAAGGTGTGTTTTGTAGGATAGATATTTATAACTAGGATTATTGGGCGAAGGGGATGAAAATTTATGTTTTGAATAGTATCATCAAATTACCTGCTTAATATTGGCTGTTCCAGTTTTTCATGGTCGACTCAACAAAGGATGAGAATGTTTTTCCTAAAATCTAATAGAAATCAGCAATATTTAAAATTTTTGCCAATCTAGTGGTGGAAAATATTTTCCTGTGCATTTCCCAAAATACTACTGAGCCTGAGCCATTTGTACTTTTTTGGTCATTTTCTGTTTCTTAGTTTTGTTTATTTTTCTACTGAGTCTTGATGAGCATTTTTCAGTTCCTATGGCATGATCTGGGCCCAGGTATTGGTCCAGTTTTAAGTGGCCATGAGGACTCATGTTTATCATGGTGCAAAAGGGGACTTTCTAAATGAGGCTGGAGCTCATCTTCCGTCTTGTAGGCAGTTCTATTTTATTTATTTTTAAAAATAAAATTTATTACATATTTCCTGTTAAAAAATAATCAATACAGCAAGACCATGGCAAAATGAGGGTTGGGTAAGGGTTCCTAATTTGTTGACAATTGCAGACTTGGGAATGTGCAATATTTGTGCTATGGTAGGGGTGTAGCTGGGTAATTTACCAGGAATTACAGGACTAGAAAAAATAAACCATATAGGTGAATCAATAAATGCATAGCATTATTATCATTTTGTTGATATTGATTGACTTAGGCTACTTATGTTTCAAAACAAGATGAATACACATTATGGGATATTTTTTAAAAATAAAGAAAACTAGAAAGAAGTGGGAAATAAATCACTTAGATTATCTCTACCCCAAAATGATATTTTCCCTTTAAATAGAAGGTTATATAGCTAGGAACATATGAAATAGATACGTTTTGTGTCTTTTGTGTATTTAAATAAGTTTCTAATTGAACCCTTGAAAAGGAACTACAGTGGCCTGAAGTCATAAGCCAAGTTTGTGTTCCTTAAGGTTTGTCTAATTCTTTTTTCATTATTGATGGGTAGTTGAAATTCATTGCCAATAAATGGTAAATCAGTGGAAGATGAGACATTGTCAATTTTTACCTTACATAAAATTTTTCAAGAAATTGAAATTTTCCCCAGCTTAGGAATAACTGTGAAGCTCTGGCCAGATCTTTTTACTGATTGATATAAAGATTGTGGTTTAAAAATAGATCATCTTCATTTTGTGTGTGTGTGTGAAATAAGCTTACATTTTAAGAATTAAAGAGATAGAACTTTAAAGGTCAAGTTAAGAAATTCATTTTGATGGTTGACGAGAATTTCAAATACACAATTACAAAATGTATATTTATTCGTATATTTAGAATATCTAATGTAGTTGCCCACTTTAACTGGCTGTATAATGGGCCACCTCATTTCTTACCTGACAAAGAATGCCCTAAGTACGGACAGTATTGTGAAACCAGAGGTCTTAGGTTTCCATACCACAAACTTAGGCTGTTTCTAGAAATGTTTAGACTGACCATAGCACTATGACTTAATTTTGTTATAAAGTCTGGTACAAGACCTTCCTTTAGGGTCTAGCGTAAAGGTGAATATGTTGGGAACCAGTGTCTCTGGTCAAACATTTATTTTCTACTTGAATTTTAGGTGGTTAAACAAATTTGGATCAGCTATAATCCATCTTGAATCCACTACAAAGGATGAAGGTATGTTCTATTTTCAATTTCTGAAAATTTAGCAAGAATAGTAGAATAGGGTGAAAATACAATGTCATGTTCTATGTAGTCTTGTTCTAATGAACCATACTTTGTTATTTAAAATTATCTGAAAATATGTATAGACAGACATAGACACACAGGCTCACCAACATGGAATAGAGCTTCCCATGCTGGCTAAGAACGCTTTTCACACTTCACCCACACATTAGCAGCTGTAGGCTTCACTGGGATCTCAACCAATTGCCAATGCAAATGTTTTATTGCCCCACTTACTGAATTCTTACTCATAGACATGATCTCGTCATGTTCGAGACAGATAACTTTCAGCCCACTGTTTCCTCTCTGATATTTTAGTATTTCCACCAGGTGTGTGCTGAGACTAATTACCCTAAGTTTGTACCAGGAGCCTGAATGTCAGATTGGGACAGAGGCTGTATTTTTAGCTCAGTCTTTAGCTTTCAGGGTTCAAAAGCTACAAGAGTCTAATTCTTCTTAATGATGAAGTTACTCCTTAATATTGAGAAGAAAGAGGATTTAGGTGCCAGGGTCACAGAGCTGACACTATTTCTGAAATGCTCAGACTACATAAAACTTGGAAATTGTAAGTAGGGAGTTATATCTTTGGAGAACAAAATCATAAAATCTTAAATTTAGAAATGAAAAAGTGGCAACTTGATTTAAAACAATAAAGAAGCGTAATGCAATACTGTGAAACCAGTGTCCTGATCATCTCCTTGGTCTTCTTTTCCATAAAATAAACACCCATTATATATTTGAAGTATATTTATAGATTGTGAGCAAAAAGTAACTACACAAAACCCTTCTCCTTTTCCTGGTATGTAAGGCCTTCTATGATATGGCCTCAAGCAACCTTTCGGCTTTGTTTTCCACCCTGTCCCGTAGGGGACTCCGAATACTTGGCTCAGTCTGTGTCCTCAGCCTGGTACTCCCATTACTCTGTGTGCACCATTGATGGTTTACTTATCCTGCCATTTTCAGCTCATTAAGATTCCTATGCTCAAAATTAATCACTACTGATCTTATGCTCCCTTAGTGTATGACTCACACCTCTTTTGAGGAATTAGTTTCATTTTCCCTGAGCTATGGTTAGTCGTCTTTCTGCTTATTGGACACTCTTTGAGGGCAGAAACCCTCACAGAGGGAAAGTCTTATGTATCAGGTAGCTCACTAGATAAGTGCTTTCTGAATTGGGTTGGAAATGCAATAGCCAGATGGAGAAGAACCTCTGCTCATGCATTATGGAATAAGTGATGACCGTGCTGAAACATTCAGCGCTTTCCTTTTTGTTATAGAATGCTACAGTGAGAGTGAACAGGAAGATCCCGAGATAGCTGTCGAGACACGACCCCCTCATTACTCTGCGGAGACTCTCTCTCCTTTGGTACGTACCGTCGTAATTGGTCTGTTGGTCATCGATCAAGTGTGTGGATGTCGTTCCTTCCAGTTGGGTAGAAACTACCTTGACTAATACATTTTTAGAGGACGCTAAGTTAAGGTACTCGCCAAAGAGCAAGTGCAGTTCTCAGGGCGCTGATTTTGAGCCTTCTCCATAGCAACCCATTTATATGACAAATTCGGTGCATTTATGTGTGACCCACGGATGTATTATGCTCAGAGGGTTCATGGTAATGCAAAGGACTTCTAGGTAATGGGCCAGTGCTTGCGAAGATTTGTTTTATAACGTTTATTTATATCCTACTTGTTCTCAGAAAGAATTGAAAATACCTTGCCTAGGTGCATGCACTCTAACGATGTAAAATGAATGTAAAGGGGATGAAGGCAATAACATGAAGAGAAAATTAGAATCAGAAAGAGAGCAGGAAGCCAGGAGTGGGGTTGGTGCATTAAATCTGGGTATGGAATGATTCAGTCTATTTACTAGAGAGAAGTCCAAGCTTGAGTCTAAGCTTTGGAAGCATCCAGTGTAAGTTCAGGTTATTAATGGACGTTAAGACTATGGAGAGTTGCTTTATATTTGGATGTTCATGGACATTATAGCGACGGCATGTAGAAGGAGTCAAGCAGAGATCTTTGGCGAGGTTGATTTATGGCTTTTATACCTACCATATACCAGCACTTATATAGGTACTTTAAATATATAATCATTTACTTCCCTCAGATAACCCTGAAATGCAGTATTATTTAATCTGCATTTCCCTGATTACTAATGAGGTCAAGCATCTTTTCATGTTTTTTTTTGATATTTGGATTTTCTGTTCTGCTAAGTGTCTCAAGTCTTTTGTACATTTTTAGCTGTCTTACTACCATTATTTTGGATTTATAGGATTTCTTTATTAATCTGGACATTAGTCCTTTGTCAGTTAAAAATGAGGCAGATCTTCTTTCCCAGTCTATGGCTTTTATATTTTTTAAACTCTGTTTCTTTTTGTTGACAGATGCTCTTGATTTCTATGTGTCAGGTTTATCCATCACGTCCGTTGTGGTTGGTGTCTTTGTTTCTGGCTTACATATTGTTTCCTATTCCCAGCTCATGAGGACATAGATATTACTATCTCATTTCATGGATTAGGAAACAGAGGTTCAGAGAGGTAGAATGGCCTAGTCATACCCCCAGTAAATGGAGCACCTGAGATGGGAACCCCGGTCTGTCTAGCTTTATAGCATATGCTCCTTCCATTCTACTATGACACTCGTTCATCCATGGACCCGAATAACTATAAGTTCTAATAGGTTACTGAAACTCCTTCACTTACCAGACCTCTTCTGCCAGAATTTTCTGTTTTGTGTGATAAGGTTTTCAATCTTTATTTGCCAGTTCCTGGGTTTAAGGTGTTAATATCATTTAAATAATGACTTCTACTGTTTTTATCTGCTGCCAGTGGGGAATTGTGGTCACTTTTCTAATTTATTTGGCAAGCAGCTGAGACCAGAAATAAATAGTTATTGAATGAATATTTATTAAAAATCTATTAAATAGGATTAGCCAAAGTTAAGCAAGACATAAATAAAATTAAACTTTGGTAAAATGTCGACCAATTTGTGCACTAGATTTACAGTATAGCCTCTCTTAATATAGTTTTCCCTTGAAGTAGTCTACCTCTTCTTTTAAAATCAGTTTCTGCATTTGGAAAAAATGAAATAGATGTGCCTTGCTGGCTTAATAGAGAACCCTGTGTTTCTGTTTAGTTTCTTTTTGCCTTCATCTCTGTTTCTCTGTGTCTCTCCATTTTTGTCTGTCTCTTATATGATTTAGTTTTGTTCTAAAATACTGTGATTTTCAGTTTTATAATGGCAAACTATATCACAGATTACAAAGAACATTGTCAGGCCATCTAGAACTCTACTGGATGAAAGTAAAAGCAACAAAGTTGTCTTCTTAGATGAAGGATCATGGCTCAGTTGCATTATACAATGATAGTCTTACATAATGTTAGAGTAGGAGCCCAGAGAATGCTTGTTTCCAAACAAATAAATGAAGGGATGGATGTGAGACCAGTAGGTTAGGTCATTGAATTGGGAGCATTCTTTAGAATGTCATTCTAAACGTCAATCAAATGTTATTCCTTAAAGTTCTAAGAAGTTAAGCATTTTTTTGAAGACCACTAAGGCTAACATTATTCTTTCTGAAGAAATGTATTAGAAATAGATAAATGTTGAACAGTTAGATTTTATTTTCCTTAGAAACAGAGTATGTTGTTCCCGCTCATGTATTTCCCAGGCAGATTTTGTTTTCTCTTGTTTCTGAAAAACAGACATGCCAGACACTTGGTTAAAACAACATTTAAGCTTTTTTATCTAAACAGATGAAATTTTAAAAATCGTGCTGACTTTTATCCAGAGCATGAAGCAGCTTATTGTTTTGGCTCAATCTGGCATAGGCTAGCCATGACTGAGCTATACAAGCCTAGGCAAGAAAACAAAACAAAACAAAACAAAAACCAAAAACACCCAAACCTTTCCCAAGTTCTTGCTTTTAAAAAAATTTTTGGGTAATGAACTTTCATTTTGGAGTGATGAATTCAAAAGTATAAGATCATACTATTCTGGAAAATTATAAAATCTCGAACTAAAAGTTTAATTCTGTGTGCAGTCATTTTGATTGCTCTAAAGATAAACAGTAAGACTTCAGCACCAGACCAATTTGGACCTGTTTCTAATGGGTGGGACCACATTCTGCAGAGAATAAAGAACATTACAGGGTCTCCTTTGAGTGAACAACAGATTTCTCTTTATGTCTTTCCTTCTTGAGAAAGCTCCACAGGATGGATAGTGAAAAGAACATCCATTTATTTACAGAGAAATTAAAAATGGAGAGTTTTTCCACAGGCTCAAAACAGATGGAACTCTGTAGGTTTCACTTTGGAAGATCCTTTGTGGAAATCACTACCTGTGATTCCTTGAAACTCACAAAAGAGCAAAAAAGGAACTGACTTCAATTACATTTCCAGCTCATTAATTTTATATGTTATAAAGTGATTTAAGAGATCAAAGATCATTAAAAATTTGTTACAGATATTTTCCCCCTAAGTTTAATTTTTAAAAAGTGTCTGATAACTTGAGCTGTGCTTATATGCTTATTCATTCATTTAACAAATATTTATTGAGAGCTACTATTCTAAATAGTACTTGGGACGCAACAGTAAATGAACAAAGATTCATTTCTTCATGTAGCCAAACTTCTGGTTGAGGGAGACTGAAAATAAACAATCAACATAAGTAAATTGTCTGCTAGGTCAGTAGAAGAAGTGGAGCTGAAGGGGTCAGGACAGTTTGTGACAATGAATAGGGGAACCAGGATAGGCCTGAGTGAGAGTTGAAATCTGAGCAAAACTCTTGAAAGGTGGTGTAAGAGTCAGCCAGGTGGATATTCAGGGAAGGTGTTTTCCAAGCAAAGGGAGCAGTTAGAGTCCAGATCTCCCTGGTGCATAGATGACAATGCAAAGAGGACAGTATGGCTGGAACAGGGTGAACCAAGGTGAGAGTTGCAGGAGATGAGGTTGGAGGATAATTGTGTCCATATGTATGGGGCCTGTGGACCATTAAGGACTTTGATGTTTTGAGTTCCTTAGCCTTTGGAAGTTTTGATCAGAAGAGTGATGTGACTGGATCTCCATTTTAAAAGGGCCACTCATGCTGCTGTGGGGAGAGACCCCGTGGCATAGGGGGAAAGTATAGAAGCAAAGAAGTCTAAGGGGGAGTGTGCAGTAATCTAGTGTAGTGAATGTGATGACTGGGATGAGGTCATAGTTGAGAAATGGAATGGTTGGATTTTGAATGTAGTTGGAAGGTAGACCTACAGATGGATCAGATATGAGAGAAGATAAATATCCCAGTTTTAAGCAGCTCATGCAGATTATTTTAACATGAGAGTCCTTATATATATATATATTTTTTTATTTCTATTTTTTTTATTTTTTATTTTTTTTTGCGGTACGCAGGCCTCTCACTGTTGTGGCCTCTCCCATTGCGGAGCACAGGCTCCGGACACGCAGGCTCAGCGGCCATGGCTCACGGGCCCAGCCACTCCGCGGCATGTGGGATCTTCCCGGACCGGGGCACAAACCCGTGTCGCCTGCATCGGCAGGCGGACTCTCAACCACTGCGCCACCAGGGAAGCCCTAGTCCTTATATTTTGATGCTTTTTCAGAAGTACAATTCCTTTATATCCAAAGGATGGGAAAAAAACCCTGTGTACTCTGGCCCATTGGCCAGAGGTCAAAGATTAAACACAAAAAGGGGTAAAATCAATTTTAGAAATTCAAATTTAATCTTAGTAGGATGGCTCTTGCACAGTTGTTTACTAAAAGACATGTTCTTTCGATACGTGCACTATGATAAAATAATAGAAGTGCTTTCAGGTGAGATAGTTGGATGAAAAGTTGTTAGTGAGTACATATACTTACAAAGAAAAGGTAGAAAGAAAAATTCACCCTCTGTCCTCAAGATGCAAAACATTTTCTTAAGCTCTATGGTTGAGTACTTAACTGATTTTAAGATTTTTCTAAAATTAGATTTTACATTTCGCCTCTTGCTTTAACAGTTCATCTTCTGGCCGTCAGTCACAGGCAGAGGGGCTGTCCGGCAACCTCTCCTGGGCCTCCATGTTGTTTGCCCCTGCCCCAGTTGGGGTTTGCACTAGCTCTTGCCCAGGCTATTTTGAAATAGCAGCCTCTTTTTTTATTTTTTTGTCTCTAATCTCTCTTTCCTCTTAATAAAACCACTTCCGAATTAGTCTTCCTAATGTGCAGCTCTGATAAATTGATTCAACAACAAAAGACCTTTCAGTGAATCCTCATTGCTTATCAAATTAATCCTCAATTCATTGGCTTGGTATTTCAGGCCCTTGGGCTTACTTCTAACTGCCATGACAGTCTTGTTGCTGATTCCTCCTTTTTCATCAGCCCAGTAAACTGCCCCCTATTTCCCCAAAGCTTTCCAGACGTTTCTGCTCCTGTACCTATATTTACAAAGTTTCTCCACTTGCAGGAACCATTCACTCTCACCCCAATTCCACCTTCTAAATATCTTTCAAGACTGGTTTAAATGTGACTTCTTTCATTAAACCTTCCCTGGTCCTCTGAGACAGGAGGATCTTTCCTTCTTCTAAACTCTTTATATTTCTATAGTGCATTTTCTGGGATACTTTTTTCATGGTGTTAGTCTCTGCCTTGAATTATAGATTTTGTGTATCTGGTTTATTTATCTAATGATTAAATTCTTAAGGCTAGAGGCAGTGTCCAATATCTTTTTCTTTACCCGCAACGTCTATGACCTTGTCTAACACATATTTGAACCTAATTAAATATTTATTTAATGGATTGATAAATGGGCGCGTGGGTGATGATTGTCACTTCCTCCACTTCCTCCACAGATCTGCAGCTATACAAATATTCCCCCATGTGAATTAGAAAGTTACTTGACACTTGTCTAGTGATTTCACTTGGCTTTCAGAAGGATGACTTCATTCGACTCATAGAAGTCCCGTCTTTTACAAATGAAGTCAAGTGCCAGAGAAGTAAATAGAACTGTCTTAAGTAACCTTTGCAAGCTTAAGTTTACCTTTTATTACGAATATCTTTTATGTTCTCTCATTTGCTCTTTCTGATAATCTAAGACAGACAAACCACTGACAAATTTTTTTTTCTGTATCAACCACGTGCCAGGTATTTTTCAAAGAAGGGGATGCTGAACTGAGCTGGACAGTCTCTTCCTTGGAGCATCTTAAGTTCTAAGTTGAAGAAAAGTCACAATAATTTGTAATTCAAACAGTCTAAGTACTGATAAATGCTATGAAGAAGCGTTAACTGGGGCAGTGTTCTAGGGAGTGGCTGGGGTTGAGGTTGGGGAGGATATTGCTTTGCTTACGACTGTCAGGGAAGAGCCTGCTAAGGAGGTGATATTTGCCTTGAGAATGAAGTGATGGGAAGGAGTCAGCCAGCCCCAAATCCACAGAGTGAGCTTTTCAGGCAGAAGGAACCAGAGATGTGCTCAAGGAACAGAAAGAAGACCATGTGGTTGGAAAGGAGAGGGAAGGGGAGGTTGAAGGAGATGCTGCTGGAGAGGTAGGTAGGGGTCCATGTGGGTTGTCTTGGCTATAATGATGACTATGGATATTCTACTCATGATGGACAGTCACTGGAGGATTTTCAGCAGGACAATACTGTGATGCATTTTCTGCTTTAGAAGTACTCTAGCTATTGTTTGGTGGGTGGACTGGGGTAGGGAGGGGTTGGGTAATGGTAGAGGCAGGAAGTCAGTAAGCTAGGACCTGGAAGTAAAGCGGTTTCTCCAAGGCCGCTTGGATACTAAAGACTGGAGTGAGGAATGGATGGTCTGCAGCTCATTGCCCAAGGTCATGCAGAAGGCCAGTGACAGAGGGGGCAGTATACCATACAAAGTCTTCGGGTTTTCAGAATGTTTCTACTAGCATATGGTGGAATTATAAACACAATACCTCCTAGGGCTTAACAGCAATTGGTTAGTTTGTTTTCATTAATATGGCCAATGGAAGGAAAGAACAGCTGTGTACTTTCCTTTTTTTCTCATTTGGTTGTATTTTGTTTAGTCTTTTATTTTTTCATATTCTTTGACTAATGTTGCTTAAGATTTCTATGCTGACTCACTCCTTTCTAATTACAGACTTTTGGTGGCCATTTTCAACTCTTTTTTTCCCCATGTTAAACTTGTGTTTTAAAAATAATTCAGAGAAAAGAATTTTAGAGCTAATCAGCTTTTGAGCTAAGCTTCTTCGATGAATAAAAATCTCTTATACAGAAGATGGAGAAAAGCAATATTGATTCTTTTATTTAATCATGTACATACTCTCCTCATTAAAACTAAGATTTTTTAAATGTCTTTCATTTTCTCATTAAAAAAATAAAAATTTGAAGCCCAAATGTTCTGAAATAAATGAAACCACATACAATTATTAATGTCCGATAAATAAAATAATTTTATTTGAGATTCTGAGAATACTTTGCAGGAGTAGTTGCATTGCAGTCAGTAATGGTCACCCCTGGGTCCCAGGGTTAGGATAAGTCATCCATAGCAACTTCACAGAGAACTTCAGGGTGCTCCTGAGTAAGAGACTGAACTGCTCTGGGCTGTTTGCCTTCACATAGCTGGTTTTCTAGACCAGTCTTTGTAGCATTAATTTATTACCAACTAGCTATTAATTTATTAATTTACTAAGGTCAGGCACAAATGCAAAAAAATGGAGATGCAAAAATGATTAAAAGCAGCCTGCTCTCAAGTAACTCACCGAAAAAGAGGAACAAATCCATCAGCAATTACAGTATTAGTTGACAAATAAAATGATACTCTACCTGGTGTGATAGAAGTAAGCCCAGGAGCACGGGGAAAAGATACCTACCTCGCCCTGAGGCCACTGGAGAAGGCTTCCTGGAGGAGGTGGCCCTTGAACTGACCCTTGAAGGTTGGGGTTGTGTGAGCCATGCAGGAGTGGGCTGGAGAGGAGAGACTGTTGCTCCTTTCTACCTTCATGTGATTTGCAGTGGGGAGTTTTCTGGGTGTGTAATTTGGATGGTTCCTAGAGGCACTGAGCTAAAGGTTCTCTGTTTGCCTTATGGCTATGAATAGCTAGAGAATGGTAGAAATAATAAAGCAGGATTTAGCTTTATTAAACCACAGGGTTTATAAAGCACATTCCCCTATCGATCCTCTGTAACTGCACTCCAGGTAACCTTTAATTTGTGTCAATCTCTCTTCTAACGAAAACTCCCTCTGACCTGGTACACACCATCCTTTTCTCATGTTGTTTTTCCTTCTCTCTGGTTCTTTTCCTTATGCCTTTTTCCACCCCTCGCTCTTCTTTTCTCCGTTTGAAAACCAACTTTATACGTGCTACGTGGTGCTAGAGAAAGTGGGCTGGAAGCATTGGCTGTGTGTTTGAGGAGTACCACAAGCAGAAATACACTCCCCTGAAATTTCTGATGCTCATTGAATGTGTCTTTCCTCATTCTTTTAAGCAGAGTTTTGAGGTTTAAAAAGGCTTATGGAAAGTGCTGCAGCAACAGCTTTTTGGCACAAATAGCCCATTTTGCTATAATCAAATTACAGTAGTATCAGCAGGAGAAACAGGAAAAGCTCGTGTTTGGTCTCTTTTCAGAAAAGGAAGCTGATCCCGCTGAAGCCAAGTTTTACTAAAATAGCTCACAATAGGGAACTGTGTCAGGACTGGGCCTGAATGGGTATTTTTGTTAACATTTATTCCTTTGATCCTGCTAACGAGTAAACAAGTCTTGGCTTTATTTGGACAGTTTGGTAGGGGGTGCATTACCTCCTCTGGGTAGCTAGGGTTTTATTTAGTAAATTACAGATCTGGATCTCCTAGTTAAGTGGTCTGGGTGATTGAAGGCAGCTGGTTTGAAAGATTTTTGACACATTCCTGAAAGGAAAGTTTTCATGTCATGCCAAATATATTATTTTTAAGAAGATGTGTGTGATGAGTTAGTATCTTAACTAGATGTTTTAGTGTCATGCTACTAAAAAGTGGATTTATTGCTTATTTGACAACCCATTTCTAGCATGCAGCCAGCTAGGCACTCATCGGACACTTCCTGACTTTTTCCATCAGAACTCAGAGCTTAGAACCTGCAAAATTCTTGGGTACATATTAATTTGGAACAAAGTCAACTATCGTGAGTTAGTTGCAGTGATGCTGAGGTTTTGGGGAAAGGAGCCTACTTTGCTCTTTGGCTTCTTCCCTCTAACAATCTCCTCCCTACCAGTTCCTCCGCTTCCTTGGAGATCTGAATGCTTGAAATTGACAGGAGTATCTCATAGGGTGACATAATGAAACCAAACCAGAAAAAGCCTTCTCTGCCATTGGAGATATAGGGTGACCCCTAGAGCACTGGTGTTTAGATTTTTTGGATTTTTATTGACCAATGAAATTAAAAATGGAGGAACAACATATAGTTGCCAAATCTTTATTTTGCTATGGAGAACATTAAAAAAAATCTCCAAAAGACAAAAGCTAATAGCTACCATTACCATTTTCCAAATGAAGGCATATATTTTAACATCAAAATGTAACAAGGATAAAATCTCAGAATAAATGAAGTCCTTACCCAGAGAGGACATTGGTGATGTTGCATTGATGTTTTCTCCATGGACTGGTGAAAATTTTGCCAAGGATTGGCATTCACCCTTGGATTGTATGTCAGGAGCTGCTTTCAGAAGATCCTACACCCACCATCAACCCACTTCTCATAGTTTTTGGTTTCCCTTTAATGAATGAGGAGACTGCATATGTATTCCCGTCTTCTTTGGTGAAAGTTTATTGATATTTTAAAATTATTGAAGAGTGAATGAGTTAACATTATTTCACTTAACCCTGCAGTTATGAGCTTATACTGGTCATGTGCTAAGGAACTGTGACAAATATTTGAGGGTGTAAATGTATGTGTTGTACCCACATCACTGGTCTTCCACTCAGTTAATATTATTTTGCTTCCCGTCTGGCTCCAGCTTTTGCTTTCCCTCTCTTAATCACCTTTCTCAAGATTTTTTGCTCAATTGGTAAGAATTCAGTGAGAGATTGCAATCTACTTTTTGCTCAAAGCGTCCTTCAGTGTTCCAATGAATTCCTCAAAGGAGTCTTTTAGTTACCTGGAGAGCATTGAAGAGTAGGGTAATTCATGACATGGAGATTTTTCAGATCCTAGAGCAGTGAATTCAAAGTTATACAGATTGGTTTTGGAAAATGGGATCATAGTGTCTGTAATACTGGTATAAATACCATCTCTTTTTCTTTTGATTCCTTTATTATTGGCAACTTTTTGAAACGCTGGAATACCTTCCTTGAAAATGAAAAGTAGAGAATGCTGACTTAATCATGATTTATTTTATTCTCTTTTGCTTTTATTTGTGAAAAACAGGCTGCCCAGCGGGCATCTTCGTCTTCACCCAAATTGAATGAAACATCGCGTTCTTTCTCTTCCATGGAAAACATAAAAAAGACACCCAGCAGTTTGTCTTCCCCCATATCTAGAGAAAGACTGCCCTGGATGGACGTGATTGACATCTCGTCTGCCGCTGAAGATGTGGGACGGTCTGTGACACGCGCTGTGCAGGCCCGCTCACCTGCACCCTCGGAGGCAAATGGTCGCAGGGCCCTGGAAACCGGCTTCGCCACATCAGAAAGTGGAGTTTTGAACTCTTTATCCAGTGATGACGCTTCTTCATTGAGTAGCAACCTAGATCATCTTTGTGCCCCAGACAAGCCGGCTGGATCAGAGATGACAGATAGAGGTAAACCAAGAAACAATTTACTCTTTTTCGAGGATGAATATTTGTATGTGGATGTGGAATGCTAACGTCGCTTGTAAAAAGAATGTTTAAAGTCACGAATGATTCAATAATTAAATGGTCAAGTGGGGCTAAGTCCAGGGGCTACTTCTGTAGAGGAGAGGAGATCGCATGTAGAAAACTCCAGCTTCAGGACCATTTATTACCCGCTGTAAGTGTCACCAAGCACATGCTTGCAACTATGAGACGTGTTCAGAAAAGAATGATACATTTTCACCAATCTGAGGTAAAACTTGAGTTTTTTGTTTTGTTTTGTTTTGGTTTTTATTGGTCCCATGTGCTGTGCTCCGGAGCTTGTGGTGATTAGATCGACATTTTGTAGATGACATCACCACCATGGTTCCAAACATACGCAGAGCTACCACCTTCCCTGGGCTTTAAGCACAGATGAGGTCTGGGTCCTCACAGGTCAGCTCCTGAGGGGCCTTCCTACGTGGTGAGCAGGAGGACAGACAGTCTACGTGCACTTTGTGGGGCAGCACGAGGACTTTAGAACCGAAGGAGAGCACAGCTTATGTGTTTGAAGAAAAGGATGTTAAGTCTTAGCAAATTAAAGAGTTTATTGGAGTATAGAAATGAAGAGTGTGAGCTTTCTTAATACTCCATGATTGTTGGTCCTTGTCTTTTATTCAGACTAACTTTTAAAAAATGATTAGTTTTCAGTCATGATGGGTCTTTCCTGATGGTCCGTGCCTTACTCATTCCAGTGTAAAACAAGTTTACCTGATAGCAGATACTTAAAAATGAGAGAATGACGAGTTTGATCTGTATTCTTTCAGTGCACCATTGAGGGGAAGCTGACTGGCTAAAGTCCCATGATCGCCAGTCTGGGTGGCCTGATGACGTAGGTGACAGCTGTCCCCTCTCCCCCAGCCTAATCAGGGAAAGTTTCTTTAAGTTCTCAGATTTTCATAGTTACCCTATTAATTTGATATTTGGTATCAGAGTAATTTAGGCCAAGGATTACATAGACTACAGACGCGTGTGTCCGTTGTCACTGCTCCCTGTGACCTTATGTGAAGATGCTTTACATAAGGCAACTCAACATAAGTTGAGTTACCTGCCTGGCCTCTGATGTCATTTTTGTTTGATACCCCTAATTTAGGCCAATTATCTACTTTACAGTTAGAAAAAATGGAGTAAATGAAGGCATTGCCAAAATAACCTACTTTTAGAGGTGAATGAGGTAGGGGCAGGGGGATCAATATTGGACTGTACAGAATGGAAGGCAGTAGACTCAAGCTGGCCTCAGCTTTGTGAAGTGTTTTGATATGAAGATATTGGGCTTAATTTGTACCTCTGTGGAAGTATGAAATTGATGCAAATTTTGAGGCCCGTGGTGCAAGTAAAAAGGAGATAATTTTAGGTTCAGCATAAGAAACTTCTTTTTAACATTGAGAACTGTTCAAAATTGAATAGGCTCCTTAGAAAGTAATGTGTTCCTCGTCATTGAAGGTGTTTACTCATTCTGAGACAACCATTTTCACTGGGTATTAATTGCATGTTGTGTGTCGATTACAATTTTTTCTCTTATGAAGATACACTGAAGAGGGAATTTAAGTACCTTGAACTAGATGGCCTCTAACTTGATACTTAGAAGATCCTTCCAGATATAGGCCTGGTGGAACTAAAGAAAATAATGAAGAGGACCATATCTATTATTTTCCTGCTAAAAACTCTGGCTTTAATTATTGGGCCATTGGTAGAACTAAAATGTTTGTTTCATGCATGCACAAATACACATACACTCACGTGCGCATACACACACAGCACCCCGGGATGAGGATGGCTTCAAAAGCAAAATAGAGAATAAAATTCCATTTGCATTCGTTCTCAAGAGATAACGCCGCGGATTGAGTTTTCCTTTAGGACGAGTGACCTGATAGTCATGGGAAGATGCACACAATTCTTGTCCATGTCTAATGTCATTCTGGGCACGAGTGTGCTGCAGAGCCTGGCTGAGTACCAACAGCTCTTTTAATCTAAGAAGGAAGAAACCAGGTATTTTAAAATTTTGAGTTAGGTGCAGAGTGACCAACAATATCTGTATGCTTCTTCAAACAGCTTGACATAAAGGTATTCCTTGGAGTAGAAAGGAAGAGAAAATAAAACTATTTTTCCCCTCACTGATCTGTTGGCACTTGCCATATGTTACAAAATTTTTGCTGATGATTTTCTCCCGCTGCTGGGGATTTGGTTAAATTCCCAGCAGAGTTAAACCACGTAAAGTCATTGCTATGGAAACAGCAACCCAGTTTTCGCTTGCGTTTGCGATGACGTGCTGTTGAGTAATCAGATTGAGTACTGTGCTTTCTTTTTTTTTTTTAACGTGTGTTTGTGTGTTGGAAAAGAAGGTAGTGTTTCATTTTTGTGACTTCTAAAAATTATTATTATTTTAGCTGCCAATTAAAAAAAAAAGAAAAGTGCTGAAATTCCTGTGTTTGAAATATTGTTCAGCATTTTTTATAATAGGGATTGAAGTTCCGACATGGTCCATGACAGGAGTTAGGATTTTAGATTAAGTCCTAGTTTCAAGATGTGTTTGCTGGAGAAAGAGGCTTTTATCCTAGAAAAAATTCTTAAAGGTTAATAACTGAGCCCTGAAACAAGCAGACAGAATGTATTATAGCCTTCTTTTTATTTAGACAATGAGAGAAATATTTTGCAGTTGGTATGAGATTAAAATCGTGGTTGCTAGAATTTTATACCGAATTTAAACCTTTTTAGACATTTTTCCCCTGCAAAGTAAGCTATTTAAACAATGCAGGGTGTTAATTGCATTCTATTGCCTTTCGACATTGGGAGTTCAGAGCTCTTCAGACTCTTCACTGAGTCTTTCCACAAAGTGTAATGGGGTAAGAGGTGATGGGGTTAAATGGAATATTCATCTCAGCTCAGTTTTACTCTATACCGTTTCTTTCTTTAATGAAAGGTTATTTGACCCATGATTCATGCCTGTGTGATGATGACTCACATTGTATTTCTCTACTTACATTATGCTGGCAATGTGGAGACAGTTTGACTTATACTTACTCCATGAATGGGGTGACCCTACCCTGGGTGCTGACAAGCTGAATAACCACTAACAAGACTAATACCCAATTTATGCAAATAAATTGTTAAGTACAAGTACAGACAGAATGGACCTGGGAATCACGTTGAAAAAAATGCATTTTTAATGAAGATATATACATACTAGCTCATGCATGACATCTCAGGAAAGTAACATGAATGAGCCAGATTTTAGGATTTAACAATTACCAAAAATTTTACACAATTTTAGGGCAAACAGTACAGATGCTACATTATTTTAGCTAGCTACCTCAGATGATGCTGTAGGAATTATGAGGTATGTCTCTTTAGGAAGCAAGATAATAATAAAAGAAAAAGTTGATTAATGAACTCCATTCAATTAAGCATTATTATTATTATTATTGAGTACCTAACATGTACTCATGTACTTTGTGCTAATAGGAATACAAAAACAAGCAAGATACAATTTCTGGTCTAAAATATTTTAATGTGTAATGGGGAGAGTGGGAAGAATAAGACTCATTTAACAAAAGAAAGCAGAGTAAAATAAGTGCCACAGAGACATACAAAGTACTCGAGGGATTTGAAAGAGAGCAGGAACTCAAAATACGGAAGATCGTATCTAAGTGATCTAAGCTGATCTAAGATCTGAGTGGGAAGGTCTGCAGGTAGAGAGGTGAGCCATGGAAAAGAGGAATGGAAAATAAATTTGGATGATGTTGAATACTGGGCTCGTTGTTAGTTTATTTCAATAGATAATAGATGACGATTTCTAATCGGGGTAATCATGTAATTGCAGGTGTACTTTAGAAAAATTACATGAGCTTAAGAATTCGGGGGTAGAAACGTGTAAGGGGACAAAGGAAATTAGAAGAGTTAGGAAGCTTGTGTAATAGCTGGGGTGGCAGTGGGAATAAGAAACAAAGGAGAGGTTTACTTGAGGGGTTCTATAGCATGTCTATCAAGGTGAAGACCAATCTTGGTTTTTGTATCTCTGCTACTTAATTTAGTCCCTAGAAAATTTCCTAGTGATCCTATTTTTTGAACTATAATTTGAGAAGTGATTTGAAAATGGGAGTAAATATTTACTACTGGAAAAATCTTGAATCTATAATTCTTGACCTCAATGGCATTAATCTCAAGCACGGGTGACTCACTACCTGCTTTCTCTGCTTCATGTCAAGTGGCCAAGAATCCCTGGATGATGTCATGAAATAATGCTGATTAGGTTACCTGCAAATTTATGCAATATAACTAGGTCAACTGTAGTCCTCAGACCTTAATCTCATTTTTTGGGAAATACAGTTGATGAACAATATTATGTTAGTTCAGGTATTCTATATAGTGATTTAACATTTGTGTACATTAGAAATGATTACCACGATAAGTCTAGTGACCATCTGTCTCTGTACAAAGTTATTACAATATTATTGACCATATTCCTTATGCTATATGTTACTTCCCCATGATTTAATTGTTATATTAACTGGGGTTTGTACCTCTTAATCCTTTTCATTTATTTATTTAACCCTCCCCCCCCCCGCACCCTGCCCTCCTTTCAGGCAACCACCTATTTGTTCTCTGTATCTATGAGTCTGTTTTTGTTTTGTTTTTTAAACCTTTTTCTTTTTTAAATAAAGTTATTTATTTATTTTTGGCTGCATTGGGTTTTCGTTGCTGCACGCGGGCTTTCTCTAGTTGTGGCGAGCAGGGGCTACTTTTCGTTACGGTGTGCATGCTTCTCATTGCGGTGGCTTCTCTTGTTGCGGAGCGTGGGCTGTAGGTGTGCAGGCTTCAGTAGTTGTGGCACGCGGGCTTAGTTGCTCCACAGCATGTGGGATCTTCCCGGACCAGGGTTTGAACCCGTGTCCCCTGCATTGGCAGGTGGATTCTTAACCACTGCACCATCAGGGAAGTCCCTGTTTTATTTTTTAGATTCCACATATAACTGAGGTCAGTAGTTTTTTGGTGGCATCTTTAGGATTTTCTACCTATAGTATCATGTCATCCGCAAACAGTGACAGTTTACTTCTTCCTTTTCAATTTGGATTCCTTTTTCTCGTCTGCTGTGGCTGGGATTTCAATACTATGTTGAATAAAAGTGGTGAGAGTAGACATCCTTGTCTTGTTCCTGATCTTAGAAGAAATGCTTTCAGCTTTTCACTGTTCAGTATGATGTTGACTGTAGTTTTCTCATGTATGACCTTTATTATGTTGAGGAATGTTCCCTCTATAGCCACATTGTTGAGAGTTTTTATTATAAATGGATGTTGAATCTTGTCAAAACCTTTTCTGCATCTATTGAGATGATCATATGGTTTTTATTCTTCAATTTGTTGATGTGGTGTATCACATTGCTTATAGTTGCAGTTACTGAACCAGCCTTGCTTGTATCCCTGGGATAAATCCCACTTGATCGCGATGTATGATCCTTCTAACGTATTGTTGAATTTGGTTTGCTAATATTTTGTTGAGGATTTTTACATCTGTATTCATCAGTGATATTGGCCTGTGATTTTCTTCTTTTATAGTATCTTTGTCTGGTTTTAGTGTCAGGGTGATGCTAGCCTCATAGAATGAGTTCAGAACTGTTCTGTCCTCTTCAATTTTTTTGGAATAGTTTCAGAAGAATAGGTGTTAACTCTTCTTTAAATGTTTGGTAGAATTCACCTTTGAAGTTGTGTGGTCCTGGACTTTTGTTTGTTGTGAGTTTTTAAATTACTGATTCAATTTCATTGTTGATGATCAATCTCTTCATATTTTCTATTTCTTCCCGATTCAGTCTTGGGAGTTTGCATGTTCTAGGAATTTATTCATTTCTTCTAGGTTCATTTTATTGGTGTATATTTGTTTGTAGTAGTAATCTCTTATGAGCCTTTGTATTCATGTAGTGTTGGTTGTAACCTGTCTTTCATTTCTGTTTTTATTTGAGTCCTTTTTTTCTTGATGAATCTGCCTAACGGCTTAGTAGTTTTGTTTACTTTTCAAAGAATCAGATCTTAGTTTCACTGATCTTTTCTACTCCTTAGTCTCTTATTTATTTACGCTTTGATCTTTACTATTTCTTTCTACTAACTTTGGGGTTTGTTTGTTCTTTTTTTAGTTCCTTTAGGTACAGGGTTAGATTGTTTATTTGAGATTTTTGTTTGTTTGTTTGTTTCTCAAGGTAAGCTTATATTACTATAAACTTCCTTCTTAGAACTGCTTTTGTTATTCCCATAGACTTTGGATTGGTGTATTTCCATTTTCATTTGTCTCCAGGTATTTTTACACAAAGCTGGGGAATATTCTGTGTGCCCCTGGTCTGAGAATGACGTCCCTGATCTGCAAGTCTTCTTGAACGCATACACCTGCAGTTTACACTTTACTTCTGTGAAGAATCTTGTGCAGTCCTTTGAGATGCTCCCAACCTAATGGTCTCAGATTCATTTGTTTGTCTCTTTGATTATACCCTCCTGGCCCTTCCTGGCTGTTCCGGAGACTCCTGAATATATGTCACCCTATGCATCAAGAGCAAGGAACTAGAATGATATGAGCACGTGTCTGAATTTTCAACTAGAAATGGAAACTATGAGATCAGTTTTTACAGGTAGATCCTTCTTATCTAGACAACACCATAAGCCTTTGCCATCTTTTCCTGCACTACCCTTTGGTTGTTAATTTTTAATTTCTCTCCCTACAATTTTATTTCTTCTTAATTAAAGCCAAGGCAAATAAGGTTCTATTTGCCTCAAACTACAAAACTATAGTAAGCAGCCAATTGACAAATATTTCAAAGTAGATTTGAATTTTTAGAGCAATTTTAGGTTCACAGCAAAATTGAGAGGCAGGTACAGAGATTTCCTGTCTACCCCTGCCCCTACGCATAATAGCCTTTTCCATTATCAATATTCCTCCCACTAAAGTAGTATATTTTTTAAAACTGATGAACTTACACTGACACATCAAAATTACCCAAAGTCCATAGTTTAACTTAGGGTTCACCCTTAGTGTTCTACATTCTGTGGGTTTGGACAAATGTATAACAACGTGTATCCATTAATACTGTATCATATAGAGTATTTTCATTGTCCTACAAATTCTCTGTACCCCACCTTTTAATCCTTCCCTTCCCCAATGCCTACTGATCGTTTTATTATCTCCATAGTTTTGCCTTTTCCAGATGCAAATTCATGTCATATATGAACAAAGATAGTTTTATTTATTCCTTCCCAATCTGTATACTTTTATCTCCTTTTCTTGTGTTATTGTGTTGGCTAGGACTTTCAGTACAATGTTGAAGAGGAGTAGTGGGAGGGGGCATCCTTGCCTTATTACTGATCTTAGTGGGAAAGCTTCTAGTTTCTCACCATTAAGTATGAAGTTAGCTGTAGGTTCTTTGTAGATATTCTGTATTGAGTTGAGGAATTTTCTTTCTTTCTTTTTTAAATTAATTAATTAATTTTATTTATTTTTGGCTACGTTGGGTCTTCGTTGCTGTGCACGGGCTTTCTCTAGTTGCAGCGAGTGGGGGCTACTCTTCGTTGTGGTGCCGGGCTTCTCATTGCGGTGGCTTCTCTTGTTGCAGACCACAGGCGCCTACGGGCTTCAGTAGCTGTGGCTCAAAGGCTCTAGAGCACAGGCTCAGTAGTTGTGGCACACGGGCTTAGTTGCTCTGCAGCATGTGGGATCTTCCTGGACCAGGCCTCGAACCCGTGTCTCCTGCATTGGCAGGCAGATTCTTAACCACTGCGCCACCAGGGAAGCCGCCAGGAATTTTTTTTTTTATTCCTTGTTTACTGAGAAGTTTTTTTTTAACCACAAATGAGTATTGGGTTTTGTTAAATGCTTTTTCTGTGTCTATTGATATTATCATGTCTTTTTTTCCTTCTTCCTCTTAAGCCTATTGATGTGATCGACTACATTAATTTATTTTCTAATGTTGAGCCAGCCTTGCATATCTGGGATAATTCCCACTCGGTCATGGTGTAAAATTTTTTTATTCTCCAATTTGCTAATATTTTGCTGAGGAATTTTGCATCTATGTTCATGAGGTATATTGGTTTTCAGCAATGAAATGTATTTGTCTGGATTTGATGATTAGGGTAATGCTGGCCTCATAGAATGAGTCAGAGGAAGTATTCCCTCTGCTTCTATCTTCTGAAAGAGAGTGTAGAGAATTGGTATAATTTTTTCTTTAAATGTTTGGTAGAATTCATCAGTGAACCCATATGGCACTGGTGCTTTGTTTTAGAAGGTTATTAATTATTGATTCAATCAGAAAGTTTTTCAATTATTGATTGGATATAGGCCTATTCAAATCATTTATTTCTTCTGTGTGAGTTTTGTTTCTTTTAAAGAATTGGTCTGTTTCAGCTAGGTTATTAAATTTGTGGGCACAGAGTAGCTCATAGCATTTTCTTACTATCCTTTTAATGTCCCACGGGATCTGTAGTGATAACCCTCTTTTTCATTTCTGATGTTAGTAATTTGTGTCCTTTCCCTTTTTCTCTAACCAAAAACAAATTTTAATTTTTACTTTTACTCTATCTAGACACTTGACATTTAGTAAGAATAGTTTACTTACTGAGTTTTTAAAGAATCCAAATCCAGAATTAGCTTGCTGTGTTTATTATGTATGGATATATGAAGGAGGTGAGAATGAGATTAAGTATGGAAATTTTGACCAAACAGTGAAGGTTTAACAAATATGTTTTGAGGAGGTATTATATTTCTGGCTCAATTGTTGGCATTTGGAGATGCTTTTTGAAGATAACAAAGGCAATAGCCCTCTTGCATAGAACTTACAGTCTGGTGCGTATGTCTGTTTTGGCAGGGTTTGGAGACAATTAGCAGGTAAGTAGAAGAACAGGATAATTTCTGGTAGTGAGTAAGTTCCATAAGGGAAATTAGGTAAGGGTATATAATAATGGAGGTAGGAAGAAGGACCTTTATTTAGATGACTGGTTGGGGGAGGATCTCCATGAGGAGGCAATGTTTGATCTGGGACCTGAATTTCTCAAGGAAACCTACACATATAAACAATAGTAGGCAAAATGCCCTAGACAAAGAGAAAGTAGAGTATAAATGCTATAGGACTGGCACAAATTTTGCGGTTCAGGAAACAGAAATAAATCCAGCATGGCTGGAGCAGTGGGTAGGGGCATCATAGCAAGATACTGGAGAATTCAGTAGCAGCTGGCTATGTGGCAACCAGTGGGTCCTTTAAGGTATTTGGATTTTGTTCTAAGTGCAATGAGCTATTTTTGGAGGAACTGAAGCTGAGGAATGTTTTGGTGTGGTTTACATTTTTAAAAGATCACTTCACTGTATGAAAAATGGATATTAGGAATGTAGCTGTCAGAATAGACCAACAATGAAATGGTGGTAGCAATGGGGTGGGGAGCAGAAAAAATACACATATTTGGGATATATTATAAACATACAATGTAAGAATGTAAGATTCATAAAGGATTGTTGCCTGGTTTAGTCTATCCCTAGTCTTTCAGCTGCACTGCCTGAGTACACAGTGGACATTCAAAGATATGTGATGGATGAACTTAATAAAGGGATCAAACGTGTGAGGGAAAGAGAGGAATCAAGGATGAGTCATAAGTTTTCCAGAACATTCAGTCCTCTGTGGAATGAAATATAATCTCAACTGTATAGCATTTTTATCACTTCCTGGGAAAAGGTTTATTAGTAGGGATTTAATGGCCATGTTGAAATATGTAACTCTAAATGCATACACTGAGGATTTCCTATAAGGCAAAAATAAGGATGTCTTGCAAGTAATTATAGATCACACTAGATTATAACCATAGACATAAGGACAAGAGAGCACCATCTTGAAAAGGTAAGGGCATTTATCTGCTCCAAACCTTCATTTTCTGCTTGTGAAATTGTATTGGGGTAACTTCTTCTTCCTCTTGCCTCACTGCTCTTGGCATGAAGTGCCCCTCATATCTTTCCCCTCCTTCTGAATCTTCCGTGTTTTGTCTTTTGCTAATGTCAACAAGAAAGATCTTCTTAAAAATATATCATCCCTTTATTGAGTCTAAATCATTAGATTATTGACCTAAGTTTGGAGAACGTTTTCTAGACTGACCCCTCCAGACATTCTGAGCCAGTCTAACAGAAGTAAAGGGTCACTAACATTTACCTCAAATTCCTACCAACTCAACAATATTGAGATACTGATGCTTTAGAGCAGGGATTCTCGAACCCTCCCTTGAGCAAGCCAGATTTTTAAAAAAGCTGTGATATGGCACAGAGAAAATAGATGCTGCTTTCTGGACAGGTCTCAACTTTCTAGCTGTAATTTCAGTCCTTTTCTCTTCTGGTGAGCTGAGGCTGTTTCTGCATGACTAATTGCTGGGAAGCAGTCTAGCCTTCCTACTCAGAGTATGTCCATGGACCAGCACTTCAGACGTCACCTAGGAGCTCCTTAAAAATTTAGCATCTCAGTGCCCGCCATCCCAGACTGAATGAATCAGAAACTGTATTTTACCAAGATCCCTAGGTGGTTGTTTGCTTATTAAAGTTGGAGAAGACTGCTCCCGAAGTGCCTGGGCCTGCAGAGTGTGGAAGCAAACTTTTATTCCTCATTCCACACTGCTTTACATTTTGGAAAGATCACTTACTGTTTTCCAAGAATCTCCACATTTTTTCTCATCTATAAAATAAAAATAGTTTTCATCTTCCTTGGCAAAGAACTCGTGAGGCGTGATGCCTTATGTGGAGAAGGAAATTAAAGTCCTGTTATTTTATGTAAGAGACTAAAATATGCACTTGAGAGGAAGGATAACAGTTGCGTTGAAAACACTTGATTGTCAGACAAAAGTCTTTCATTTTGCCACAGAACACAAGGGAGATAGAAATAATTAACTTGGTTTCTGTTTCCAGAGGGAGAGAGACCAGTGGTCTTTTCTGCCAATCTTTTTTTTTTTTTTTTGCTCTTTTTATAATCTGCTCAGATAAGGGAACAATGTAGTGTTTCCCAATATGATGTTAGAATTTAGAAAAATATTTACATAAAAAAGGTGAAATGGAGATTTTTAAAATATTAATCTATTGAGAAGCCTTTGAAAGGTACAGGGATAGCCCTGTAGGATTAGCCAGCCAGCGCTAGTCTTCCATACAACCGTTAGGAAGGACTCGGTTCACCTCGGCTTTGGGGTCAGGTGCAAGCTGTGTTTTCTTGTGTGCTTGTACCCTTTGGGTCTTTTTTTTGTCCTATGATCCTGTTATCATCCGCTTCCATTATTACTGGATGTTCATTTTATTGTCCTGTGAAGACCTAGGCACCAGCCATTAGTAACAGTAAAACAGTATAAAATCCCCATTTAGGTCATGGATGAGGTTAGATCACAGGTCTTTCCCATGAGTATCTAGCAATATGTGGTATATCTCTCAGATTATGATACAAAAAAGGCAAATAGGGACAGGAATATGTGTGTGGAAGGGCGATAATCTCTGATATTTTTAACTTAAAGGTAATATATATTGATATAAATATATTAAATAATAATAAAATTATCCAAAGAGGCGGTCCTCTTTATTTTTCATTTAGGGAATGTACTTTATGCCATGTTATTTCAAGATTCTAAAGTTTATTTTCATCTTTACTGATTTAATATTGTTGAATTAGATATAAGATCTTAATATAATCATTTTACTCTGACATAATTACAAATTAATGTGTTAGTCGAAAGTATTTTTATTTTCTATCGCAATCTTTAGCAGCACAACTGAGCAGCTTGGTGAACACAGAGGAAGTGAAGAAGTCATTCTGTTGTTGTATACTTGTTTGGTTTGTTTCTTGAGGTTTGTTAAATATATATTACTGTAAAAATACTGTGGTATTAAAAGCTATGTATTCAGGCTTTATTTGAGGTAGAGTCCCCACCTGCCTATCTGTAAAAAAATGATGTGTACAATTATTGTGTTCTTGTGGGACTGAAAACTCCCAGAGCCGCCAATGCTAATGTTCCGCTCTAAGAGTCAGATGTCTTTTTATTTAGATTTCTTAAGACTTTCTGATGTCTCCAGCTTAACTCCAGGACTGTTGCCATGCTTAGTATTTCTCCTATGCAAGTGTCATCAGTTATCATGATAATCTTATAAAAGTCTACTTTTTAATAGCTCTATTGACATATGCTTCACATACCATAAAATTCACACATAAAAACATACAGTTCAGTGATTTTTAGTATATTCATAGAGTGGTGCAACTAGATCCACAATCTAATTTGAGGACATTTTAGCACCACACACAGGAAAAACCCCATACATATTAGCAGTCACTCCCCATTCCTACTTGTCCCTTCCTCAGCCCCAGGCAACCACTAATCTACTTTCTGTCTCCATGGATTTGTTTATTCTGGACATTTCATTATAAATGGACGATACAGTATGTGTCTTTTGTGACTGGCTTTTTTTACTTCAAAGAATTTTTCAAGTTTCATCCATGTTTTAGTATGTGTCAGTACTTCATTTCTTTTAATGACTAATACTCCATTGCATGCGTGTACCACAATCTGTTACCCCACTCAGCTGGTGAGCATTTAGGCTGTTCGCACCTTTTGTCTATATCATTCATGACATTCATGCACAAGTTTTGTGTTAACGTGTTTTTAATTTTCTTGAGTATATAACTAGAAATGGAATGGGTGGGTCATATGGTAACTTAAAATGCTACATTTAGCATTTTGAGGAACTACCAAACGGTTTCCTAAAGTGGTGGCTCCATTTTATATTCCCACCAGCAACTTTAAGGGTTCCAGTTTCTCCACATCCTTGGCCACACTTCTTATTGTGCCTTTTTGATTTTAGCCATCCTGGTGAGTGTGAAATAGTATCTCATTGTGGTTTTGACTTGCATTTCTCTAATGACTGATATATTGAGCATCTTTTCACGTGCTTATTGACAAAAACCTACTTTTGATGTCTGCACAGACTGAGCCAAAAAGTCTAATTGTGTTTTGAATATTTTCTCCTTTTTTGATAATACTGTGGTAGTGAACAAAGAAGTTTACTGACCAATACTTTAATTTAGTTGCAAAGTTAGCCCAACATCTTTGCTCTTCATTTTATGAAAGAGTATTGGGCACACCTGTGGACTTTCTGGTAGTAGAAGGGGGAAA
This sequence comes from Delphinapterus leucas, assembly GCF_059928025.1. NCBI lineage: Eukaryota > Metazoa > Chordata > Mammalia > Artiodactyla > Monodontidae > Delphinapterus > Delphinapterus leucas. The sequence continues at coordinate 83,895,042 of NC_143140.1, read as the reverse complement.
ACTATTGGCTAAAGGCACTTAATCTTATAAGAGTAAACTGTAAAGTAAGTGAGTGTGCTTAATTTTGATGCTCCTAGACTACTGTTATGTGCTTTTCTCTTTGGTGAGACCTTTTCTCTAGTTCTTCTAAGGCCATACTTCCTATATGATCCTCTATCAAGCTTGTTCTCAGGATGGGAGCTAAAATGCATAGACACTAGGAAGTACCTGGTAGAAAACAATCTTATTGTCTATCCTTCCCAACATTATTTTCAGACTGAAGTGAATAAAGGACTGAAGTTTTTAGTAAGAAATTAAAGCAGCATCAAGAGATGGTTTTCTTTGAGTAACTTTCTATATCATTTGAGACTCTTTCAGCTGCATATGCTTGAAAACGACACTCAGAATATCTTAACAAAGGCAATGTACTGGCTCCCATAAGCTAAGAGGGCAGTAATGGTATCACCAAAATCCATGTGTCAGTTGGATCCTATGGATTGGCTCCATTCTCATGATTCTTGGCATGATTTCTGGAATCACACCACTCAGTTTAGGAAAACAGAGAAATTGATTCCCTGATGCCCCAAACCAAAGTCTCAGAATTGAGTCTCTTTGGCCCCAGTGGGCCTGATCTGAGACACGTGCTCATCCCTGGATGAATGACTGTGGCTAGCATGACGGAACTGCCGCTGGCTTAGCCTAGCACATCCGGGGTCCCCCCGGATCCTGGGTGGAGTCACTTTCCTGGAAGCATTTGAGCTGAGGCTGGCAAGGTGTGGTTAACAAAGAGAATGGAGGTGTGTGGCATGAGGAACTATTATTATCTGCTGAAAGCCACAGACCACAGGTGGATTCCTTCATTCAAAGCACAGTTCTAGGAAGGACATTAAAACGTGATCTGGGACAATGGTTCTCAAGCTTTAGAGTGTGTACTGGTTTGTAAGGTTATCCTGCCCCACCACTGTATTTTAGAAACAGAGAACTTACTTGGTTTCACAGGTTTATAGGTGGAGAGGAACTTTGCCCCAGGATGAATCATTCCCTGAGTCCCACCAGTCTCTGATTTAGATGATATTTGGGTGAGATTTGAGACTTAGAGTTGATGTTTGAATGGATTAAGACTTTCGGAGATGTTGGGATGAGTGAATGTATTTTGCATGTGAGAGGGACATAAATTTTGGGAGGTTAGACTGTGTACTATTATGGGTTCAATTGTGTCCTTCCAAAGTTCCTGTGTTGAAGTCATAACCACTGAGACCTCAGAATGTGACCTTATTAGGAAATGGTTATTTTTTGCAGGTGTAATTAGTTAAGAGGTCAATAGGGTGAGCCCCTAATCCATATGACTGGTGTCTATAAAAGGGGGAAATTTGGGCACAGAGACATGCACACTGTAAAACACCATGTGAAGATTAGAGTTATGCTGCCACAAGCCAAGGAACCACCAGAAGCTGGAAGAGAGGCCTGGAACAGATCCTTCCCTACAGCCTTCAAAGGGAACATGGCCCTGGTATGACAAAGTACCACCAACTGAGCGGCTTAGACAATAAAAATTTATGTCTCACAGTTTTGGAGGCTGGAAGTCTAAGATCAAGGTATCAGGAGGGCCTTGTTTTAGGACCATGTCAAATGTTCTGTCCTTGATTAACTGGGTTTATTGTTATTTATTTATTTTAATAGAAGAGACAAAAGTGTCTGAAGATGATGAAATGGAGAAGCTCTACAAATCGTTAGAGCAAGCTAGTCTATCTCCTCTTGGGGACCGGCGACCTTCAACCAAAAAGGAGTTGAGAAAGTCCTTTGTCAAGCGGTGCAAAAATCCATCCATAAATGAGAAGCTCCACAAAATCCGAACTTTGAATAGCACATTAAAGGTAAGAAATTTCGGACTGTGGATGAACTCTGTGGATGTGGCGTGAGAAGATGCTGGTTCTGTAGAATGATTTATGCTAACCACATGTGTGGGTGGAGGGTAGGGAAAGGCAGTAAAAGCCAATACAGTCTCAATAGGGTGAGTTGACCCTTGACCTTCTTAAAACAGTAGGAAATTCACGCAGTAGCACCCAATGCAGTTTTTTTTGTTTGTTTGTTTTGTTTTGTTTTGTTTTTACAATAGGCCTTGATTTTTGCATTCACTCTGGTGTAAAATTTCAAATACTAAGCTCCTAGATGGCAAGGATCATGTGTAATTTGTTTTTGTGCCCTACTACCTGGAATAATAAATGTTGCTGAGAGCCTGAGATAGTCAACTGGTGAGAATACACAGTAAAATTTAATAAGATCTTGGGATTTTGCCTGATTCATTAAACGGTGCTGTTCTTTTATACTATATCCAGAAGAAACTTTCTACATTTCAGATATAGCAGACTTACGTGATGCTAAGCTCTTGAGTCTGGAGCCAAGAACACCATGAGAGCTGGGCAGTGGGAAACAGACACTTCACGGTAGCAGACGAGCAGATGTTTCCACAGTGAGAATAAGGGACAGGGCACAGGATGTACTGAAGCTACGTTCATGGCCTCCCATAACTAAAATGGTTCTTTATAACAAAAGCATCCTGCTTTCACGTTTAGATTATAGCACAAACAAGTAGAGGCCAGAATGCTTTGTAAAACAGTCCTGAATTAGCAGAAGATTTATAGATTTTGGAAAGCCTTGTAGACCCGCAATTTAATGCTGTTTTGTACGTGTCCTTTTGCATCATGAATTTGAATCGCTCTCCAGGAAGAAATATCAGCAATCAAAAGGACAAGGCTACAAAAGATGGTGGAGTGACTCTCAGTCAGATGTCCCAGTGAGCCTTGTAAAAATAAGGCTGAAAAATAAAAGGCAAAGGTGTATTTTATTTATACAAAGAAAACCCAAACGTAGAGGAAATTGCCTAGCATTTAATGATGAAAGACATCACTAGCACTCATTTCAAAGTCATATATGTTGTATTCCATAGTATTTACAGAGTTGCTAAATGTGTTTGGTCATCCAGTGTAATATGCCATACTGTGTTGGGATTTTACTGTCTTATTTGTGATAACTGATACGAGTGAATACATTTTTTATTGAACAAATACTTCCCGACTCTTACTATGTATGAGGCACTACTCTAGGACACTGGGACCACTGAGAAGACCCCACTGGACAATGGAAACATAAAGGAAAACAATTGCTATGAGATGTGATAAGTGCTATAGTTGATATCAGCTTTGGTAGCCCAGAGGAGGGAAACAGCTGCCTACCTGAGGCCATTAGGGACAATGCCATGGAGATGCTGAAACTGGCCCATCATAAGAGATGAAGAAAATCAGGAAGAGAAGGAAGTGCGTTCAAGGAGGAGGAGCTGGCCTAGGCAGATGCATATCAGTGGATGAGATGTTGCAGCCCACATTGGGAGAAGTAGGGAATAGAGGCTAAGGAGAGCCTGGACAGTTCGGCTACTTCTAGAAGGAGAAAGACGGTGGTCTCAGCTTTCCAAAGAGCAGGAAACTCAGGATTCTGGACCTTCACCCAACCATGGCCAGGGGCTTGGAAACTGGGAGCGCAGGTTTGTACAAAGAATTCAAAGGTTTTACCGACGCAGCTGGTTCTCTGTGACGTCTTGTTCTCCATGCACTATGGCCACAGGCTTGAGGAACTCAGCATCTTTTTCTTTTCTTCCCAGGTATTAGTTATCTATTGCTAGGCAACAAAATACCCACAAACTTAGCAGCTACAGGCAATAGACATTCATCATTTCACAGTTTCTGTGAGTCAGGCATTTGGGTGTGGCTTGGTTAGGTGCTTCTGCTTCAAAGTCTCTTATAAGGCTGTAATCCAGGCATCAGCTGGGACTGCATTCATTCCTCCACTGGGGGAGGGTGTGCTTCCAAGCTCTCTCACGTGGTTGTTGGCAGGATTCAGTTCCTCGCAGGTTGTTGGACTGAGGGTCTCAGTTGTTCACTGTCTGTTGGCTGGAGGCCACCCCCAGTTCCTTCCCATGTGAGTCTCTTCATAGGGCAGTTCCCAAAATAGAAGCTGGCTGCCTGCAGAGCAGTAAAGCTGCGAGAGTGAGCGAGCAGGGTGGGTTATACCCCAATCTCAGGAGTGACATCACATCGCATTTACAGTATTCTGTTCATTAGAAGCAAGTCGCTAGGTCAGCCTTCCTGCAGTCAAGGAGGGGAATTACAGAAGGGCATGAGTACTGGGGAGCAAGGAACATTGGGGCCATCTCAGGGGCTCTCTACCCCACCCAGCTGAAGAACTGCACTCTCTGAACATTTCTGGAAAGAAGACCTTTCCACAGATCCCTTACGCTGGGGCTGATGAAATGCACCCCATGTTACGTATTCCTGTGAACCTCCGAGGAGGACATGATGATGTGGAAATTGACCTTGTTGAAAAAAAAGAGAAAAGCACATCAACCTATTCATTAGAGAAAGATTATCTGGTACATCATGTTCATTCATGTCACAAAGCTATCAGAATTATTTTAACTGTCTTTAAAACTCAAAGCAGTCAGGATAGTGGTTGCCTTTGAGGGGGAGGGGAGGATATGCACTGGGAGAGGCCACAAGTAAAGCTTCTGAGATTCCAGGTAAGAGTCTTTTTTGACTTTGATGGTGGCTACACAGATGTGTTCATTTTGTGATAATTTCATCAAGCACAAACCTTATATGCGCGTTTTTCTCTATGTGTGTTACGTTGCAATATAAATGTTTACTTAAAAAATACTTCAAAGCCGGAGTGTGGACAAGCAAAAAGAACAGTTTCATGCAGAAGCAAGGAAACTGTTTGAATAATAATGTTTGTATTAGTAATAGGCACATTCCAGAAATGAAGAAAAATCCTCTCACTGGGACTGTATTGGAATGAATGCTCCTCATGGAAATTCTTTTAGAAAGTTGAGCAAACTATCATGTCACACACTAAAGGCCTTTAGATTAGACCTTTAGGAGTTCCTGATAGCTCCACATCCCCGGACTTTTGGCTAAGCCTGTATTTATTTTTAAATGAATGATTAATGGGTCCAACTGAAACTTTCTCCCAAGATTCCTCTTGCCTGTGTCAAAAGAGGAACGAACACTTCTTTCCCACCTGCTCTGGTAGAACACATTTCCAGTGCTTAGGTCTTAAGCAAGCCATGTACTGAATATTTGGAGTGAAGAATGGAAGTACGTTATTTTTCAGAACCCCTACCAGACCCTGCCCGCCTGCCAGAAAGCCAGGAGTATGTTGTCAAAGTGGTTCAAAGCATCCAGTGAGCCTGCTGCTCTATAGGGGAGAAGCAGGGCCTTTGCGTGATGCCTGTTGACCCCAGGGTGCCGAGTCAAGGAAGGAGTGCAGAGGGTTAAGTTGTTTCATTAATTTCCTTCCTCTCTATTCTTATCTACAGTTTTTTCTTTTATCCATAAAAGAACTAACATGGACTTGAGCTGAATGGTAAGAAATTTGAATTTTTTAGAGCTAAAAACCATTTGAGAAGTGTTAGTTGAAGAGACCCTTTCCTAAAACCTTTTATCCCCTTTAGAAGTGGTGGTGAATTCATTTTTGCCTTAAAAAAATCAATTTTCCAAATTTGGTTGATCTGCAAAGATCTTATTTAGTTTTTTTCAATAAAATATTAGGATCTCTCTCTGCACAGATGTCAAAATTTCTTAAGAACAAAGTAACACCCCTTAAGTATCTTCATAGGAACAGTACTATGGTAATATTATAGAATGAAAGCATTTTTTTTTTTTTTTTTTTTTGGAAAAGAAGTAGAGATGTGGAGAACTCAGAGAGAAGAAAGAAAACTCTCTTGGTCCTGCTTGACTTTCTACCAGCAATCCTTCCTAGTTACCCCCTTATTAACTAACCTTTCTTCCCTCTGCTTCTGGGTCCTGGCCAACCTGCTTCATATCCCACTTTGGTTACTTTCCTACTGCACAATTTTCTCTCCTTCCTGAAACCCAAATATATCTTTTGATCTCCATTTATCACCACACCCTTGCTCTCTTGCTTTAAAATTATAAATCTCACCACTCAGATTACTATATGTATGGTACTTTTCCCTCGAAATCAATATTACTCTGACCAATCTAGAAATAGGAAAAGAAGAAAACAAGAAAATGTAATAAAACACCCCAAATAAAATGTAAGTTAAAGCTAATTGTAGAGTACAGAAAATACATTTGTGTGCCACTAATGTTTGGGATCATGCATGAGCAGATACCTCATTTGGATAAAATACATGCTGCCAATTCTTAGAATCCCTAAAACTATATGCAAATGTGTGGATATATCTATATCTATATCTATGTCTATGTCTATGCCTATGCCTGTATCTACCTATATATCTGTAATATATATCTATATAACATATTATATATTATGTAGATATAATACAGATATATTCAATAATACGTATATCATATATATAATTATATATATATTTGTTTGTTTGTCCGTTTATGGAGAGGATTTCCTCAGACTCTAAATAGGGTTCATGATGCAAAAGAGGTTAGAAGGCAAATGGGTGACTAGTTCTTTCATTCACTTCTTATTTGATATATTCATTTTTTTCAACAGGTATTTAGTGAAAGTCTACTATGTGTCAGTCATTCTTTCAGACACCTGGCTATATATCAGACAAAAGTGCTTGACCTCATGAAGCTTACATTTAGGTGGAGAAAAAAATAAACAAAATAAATACATTAAATTTGTAGTGTGCTAGGTGATGATACATTTGGTAGCAAATAGAAGAGAAGGGGAATAAGGAATGTTGAGGGACTGATTTGTAACTAGGATAAGCATGAGAAGCCTCTTTAAAAGATAGAATTTGAGTAAAATCTGAAAAAGGAAAGGGAGTGAGCCTTCAGTCTACCTGAGGCAGAATGTTTCGAGTAACAGGGACAAAAACGCACATTCCTTGGGATGGGGGTGTGCCTGGTCCATTTAAGGACGGGTAAGGAGGTCAGTGTGGCTGGAATGGGGTGGGGAGGCGAGACGGGGAGCAGAGCCGTGGGTCCAAGGGGCAGCAGGGGATCATAGCCTGTAATGCCTCACTGACATTGGAAACACCTTGGCTTCAACTCAGTGCGATAGGAAGCCTTTGGAAAGTTCTCAACAGAGCTGTGCCATGGCTTGACGTATTTCAAAGGTATAACCGTCCGAATTTTCTGCTACGTTGGGAGTAAGAGAAGGAGTCAAGGACAACTCCAGTGTCTGGCCTGAGCAACTGGCAAGATGGAGTTGCTATGAGGTGCTTTGAGGATGACTATGGTAGGAGCAGGTTTCAGTACGTATTGGGAGTAGATGGGGGTATTGAGAATAACAGGAAGTAAGTTTTGGATACGTTATATTGGAGACGCCCAAGTGGAGCTGCTGAAGGGATCAACAGGTATGGTGTTCAGGGCGATGGTAAGGCTGGCAAGGTAGATTTGGGACCCTCAGTGTGTAGGGAGAGGGGAAGAGAGTATGTGAAATTTCCAAGAGCATGAATGTAAATAAAACAGAGAATAGACTAAATCTGGAGCTCTGGGGCATACCAGTGTTAAGAGATTGGGTGGAACCAGCAAAGGAGGCTGAGAATAAGCGGTCACTCTGGGATGAGAAGATTCAGGAAAATGTGTCACAGAAGCAACATGATGAAGGTGTTCAAGAAGGAGTAGTCAACAGTTTTAGATGCTGTTGGTAAGTAGACGATGACTAATTGATCATCGGACTTAGCAGCGTGGTGGTCATAGACGGCCCTAACCAGAGCAGTTTTGGTGGAAGGATGGGGGCAGAAGCCTGATTGGAGACATTCTGTGAAAGAACGGGCACAAGGACGTTGGAGGCAGAGAAGAGCTGAACGTTAGCAGGAATAGTGAAGTGGGCTCAAGGGAGGGCTTTTACGATGGGAGGAATGAGAGCATGCTTGTACGCCCGTGAGAATGATCGCATGGAGACAGGAAATTGACGAGTCACAGGAAAGAGGGGAGAATTGCTGAAGTGAATTTCTTGAATGTGAGAGAGGACGCACTTGTACAAGTAGAGAGATCGGTCTTCGCTAGGAGCACAGATATTTCACCCAAATGAACAGGAAGGAAGGCAGCTTATATTGGTGCTGATGTAGTAGAAGGTGCTAGGAGCTTGGGAGAACTACTTTTCTGATGGTTTCCATTTCCCCAAAAAAATAAAGAGCAGGGTCATCAGCTACAAGGGAGGATTGGGGAGGAGATTTGAGTAGAAATGAGAAGTTTTGAAATAGTCATTTGGGAGAGGGGAAGAGAAAAGGGATAAGAAAACACAATTATTGGATAGTAGTGAAAGTCCATTTAATGGCAGTGGCCATGAATTTGAACTTTGACCAGTGAGCACAGTTGTGAATATTTAGCACATGCTGACCTGGATCTAGGCAGAGAGATTAGTTCAGTAATGAACAGGCATTGAATGTCTACCTGTCATTCATGACTGTGTTAGGTACAGGGAATACAGGAATGAATAAAATATGTTCCCTGTCACCTTCCTTAAGAAGCTTTAGAATAGGTGGCGTGACAGAGCCATGAACATCTCAGCGTAACATGGTAAGTTCTAAGAGGGCTGGATCCCAGCATTGGAAGGCACGTGAACATACAAAAAGCTTCTCAGTTCAGTCTGGGGGTTCAGAGGTTTTTTTGGAGAGCATGATGCCTGAAGTGAGTATATCTTTATGAGTTGTAGTAAAATCCAGTAAAAAAAAAACAACTGGGAAATGTTCCATGTGAAGGTCCCTCAAGGAATTAGAGTCCCCCAGGTGAAGGAAGGTGAAGAAGGTCCTCTGTGTGGCACATCCCGGGGGTATGAAGTAGCAGCATGTCGGGGAGAAAATCCACATCAACACTCTTAGAGAGGAAAGGAAGAAGGGAGTGGAGGATGGGCTCATGTCCACGGAACCTTGGGCATGAAGGGGAACTATTAAGAATACTTGGAATTTGAGGGGGACCCCTTGCACTGTCGGGCAGAGGGTGGATACAAAGTGGGGACTGGAGGCAGGAACCTCACTTGGGAGGCTGTAGCAGCAGATCAAGTGTGATATAGTGGACTTTGTATCCGAAAGTGGGTTATGTGCACAGGGATGAAGGGAACAGGAATAGATTTGAGATAAATGTGTCAGGTTGAGAGATCTTTTTTTGAATGTGGTGGCTGATACATCTTATGTTTCACTCCATTCCTTGACTACAGAAAAATCCCCTAACCTGAGACAGACATTTCGGAAATGTGTCATTGGTTACAGAGGAGGCAGGTGAAGTAATATGAATAGATTGTCTACTAGCATCACTGAAATATGCACTATTTGGATGGAAGTTTAATAGTCTTTTCTTTGAATAAAATGATAGCCTACATATTTATTCTGTATATATTAAATGTGTGAAATTTATTAAAAATGGTATAATTTAATAAATAAAAAGATATATATATTTTTAAAATAAATTTATTTATTTTTGGCTGCATCGGGTCTTCATTGCTGTGCATGGGCTTTCTCTAGTTGTGGCGAGCGGGGACTACTCTTCGTTGCGGTGCACGGGCTTCTCATTGCGGTAGCTTCTCATTGCAGAGCACGGGCTCTAGGCGCATGGGCTTCAGTAGTTGTGGCCCACGGGCTCAGTAGTTGTGGCTCATGAGCTTAGTTGCTCCGTGGCATGTGGGATCTTCCCGGACCAGGGCTCAAACCCGTATCCCCTGCATTGGCAGGTGGATTCTTAACCATTGTGCCACCAAGGAAATCCCTAAAAAAAAAAAAAAAATATATATATATATATATATATATATATATATATATATATTTCATTATGTAAGGGTAGAATGTATTGGGATCAAGGCATAAGGAATAGGATTATCCCAATATAATGAGCTCCCTGATAAAGGGATTTTCTTAAGGAAAAAGGGTAAGATATATGCAAAGCATAAGGCAACTAATGAGTTTTTAAGTGGGCTATTTCAGTGTTGGGCCGGATCCAATATATATCTCTATCTCTATCTCTATTTCTATCTCTATCTCTATCTCTGTCTCTAAAAAGATATATTTTTGTACTGACTTATGTCTTAGGAAAAGTACTATGTCCCAGCTTTACTTAGTGAAGCTTGGATGGTTAACGGCATGATTATACAATTAGCCATTCCAGGAGGAATAAAGCTCACACCGAGATAGAAATATGACTGTAGTGTGGAATAGTGGATTGATCAGGGAAGAGCGACACAGGAGACCTTGGTTATATGCCTAGTTCTTCCCCTAAGTCTTGGGTGGGATGCCTACCTTCTTTGTGGTCAGACTATGTAAATGGATGTCTTGCCGTATCTCTTAGGTTGTTGTAGGGACTTGAATATTAATATGTAAAAACACTTTGATAATTTTACGGTCAAGATATATGTGCGTTTATTTCTAAAAGGGCTGAAGATGGTTTATTGAAATTAAGATAGTCACCACATCTCACCCTCTTCTCTCTCTCTCTCTCTCTCTCTCTTTTTTCTACTTGGATAGTGTAAAGAACATGACCTGGCCATGATTAACCAGCTGCTGGATGATCCGAAGCTGACAGCCAGAAAGTACAGGGAGTGGAAGGTCATGAACACCCTGCTCATCCAGGATATCTACCAGCAGCATCAACAGCAGAGGACCCCTACGTCTACCCCCGAAGTCTCCCTCCAGGGACTCGAGAAACCACCTTCCTCTGCCTGCATTGAAAATTCTATTTGAGAACAAGCCAGGATGCTCTCCCCCCCGCATCTTACCCCAAAGCAACTCTTCAAGATGTTGTAGTAGCTTAACATTTTTCCTTATAAAGGAAAACTGAAAGCCAGTTCCTGGAAGCACCAGCTCCTCCTCTAGGGATGCAACTGGGGTGAAGACAAACACTGATGCTGCATCACCAGTTTCAGTGCTTCCATTCCAGCTGGAGGGATGGAGTCCAGATGAGCAAATGGTCTCTGTGTTCCTTCTGGGAGCCCCCGGCCATGCTAAGTTCTAGATGGGATGTGAGAACTGTCACCTCTGTTTGTTGCTCTCAAGAGAATGACAACATTCCATGGACAAAAGATCACTTTTTACCAGGGATGCTTCTTCATAGAAATACTCTGTTTTCCAAAAGAAGAATGTATATATTCCATCTGGTTGGGTAGCTGAGTTCCCCAAGTCATCTTTTGAGTGGAGGAATGCTATCTACAGCAGTAACCGGGGCAGGACAGATGTGGTATTGTGGAACCCAAATCGCTTGCCTTTGGTCCAGAATGGTGGTGCCTTTTCCACGTGTTGAGAAATACTTCATAGCAAATGGTGTGCGGGAATGCCCAAGGAGGAGGCGTGTCCTATATTCCACTCGCTCAAAGGACAGCTTAATATTTTCAGACTTTATCCAGTTTGGGTAAGGGATCTGATTAATGTTTCCTTTCCACAGAACAGCTAAAGAAAACTCTCTCATTACACTTGGACACCTCTATTCCCTCTGAGATTTTCTAAACCACTGTAGGACATAGTAATATGTCCAGCGAGGAATGTTTACTGCCTTTGCCCTTGGGTGTGGTAGCTATGCACAGTATAAATGTACAACCAGGGACTTCCCTGGCAGTCCAGTGGTTAGGACTCCGCGGTCTCACTGCCAAGGGGCTGGGTTCAATTCCTGGTTGGGGAACTAAGATTCCCCCAGGCAGTGCAGCATGGCCTAAAATAAATAAATAAATAAATAAATAAATAAATAAATAAATAAATAAATAAATAAATGTACATCCAGATTCCCCAGGATCAATATTGACAAGATGATTCTGGTGTCTGAATTGTTTTAGTATCTTTAGTGTCTAAAAAAAATCAACCCAACAGAAACAACAAAAGAGTTAAAACATGACTGTTTTATTTTTGTATGTTTATGTGTCACTTTGTGTCCTATGTGAATAGCTAAATATATTTGTTATTTAAGAATATTTATAGAAGTTCAAATTACTAGTGTCTTAAAAGATGATATTATATGTTTTATTCAGTATATGTTTCAAAGTATATACTTTTTGCTTGAGAAAAATAGGAATACTATTGATTCACTGGAGTTATTATGTTGCACTATAATGTCTGAGGAATGCTCAGGAAATCTTGTGGGATAAATGTAGGGCATGCATTAATAATCTTTATTTTCTGGCTTTTCTCTCTGCTTCTTTCTCTCTTTTTTCTCTCTCTCTCCAGAATGCTTAGATTTCTATCTGTTGTAAACCATCCTCCTAACCAGAAAAGGACTTTCCTCTTACATTATCCCTTCTAGTAAATATACTTTAAGTTTTATGCCATTTATGCCTACGTATCCTAAACCAGATGAAGCACAATTAATGCAGTCTTTTGATGGAAGACTAATAGAAATTTTGGGGTTTACCGTTTAAGAGAACTCATTTTATTAGAGAAACAATAGGAAAGTTTTCACCCACTAATCACCGTGAATACTTCACCATAAGAATAACCACAACCCATCAAAGACCCATTTTGGCCTAACCCCTAGCAAGTTGTCAACACAACATCGTTGGCTTTATAGTGTCAAAGTGTGTGGCTTGACATTCAAATGGAAATAACCCCCTGAATTTTATCTGCGAACTAAATGGAAATAGTTGTTGAAATTTTCCCTAAGCTTTACTAAGAAGTCTTAATACTTTGTAAACAAAAAACAACCTTAGCATTAAGAAAAAAAAAAAAAAAAAAACCCAGGAAGCAAGTTGTAATACTAGAAGCTTCTGAAAGGCCATGCAAGTCAGTTTGGCCCAGTAAACATTTAGGTGCTCCTGCAACAGTTGGAGCGTACTGGGCAGGGCTCAGACCCTGCAGAAGAGGGAACCTGGCTCTCTGTGAGTTTACTGTTGGCACAGAAAGAAGCAAACATCTAGGTCCTCAGACTGGACCCTGAAGTTTCTGGTTTGAAGGCCAGTGCTTTAATCTCTTTACTCTAGAAATCAGCATTGATTCTTTCTGTAATTAGCAGCATCTAATTCTTCCCATAATTAGGTGGACTGTTTAGGATTCACAAAGTAACCAAAGTGGTGAGAAAAGGAGAAATAATTGCAGAGGGAAGGATGGAATGATAAGGCATTCTTCTACCTTTTTCTCTTTGGTTTCCAGCACCAACCTATAAACGTTAAACCAGTTTTTCCTAAAGTGAAGTGCTTCGAAAGCTTTTGGCCAGGGCTTGCAAATATATTCTAACGCTTTACTTTGACTTTTCATGAATACATATTTAACTGACCTTTTAAAGTCCATTGGTACCGCTCCAACTTAAAGGCAAAACAGATCCGTGAGATTACTCAGTCTAGCTTTTCAGTTACTTTTCAAAGTCAAGTTCGTCGAGATGGTTTTGCTGTTTTAGTTAGAACAGTTACTATGCAGAACCTCCCAAACGAAAGTTAAACTGAGATGCACGATTTCGCACCCGGCTCTTCTAGACCAAACTCACCTGCTCACTTGTGACTTCCCTTCTGAGGATGCTTTCACTCTGTGTTACGTTGTGCTAGGAAGTAGGGGCACGGCTGCTGTGAGTCTCCCTCCTCCGTGTGCCTCTGCCTTGTGCGGTGGCTGTGGGGACGCAGCAGCTGGACTTGGACTGTACGTGCCATCGCGCTGCAATGGGCACAGGGCCGTGGTAGCTTTTGCGAGGTCATCCACTGGAAACCCAAAGGCCCCTTTTCCTTGAGTACAGTCTCTTCCTCATGGCCTGAAAGGTTACTGTCCCTCCTGCAGTGACCTGCTGCTGGGCTGGCTGTGGGTTGGGGTGTAACATCACTCTGCTTCCTTTCCTTCCTTCTGTAAAGTACACTGCTTGTTAGGAGCTGTGAGATCCTTGGATGAAAGGGATCCATTTATTTTGTTTTCCTTTTAAAATGTGTCAGGAGATGCCAGAGACTGAGCTTAGTGATTAAGAGTTAGGACCTTAACTTTCCTCTCAATTCCTTTTCATGTAATTATGCTAATTTCGTCAGACAGCCTCTAAGCCACAAACAATATCATAGAGACGATCCAGATACTTTTAAGTCTTTTGAAGAGAGGTGCTATACCAATTCCAGCCATATTTAAATTCATGGACACGTACCTCTTTGTACGATACTCTGATTGAAAGATAATATTTTGATGAGGCCACACAGAAGATTGAGTGAGTAATTTAGGCACACAAGGTGCCCATCCAACAGTCACTCTATGTTGCAAAGCTGCCGTGTCCAAATGAAGTTTTAGGATGCATCTCTTCTTCGTCTAATAGAATTTGATATTTGATTGGGGTTTTCCAATGTATTTCACCTTTCAATTTTTTTTTGTACACTTATAAGAGGAATGGAATCCTAGAAATGTGAGGTGACTGTCCTGCCTATGGTTTTGTAATATGTCACTAAAAATGGAAGCCCCTGAAACTAGATTTTAGCCACTCATAGGAAATGGACTGGGGATGGGCCATCCTTCCACCCAGCACTGAGAGCTGCTCGTCTCAGCAAACAAGATAATGAACCTCTACATGTTTCTCTATGTTGTGAGACAGGAAGTGATGTTCTTACCTCCTCTGCACATCTCTATTCTTCCTCACATCACCACAGACCACAGCGAAAACGAAGAAGAAAAAAAGATATTTATAGATATTTTAAAAAATAGTTCAATTTCTCCTGCTGTGAGAAGACTTCACTGCCCTGTTTTGATATTTCTTTTGAGCCCAAAGGGGAAGCATGCCCCAGGGAGACGTCGAGCATCTGTTAATAAAGCCGAGGATTTTATTTATTTATTTATTTTTTAACATCTTTATTGGAGTAGAATTGCTTTACAATGGTGTGTTAGTTTCTGCTTTATAACAAAGTGAAGCAGTTATACATATGTTCCCATATCTCTTCCCTCTTGCGTCTCCCTCCCTCCCACCCTCCCTATCCCACCCCTCTAGGTGGTCACAAAGCCCCGAGCTGATCTCCCTGTGCTATGCGGGCTGCTTCCCACTAGCTACCTATTTTACGTTTAAGCCCAGGATTTTAAACCACCATTTTAACGCCCTTGCATGATGGGGATGTGACGTTTTGCACTGCATGGTGTTTGGGGGCAAGATGTTAATGTAGGAATGATACGTTCAATCTCACTGTACTTTGTTCTGTCTTCTACCCTCTTTGACTGAACTGAAAAAAGAGGCATGACTCATTTCTCCTGCTCTGTGTGTTTGAGGATGACTTGTAAGATAAAAATAAAAACAGGAGAAAATAGATCTAGTAAAATGACCTGGAAAACATTGGAAATGTTCCAGTGGTGTTCGTTTTCTGCCCTGCAATGTTGCTTCCTCAGAATAAAAACTCCTTGGGAAGTGTGGCATGGCTGGGCTTTTATCGTCTACAAAGGGTTATAGCGCCCTCTGGTGGCAGCCTCAAAATAATTGATTCGAGACGATCGATGTTTTTATTAAATGAGAGATTTAATTATGTTGGGAAATCTGTTTCCACAACAACTGATGTGGCCTCCTCCAATGGTCTTCAGCTTACAGATTTCTTCGTACCGAGATATTTATATTTTTCACAATTGTCGGTGCACACAATTTGACTCGTTACTAGGCACCCACATTTTGTTTAGAGAATCTTAAAAATTTGAAGATTATAAAAGTTACAACCAGTAACACATAAGTTCCTTAAGATACATAAGATATCTCTGTGAAAAAGGAACAAAGAAAATATTGAAGTAGCATAATAAATTGCCTTTATTCTGGATCCACTGATGAGAGGAAGTTAGCCTGCACTGAACTTGATTCACACCTCCTTGTTTGCTGTCTACACAAAGTGTTATTTTGTTTCCTCTCTCTCTCCAAATGTTCACTTTACATGCTGAGGCCCATCCTCTTTTTCCTCCATCTGCCACCACCAAATCTGTCCAGGCTCCCACACGGAAGCAGTAAAAATTATTCTAGACCAAAGAGATTAGCAAAAGGCATTGATACAGTACGTTCTTGATTTCTAGAACAATCTTGCATTAGTTTCCATTGCTGCTGTACCAAATCATCACAAATGCAGTAGCTTGAAAATTGTGTTTTCTTCCAGTTGTGGATTCAGAAGTCTGACACCGGTTTCCTTGAGCTAAGATCAAGGTGTGGTCAGAACTGTGTTCCTTCGGGAACCTCCAAGGAAGAATCCATTTCCTTGCCCTCTCCAGGTCACCCACATTCTTTGCCTCTTTCTCCATCTTCAAAGGCAGCAAGGTAACTCCCTATACCTTTTCTCTCTAGTCACACCTTCCCCGGACTGACTCTTTTTTTTTTTTTTAAACATCTTTTTTGGAGTATAATTGCTTTACAATGGTGTGTTAGTTTCTGCTTTATAACGAAGTGAATCAGTTATACATATACATATATCCCCATATCTCTTCCCTCTTGTGTCTCCCTCCCTCCCACCCTCCCTATCCCTCCCCTCTAGGTGGTCACAAAGCACCGAGCTGATCTCCCTGTGCTATGCGGCTGCTTCCCACTAGCTATCTACCTTACGTTTGGTAGTGTATCAGACTGACTCTTTTAAGGACCCTATGATTACATTGGGCCCACCTGGATAATGTAGCAACAGGTTGCTTCTCTGTTTCAGCAACCTGAATACAACCTGCAACCCTTATTCCCCTTTGTAACATAGACTCAGGTCCAGTGAGTCATGGTCATCATTCTGCTGACTGTAAACCTCCATTTCAAATATCCTGCTTAGTCCCCCTGAACCATCAATTTCTTCCAGAAATTCCAGGACGTCTAAATTTTCATGACAAGCATGAAATCCTTTGTCATACCATGTGGCTTGAATTTGGTTTCATCAAAGTATGTTCACCGCAGGGAAAGTAATTCCATCTTTACGAGGAGAAAGGGGAAGACTTTTCTAGGTTTTAAAGTCACACATACACAGGTTTGACAGGTACGGTAGTTTCACCATCAGATCAAGTTTTAATAATGCCTGCATTTAAAGACAAAGCATGAGAATGTCACCTTTGAGAACTGAGTAGCCTCAGAATCTTAGGTTCATGAGCTGCTCTGGGCCACGTCAGACTGGCTGAGCGCTCTGGACGAGTCCCAGCTTCCTCTCCCATGAAAGAGTCGCAGAGACTCTGGTGAGAGCGTGATGGTGTTCAAATGTACTGACAGGCATAGAATTTCGATAGGCCCTGGTCCTCATAAATCACAATCCGAGTATTATATTTTCCTTTTCTCTTAAAACACCCAAACAAGCCTGTCTTTACAGGTAATTCCTGGATGCTGGTCTGCCTGTTTATCCGGTCTCATGGTTTAGGAAGCCATACGCACTCTGCCTACACCGAAGTCTCTGCTGAGTGTGTGTCGGCAGTTCTGTCCAGAGCAGGTGGTGTGGGGAAGGGACAAGATTCCCAGGCAAGCAGGGTGCCTGGCTGTTTTGCCAGTTCTTATCCTAGCACCAAAGGTTGTTGTCGTGGACACCGTGGATGCCCGCCCATACCCCTTCACTTGGCCAGAGCTTTCATGCCTCAGGATTTGCACTTAGCTGCGTCCCCCATTTCCAGAAAACCGTCCTCAGCTAAGTGAGAGCCACTTAGCCAGGACGTCATGCATGTCCCTCATTCTCAACCAGGGTGGCCGTGGCCAATGACCGCCGAGGCCAGATGGCAGCACTTGAGAATCACAAGCAATGTAGTCAGAATTACTGTAATGGACATAGTGACAGCCTGGGTCTGCTGCTGACCATACGGATCTTTGGAGACTGCTAATAGAAAATGGTACCCCAGAGACAAAAATACATGGGAAGCCAACAACATGTAGAAATACCTTCAAGGGAAATTGGATACAGGGTACAAATTCTCAGGAACCACCCCCAAATAATATGGCCAATGGGTTACGGGAGGGGTGGGGCATATACACACCAAGTGATAAATAGCCTATGTCCTCTAATTTCTTTCTTTCTTTCTTTCTTTCTTATTTTCTTTCTTTCTTTCTTTCTTTCTTTCTCTCTCTCTCTCTCTCTCTTTCTTTCTTTCTTTCTTTCTTTCTTTCTTCTTTCTTTTAAAAAAATTTTTGGCCACACCATGTGACATGTGGGATCTTAGCTCCCTGACCTGGGATTGAACCCACACCCCTTGCAGTAGAAGCGCGGAGTCTTAACCACTGGACCACCAGGGAACTCCCTCTTATTTCTAAATGTACAATTGGAAATGCCATGCTTAGCAGCTGGAAGACTTCTCATGTCAGTTCTTTGACCAGTAATAGCTACTGTAGTAAAAAAAAAAAGGCCAAATAGAAGTCCCTGAAGCTGCCTTCTTCAGGAAAGATAGTAAATGAAAATCAACATTGCATCCAAGGGGAATGGCAGAGACTGGTGCCACCCTAAAAGACTTTAAGGTACAGGGGTAAGTGGTTCCCACTCATACCTATTCAATTTACAAGTTTGTCTCCTGAAAAACCAAGATAAATCATGGCAAATTATGGTGGATCCTTGCAAACTTAACCAAGTTATAACCCCAACTGTAGCTGTGGTGTTGGATGTGGTCCCTTTACTAGAGCAGATTACAGCCTCAAGTACATAGACCTTGGCTGGGTAAGGGGATTCTCTTCAATATCCTTCATTTTACATTTATAGGAGATGGATGACAATACATATTTATGGTCTTGCCCCAGGTCTATGTTTATTCTCTTGCTATTGTCACAAAATAGTTAAAATGGAACCAGACCATTGGAACATTCCACAGAAAATCACATTGATTTACCATATCGATGACATCATGTAATAAACAATAAAAACTTGATGAACAAGAAGTGGCAGGTGCTTCAGAGGCTATGATTTGACACAGGAACTCCAGAGCGTGATAGATAAACCCTACAAAGATTCATTATCTTTTTAAATACGTGAAATATCTAGGGGTCCAATTGCTTGGGGAAAACCAGGACATCTCAAGCAAAGGGTAACATCATACCTTAGACTACTACCAATAAGAATGAAGCGTTATGCTTGGTGAGACTGTTCAAGTTTTGAAGGCAACACATCCTGTAATTGGGAGGATTGTTCTGACTTTATCCACTGAGTGACAGGGGAAGCTTTCAGAGCCCAGAACAAGAATGGGCTCTACAGTGAGAATAGGCTGTGGTGCAAGTAGTCCTTCTCTTGCTTGGGCTATACGACTTGGCAGCTCCCATGGTAGTAGAGATTTATACAACACAGAAAGAAATAATGTGGAGTCTATGACAGCTTTCAACATGAGAGTCATGGCACAGATCCCTAGGATTCTGGACCAAGGTCCTGCCATGGCGTATCTGCTGGCTTTGCAGCCAGAACTAACCATCAAGAGGTGAGTACTGTTAGACATAACTTCAGGGTGGCCCAGAAGTAATTTATTGTAAAATGGAAGTGGCACATCCAAGGCTGGGCTTAAGCAGCTCGAGAGGGCACAAGGAAATGGCATAAACAGGTGAATCGGACATCTCGGCCACCTGTCACTGTCGCGCAGTCATCTCCCTTAGTGTAACGTTGACCCCATGGGAAGTTTTCATTGTCAGACAGAAGAGGAAAATGCCTGAACCTAGGTAATTGGTGGGTTGACTTTATATGTTACTTCAAGCCGAAAATGAACTGTTCAGCTGCCCTACCGTCTCACTTACGGGTGACTCTGAAAGCCGGTGGTGAGCAGCAAACCACCGAGGAGTCAGAGCTTCAGGCAGTGCGACTGGTTATCCAGTTTGCGTGGAGAGAGGGGTGGCCCAAGTGACACTGAGGACAAAGAGGCCTGGGGGAGAAGCTTGAGGATCTACCCATGGGAGAGGGCATAAGATGTGAGAACCTGATCTTTGTATTGAATGTTCATACCCATCAGAGAGCATCCACTTCAGAAGAAGCACTAAGCAACCAAGTAGACGGATGAGTCAGCCAATTGATGCCCACTAAGCTGTAGCTGGAGGTGGATTTAGTGTGACTCCAGTTTGACTTTGGCTCCATTACTGAAGCTCCGACAAAACCGTAGGTTCTACTACTCAAGAGCCGAGAGCATAAATGGCTCATTTGTTCATTCGTGCTTCTACAGGGTCTAATATTGGCCTGTAATCAGAATGTGGCAAATAACGATTGCTTTGACCACACCAGCACAGCAGCTGAGTCATTAGGGTGTAATGAAAGGGAAGCGGTCTGCAGGAAGTTTGAAGAAAGGGTGCCCTTTCCCAGACTGTAGTCAATTGGGGCGAAGGTAGAGATGGCGCCTCCTGGGAGTTGACCTATTAAACCTCTGTTTCTGTGTCCAGCAGTTTTCTAGAGTTTTCTGAGGCTGAATGTAATTCTCCGGAGGCCCTTCTGTGAGCAGCCCCTCATAAATAAATGGCTGAACTTTATTTTTAAGGTTGATGATGAAATAAATCATAGGTCTGGGAAGAGTGTGAGATGGAAAGTTGGAGTTCTTAAAAATCTTACTTCCTCTGGGGAGGATAAAAGCTGTAGTTCTTTTGTTGTGATAATGACAGACTGTCAGTGTCTGTCTGCCTGAGCCCTGCTCACTGACTAAATGCTGGTAACTGCTAATTGCTTCAAGAAGAAACTGACTCATAGCCGGAGAGTGACTTGCATATCAATGTTTCAGGCCCCTTGTGCTGGTTTTCTTTGAGAGCTGGAGTGTCCTTACTGGA
Source organism: Delphinapterus leucas (assembly GCF_059928025.1). NCBI lineage: Eukaryota > Metazoa > Chordata > Mammalia > Artiodactyla > Monodontidae > Delphinapterus > Delphinapterus leucas. The sequence goes on along the minus strand of NC_143140.1, from coordinate 83,874,514 downwards.
GTCTGCACACTGGTTTCTCCAACTTCCTGCAGGTTAGGACCGGTTCAAGTGTGACTTTGGCCAAGAGATATCCTTACCGGGAAATGTAACACGTGGGATCAGTGTTCCTTGTTGCTGGCCATTTCAGTCTGCACATCATGTTTTTCATTTTATATACACTGGAGAAAATGAAAAGCTTTTGATTAAATTTCTAGCAAGCTAGGCGTTAAGAGCTGATGTAAGTGGCTACCCACACTTGCTGGGGTCCTTCAGTGTTTTCTACTCTGACTGCTTCTCTGAAAATGTATTAGCCTACTACAGACTGATGGCTGTGTTAGACACAGCTGCAGCCATGATGACACCCCTTCTTTCCTTCAGGACAATTCTAAACTAAAAAGCGTGCTCCGACACGGGGAGGGGGAAGGGTAAGCTGGGATGAAGTGAGAGAGTAGCATCGACGCACGTACACTACCAAATGTAAAACAGATAGCTAGTGGGAAGCAGCCGCATAGCCCGGGGAGATCAGCTTGGTCTTGGTGACCACCTAGAGGGGTGGGATAGGGAGGGTGGGAGGGAGACGCAAGAGGGAGGGGATACGGGGCTATATGTATATGTATAGCTGATTCACTTTGTTATACAGCAGAAACTAACACACCATTGTAAAGCAATTATACCCCAATAAAGATGTAAATAAATAAATAACTAACTAAATAAAAAGCATGTTCCCAGTGTATACCCCGCCCTCCACTTTAGGGGCTCTTTCTGACACTCCAGTGGCCAGATGAGGGAGAGGGAACGTGGTCAGAGCGAAGATGGCCAGGGGGCTGCTCAAGGGGCCACTGTTATTGATTGCTGTCCTTTTCCATTGCAGCTGCTGACCTCTGTGTATTTTCTGGTTTGTAGTTTGCTCCTAGTTGGAAGAAAAGTCAGAGGCAAGAGATTGCAAGGGGAGAACTCAATGACTTTGAGATGTACCATGAAGGGGACACATTTTTATGTCCCCTAAGGGAGAAGTATAACCTTGCTCGTGATCTCTCCAATGTCTGTTACACATCTGATATGTTTCCCATCTTTTCTGCGGGATTCTGATACTTGCTGCACAAGGCAGGACTCATCAATTCTGGGATGCCCACCTTCGCTGTCTCCCTGCCCTCCAAGCACATGGGCAAAGCTCCCAAAGGTCTCTTCCGTGTGTTCAGCCTGGAAGGCATGCGTGTGAGAATTACCTGGGGACTTCTAAAGTGTCCTGGTGACCAGGCCCCACCTCCAGACAGTTAACAGATATAATTCATCTGGAGCAGGGCCCAGGCATTGGTAGTTTTTATTTGAAAGCAATCAGACGATTTAAATGAATAACTGGGATGAGAATCACTTCTTTATGAAGGCACTCTAAAATATTAACACTATCAAAAGCCACGTAACTGTCATTTTTTTTTTTTTTTACTGACAACTTTCTGCATATCATCTAATTTAATCCTCATGTCAGTTACTAATGATTTTGCCCTGGCAGAAACAGGCTCAGGGAGGTTAAGGAAATGCTAGTGAGTAGAAGGGGTGAGGGGTTAAACCTGGTCCGTGACTCGAAAGCTCAGAATTTTAATTACTACACCATTGCATTACCATTACTGCTTTAATTTACTTTTACACTGGGATCTGAGCCCCTTGAAGGAGAAGATGAAGTCTTTTTATGCCTCTCTTTCTAGCGCTCGGCACTATGCCTGATGATAGCTGGACACGATGAATACTATATGTTGTTCAAGAATTCCAGGGCCTTTCAGTAGCGAGATGGGTCTTGGCACTGACTTCTGGGTCTTCAGAGAGTTCAAAACCAAAATTCAGCTGAATACATTTCAAAGATCCTAATGGCTTTATTCATGAGTCGGGCAGCATCCAACCTAGCATATAGAGAGGAGCTCCAAAGAGCTATACAAGACAAGAGATGTTGTAGGCAGAGGGGAGCAGGACAAGTAAGTTGTACTAGGCAGAAAAGTGGGTTGGTTATTGCAAGGTTACCTTCCTTACAGGGGAGAGCGGGGATTTGTCAGGGAGATTACCTATTAATGCTGATCAGGTGATTCCTAAGTGACTGGTTTAAGATTCCATTTCTGGGAGAGCAGAATCTGTATTTCAGTCTTGGTTGGGTGACATGTGGCTTAGCACAAGCGACTCCATTTTGAGCCTTTTGCCTTGTTTCTTTTTTTGGGCGTACGCGGGCCTCTCACTGTTGTGGCCTCTCCCTTTGAGGAGCACAGGCTCCGGACGCGCAGGCTCAGCGGCCATGGCTCACGGGCCCAGCCGCTCCGCGGCATGTGGGATCTTCCCGGACCGGGGCACGAACCCACGTCCCCTGTATCGGCAGGCGGACTCCCAACCACTGCGCTACCAGGGAAGCCTTAGTCATTTCTTCTTTTGCACCTGGCTCCTGCGAATCCCTCTGCCTCCAATGTCATACATTATCCTATCCATTGATCTCCACATCACACTTATTTGCTTTATCTTACCCACATTTTCCTACTTACTTTTCCAGGCTAACTTGGCTGAAATGGTTTTTCTTTCTTTGACCTCTCATGGCACTTAACACATGTATTATATTATTTGGTTTATGACTAAATCTGTACCATTCTGTGTTGTATGTATAAAGACCATATACTCCCATTTGGATTTGTAAGATAATTGGAGTAAGACTGTAAACAGACCAGAATCTTCTGTTTTGAATTTCCAATAACCCCCAATACTCCAGCTATAGAGCACTTGCTAATTAATGTGTGTTTAAATTAGTCTGTCCAAATTACAGAAAAAAGTATTTCTAACATTAGAAAATAAAATTATTGGCATAAAGAACTGAATATATAAAGGTTTATCTCTTTATTTAACCATAAAATAATTCATTAATCTTGCACAAGACCTGCCACAGAAAATAAACATATTCAGCGACAGATACGTTTCTAAATAGTAAATATACTCTTATCTAATTCTTTTTATCACTGTAGATAGCTGTAATTCTTCTCCTTACCATCAGCTCACCTCTAGCTTTATTTTTCCAATCATGGGCTTTTATTTATATTTCATTTGAATGTTACCTATATGCTTGGGAAATAATTTTTGAAAGAAGTAGTATAATGTGAAAGTTAAGAGCATCCTTTTGAGATCATTCACTCCCTGGTTTACTAAGGAGAATATAATCTCTCAGTCTTGATTTCCGCATCTGCAAAATGGGATAGCAGTGGTATTGCCTGAGAAGGTTGTTGTCAAGGTTAAATGAAATAATAATTATAAAGCACTTAGTGGAACAACTGTAGTTTGCACTTGGTGAATGTTCACGATATCCATATTATATCTTTATTATCATTATAAGAGTTTTAAAACGAGTGCCCTTTATATTCCCAACTAGTCGTGGGGACTTTTTTCAGCAGGTAGGTGAGGGCAGCTACCTACTACTCTGCTTGCCTCACTCTTTTGCCTTCCTATCGTGAGCGAACAGGTTGGAACCCCTTCAAAGCTCACTCCATTCACATCGCATGGGTGGATCCCGAAAAGCAGTAGCGGTTTTCATTGCACTCCCCACATATTGGAATCTAAGGAGCTGTACCTTTGTGTTGTGCCTACATTTCAGAATGTGGCTTGGCCTCTGTCTATGGGGATGCTGGGCCAGTGGGGGAAGAGGACTCAGGAAAGGGGCTGAGTGGCTGAAGGTTTAGGTGGGACATGAGGTCCCCTAGCCATTCTAAAGAGGGAGCAAAAGGTCAGCATGAGAGATTTAGATGAGCTTAGTCTGCAGAATCACTTGGCTACATATGTAGCATCTCTTTCTACATTATTCAGCTGAAATTTGATACCATTGTTTTACTAGAAGAGTCAAGGATAGGCGAATGTCATAAATTCCTATAGAGGTTTCTCTCATTTCTACTTCTGTCCTTCTACCTTGGGCAGAGTATTTTTCACATTAAATATTCAGCCTCAGAATGGAACTCTGGTGCAGTCAGGAATGGGGAAGGCAGGGGGGAGTGGTGACAGAGAGATGGAGAAGCAGGATCCCAGGAAAACAGCACTGGTGACAGGTTGTGACACAGGTAAGATTGTGCATAGGATCCCTTTGATATGGCTTCTCACTCTTTAATGATAACCAGGTCCCAACAAATTCATTCAGTCACTCCCATGTGACCAACCACGTCTCTCTGGGTGTAACGTCTCAGGCTTTCTGCATGGGCAGAACTGAATTATGTCTTTATAGGTTCTAAACATGCAAAAGATAGTGGATCCCCACCTTCCATATGTAAATTAAAATAGTGAAAATACTCAACACTAAAAAAAGAAAGTCCAGTGAGCTTGAATTTTTCTATTATGATTATATTGGTTCTTCCTTAGGGAATATTAAATATCAAATTCTTTCAATTTTCCCTCTATCCTGGTGTTTTTAATACACCTGCTTTGATTTTCCTCTAAGAAAGGGCATGTCTAGATTCAGTGAGGAAGCTTGGCACTGCTCCAGTATCAGGCTGTAATAGGAAGAGTTTGAATGGGGCTCCAACTACTGCTTTCATTGTCTTGGAGCATCCGTGTGTCCCTGCCAAAGCTGAGAGGCACTGGAGGCCTGGATATGAGGCCCAGGTGGCTCAGAAACATTGGGCACTGTGGCTGGTCCAAGCCTTTCATATGCCACCATGGAGCCTGTCACTAGGGAGAAGACAGAATTTATTTATTTATTTAAATGTCATAACGCGGGCCTCTCACTGCTGTGGCCTCTCCCGTTGCGGAGCACAGGCTCCAGACGCGCAGGCTCAGCGGCCATGGCCCACGGGCCCAGCCGCTCCGCGGCATGTGGGATCTTCCCGGACCGGGACACGAACCCGTGTCCCCTGCATCGGCAGGCGGACTCTCAACCACTGCACCACCAGGGAAGCCCTAAATGTCATAATTTTTAATATGCATTATCTGTAATAACATTGTGACAGCTCCATACCGTGGACTGACACACAATACTTAGAAGACTTATCATATTTGGTCTTTAGGGAACTAATAAATGTTTTAAAATTGCCTAAATCTACCATTCTGAGCCATCTCATTCCACTAGGAAAACACAGGGGTTTTTCCTCTCTTTAAACAAAAAATTAAATACCAAAATAACTACCTGTAAATAAATAGTGTTATGACGATGACATTTAAAAATTCACAGTAAGGCCAAAGCCCTCTTTCTGTTTGCATGCCGCTCAGCTCTGACCCGCAGAACCCTCTGGAAAGGTGAGTGGCTTTCTTCCGGAGGAGCATGGGCTGAGGCCGTGCGGGCCTCCTACTTCTCCTTCTCTCACCTTTGTTTCCTTTCGTCTCACTTTTATTTGTTGTAGGAGAGACGTCAGCCTTAGTACCGGACTCGGTTCTAAAAGGTTGAGGAGCATTTCCCGTTGCAAAGCTGGGTGTTTCCAGTGCTAACCCGGACGGAGGGCTCCTGCTTCCAAGGCTCTGGCGTTAACAGGCAGCTTCTGCTCCGTCCCAGCCGCTGCTCCTGGCTTGAGGGGGGCGAACCGCAGCATCACTGGGCTGCCGGCTGGTCGGACGATGCCGAGAGCTGGTGATGGTACCCAAAATAGCGATCGTGCCACGGAGAGATCTGTGACGTTTGTTTGAAAAGGGTGTGTGATAAAAGATTGAATCTTTTCTTTTTTCCAAATGAAGAAGCAATAGTTCTGTCGTTTTAAACATACACAATACGTAGGAGACTTGTTTGACTTAGAGTGGAAAATTATGCCAGGGACAAAGTCAACACAAAGAAACAAACAACAAAAAGTAGCAAGAAAGAGAAACGGGTAAGTGCAGCTCTTTCCGTCAGGGTTACAAGTGGCCCTCGGGTGTCCGTCTGTGTGTCTGTCGGTCCTACTCACGGAAATGGAGGTGGATTAAATTCATCAGGTAACTGCTGTAATGTGGAAAATTTGCACATGTCAAGGGAGAAGACAGAAATTAAAAGAGAACTAAAGTTCTCCTTAGATCCGGACAAAGATTCAGGCTATCAATATCCCTTAGGATGGATACACAGAATTGATAAGGGAAAACATCTGTTCTCATAGACTTCTAGTTATTATGGTCTATTTTGGTTTTGCAAAAGACATCTACAATCAATTCCATGATACACACAGTGAACAAAGCTTTGTCAAGAGGTGGAGTACAGATTTGACCTAAAGAAATGATCTAAGGTTCAGTCTGCCATCAAACTGCCCCTGGAAGTCCCATGATCCCGTAGGGGATGGGTGGGAAATAAAGAAGAGCTCAGAGGTCTTCTCTTTTCAACATAAAATTTAATTTAGGTAGATAGTTCCTGCCATCTATTTTTGATAAGTGGTTTAGCTACTATTCCCATTTCCTCTTCTCAAAGAGTGTTTTCCTTTGACTCTTGTCCTAAAAATGCGTACGAATTTTTAAATGAGCTGCTCAGCCAGGCAGTTTCTGGAAGAGAGAACTGTCTGTACTTTTGTAGGACTGCCTGACTGCTCCTGCTATCTGGGTCAATAAGTTGGAGGGGAAGAAACCTGAGTCATGGTTGAATATCTTTTAACGAGTTGCTGTTTTGTGTGCATTTTACTGCACACAATGTGGCTTCTGGATGTATTATGTCCAGCCCTTTTAGTGCTGAGAATGTTCCCTGCCTCAGTCTGGGAGTTAGATGAAGGGGAAGGGATGGGTGGAGAAGAGGATGGGTAATTTGGGCACAGCTGAAGTACCAGAGCCATTGTATCTGCTCTCATCACCTCAACATCCCAGAGAACTCCATGTCTTCCCTGCAGATATAAAGTGGTTCAGAGAGGGTAGCCTGCCTCTCCTGCCTCTCAGGCCAAAATTCGGACTGAATGTTGGCGCATTGGAAAGGAGCACATTGCTGGCTGTGTTTACTCTAAAAGGGGACGACATTCCCCCGCCACCACTAGGCATGAAACAACTTCTCTGCTTTCGGGTTCTCAGCACCTGGGTATGAACATAACCCTACTTTCAAGGTAGGCGTCTGGGAATTTCGGTGGATGGAGTTGGGTATGGATGCTGCTTCCTGGTGATCTTTCAAAAATGCCAGTCTAGTCATCTGACTTAATAAAGTATACATTTCTTACGTAACATCCAAGTCCCTTAAAATTTGGCTTTAGCCAAAGTTAAAGCTTCTTCCATCATTCAGCTCTCAAACCCTATGCCCCAGTCATAAGCCATTTCCAGTAGGCAACACTTTATACTAATCAAAATGCCTTTGGCCTTTCCTGTAGAAATCAACAAGCTGTCTCAAAACTTTGTATGGGAACTTAAAGGGCCAAGAATAGCAAAGTCAATCTTGAGGATGAAGAACAAAGGAGGCCATATGCTATTAGATAATCAAGAATCATTGTAAAGTTATGGTATCTAAAATAGACCAATGGCCCAGAGTAAACGTAAACAGACCCACACATATAAGGTTACCTGAATTACAGCATAGGTATGCTGCGGTGCAGAGGGGAAATAGTCTTTTCAGTCAGTGGTGGTGGACCAGTTGGATGTCCATATGGAAACAACAGTGAATACTGTGCCTACTGTTCCTTCTTCGCTTAATACGTATAAATAAATTAATAAATACATTTGTTAAAAACTGACAAAATGAAACATTGGCAAGGCTGTGTAGCAGTGGAACTCTCTCACACACTGCTTGAGGGAGAGTAAATTTGTGAAGTCACCTGAGAAAACCATTTGGTGTTCATTTACCAAATAATTCCATCCCCAGGTACGTACCCAGGAGAAACGCATATATTGATATATGTGCACCAGAAGATATGTATATACTAGTATTGTTTATGATAGTCTCAGACTGGAAACAACCTGACTGTCCATCAATAAGTGAATGGATGAATAAATTGTGGTATATTCACACAAAGTACGGAGTCCCTTGGATGTCACGCAAAGGGATTGGACTTTAATTGTTAGGTAATAGGACACCATTCAGAGGTGTTCAGCAGAGAACAGAGTTGTGAATGAAGAAGTTGCATCTGGTCATGCTATGCAGAGAAGATGTTTGCACATATTGGGATTTGGACATGGGTTTTTCTTTTCAAAATGTTCAGGTTTACAACTCTTTATTTTATTTTATTTTATTTTTAATTTTTGCGGTACGTGGGCCTCTCACCGTTGTGGCCTCTCCCATTGCGGAGCACAGGCTCTGGACGCGCAGGCTCAGCGGCCATGGCTCACGGGCCCAGCCGCTCCACGGCATGTGGGATCTTCCCGGACCGGGGCTCGAACCCGTGTCCCCCGCATCGGCCGGCGGACTCTCAACCACTGCGCCACCAGGGAAGCCCTACAACTCTTTTTTAATATATAATCTGGAGTGATCCAATGTTATTTTGAAATACTTTTTTCTTACCATAAAGTGTTTTCATGTCAAGATTGCTTCTACATTCAAAAGATCATACCTAACAAATTAAAGTATGCTTTAAATTTCACCCCGTTGAACTTTTTGTTTCTTGTAAAGAATTTCGTTGCTTAAGACGTTGAATTCATTTCAAAGAATGGACTAGAAGTGAATGAAACTTTGTTTATTTTCAACTATGGACTTTACAGCAGAGGGTTTTTTTCTCTTTGTACAGTTTGGTTGGCAGTTCTAGCTGAAGGAGTCATGAAGTTAAGATTAGGGACACTTTAGTTCTAAAAATAGAAGTAATTCGTGAAGAGAAAAAGCCCACTTCTTTCATTCATTTCTAAGTGCCTATTCAGTATCAAAGTCATCTGTTAGTCTGATTCTTAGGCTCTTTACGTACATTGGAACATTTACCTGGAGAATATTCTTTTTAAACAGGCCAGTTATTATGTGTGAATGAGAAAAACAAGAGGAAATTCTAGATTTCTGTTATTATCAGGTTTTCTTTATTGGTCATATATATCATCACACATTACATGCAAAAAAATCACAATATAGACCAAAATGTATATATATATTCCGTCACAAGAGTAATACAATGCAAAAGTTTATGTTTTTACACACAATTATCTTAAACTGTCAGATAGGAATAATGTAAAATTAATTTAGCGATATGCTCACTGTTTGATGTACGGGTCAACATTTTGATCTGCATATGAGACCATTGTGATGTGACAGATCATTCTTTTGAAAGCTACAGCTGATCATCCTATCCTACTCGGAAATGTGCATTAAATGATAGCTTGGTCTTTACTGCAAGTGAAAATATTTGTTTTTCAACAGTGAAAAGGACATTCTGATGGGACTAACACACTAATTAAAACCAAAACATAAACAAAAAGCTAAAGAGAAACTACCAGACCATCAAAATGAAAAGAATGCTGTATATTTTTAAAACGTTCTCTTGTGTGTGTTACCGTAACCAACAGTATATTTATATCTCTCTATTTTCCTGGCAGGGTCACATAGGTGAAGTACAGATACCAGGCAATACTTTTGTCTTATTGTGATGAAGACAGATACGGGAGGAAGATCTGAAAAATAAATACAGGAAGCATGTTGTATTCATTGTTAAATTTATGGATTTCATGGTATGTTTCAAAAGATGTGGTTATGGTTTCATTACTTGGATACAAAAATCTGTAAAACATGAACTATTCTAGACTGTCTTTTTATGTTACTAGTTGGCATTTCTTCTACTTGCTCTTTAGACAATTAATTGCTGCAGGAAAGCTGAATCCATAGGCAGAACAGCAGATCTGTTTCTTTTCTTTTACTCCCAACACTTTCAAGGAAAATGATCAACTCTGCTCTTCTCTCAGACCCTGGATGGGAGCCACTTGAATGAGATCCATGCATTGAGTTGATTGCTTATGTTAGGTTTGACTTTAAGCTATAGAAACAGGAAGTAACAATTCTGCTACCATTTCTATTGCTGGGGAGAAAAGCAGTTTGTGGGCAAGGACTTGTTTAAAAATATTTGAACTAAGTCAACTACAGAGAATCTCATTTAATGAAACATATTCCTTTATGATATTTTTCCCACAGAAACATTATGGTTACTTTTATAAACTAAATGTTTTTAGTTACCTGAATTTCAAATGTAATTGAAAACATACGGCATACATCTTCTCTTTTCTAATGGAAATTACCTTTAGAAAGCAAAAATGTGTCAATAATGTTACAAAAAATTGAATAACAAGTGACAGAGCACCTAATATTGATTCAGACTTTTTTTAAACTTGTCTTTTTTCTCCATTTGATAGAGCAGATTTTTCAATTTCTTTTTTCTTTTAAAGCACCACTTGCAAAGTGGTTTCTTTTTTTCATTTAACAGAACAAAATGAAAACAAGAAACTTGTTATTTTAAGTTTCCAGAATTACGTCAGTAGATGAAAAGTTCAGAAAATGTTTTACGAAGGGAAGGATGAGTTAGTGGAAACTGGCATTTCTTCTTTAATTCCCATTAAACTAATGGGAATTTATATGCCAATATAAATATATAGGTAAGTTTATATAAATATATATATTCCACTTATATGAGATATATATTCACATTTAATGGGACATATAATGGAAAATATATATGCCAATATTCCTAATTTGTTTCTCATTAAATTAATGGGAATTTATATTCTGATATTCATAGAGCAGAAATTTTTTATGGTGGGAGTATTAAATTATAAACAGCAGCATTGAATTTTATGGATTCAGAATTGATGACCATTCAAGCTTTTCATTGAAATTGATGGTTTGGGTGGAGACCATAGCATCATTTAAAGTTCAACTTAAGATTTAAATAGAGAATGTGTAGTTGAAAGCATTTTCTAATTTTCATTTTAAGTTTACAAGTAGTTTATTGAATCTAGACTTTCAAATAAGGAGCTACATTTTTGATAAATTTCATTTTATTAATTGCTTTCTATTTTGATTACAATTACCATATAATTTCCAAGGCTTCATTTTGCTATGGGGTGTGTGTGTGCCAATGATAGCTATTTTAAAGGTTATATTGTAGTTATACTGTAAAGTACCTGATTGATAACAGAAACTTCATCCAAACTAGCCATTTAAAAAATCACAGGGTTCTCTGATCCTCGAGAGGCTGCAGAGCTATTCCTAACAGTTAGGGAGTCACATGTTATCAGGCCATGAACTAAATAAATATGTTTGAGAATATACGTAGAACTATCTTTCAAATGTATGTGGATATTCTTACAAGAAATAAAATACAATCTAAAAGTATGATTGATGTTTTAGTTTTTCCATTAGGCATTTCCTCAAACAGGGGCACTCAAATTCAAATAATATTTGTATGTGGACATCTCCAATATTATATCATGTTGACATGAACTTCTTAGATTTCAAATACTTTGAAATATGGATACAGGCTGAAACTATGCTCTTTTAACATAACAGAGTCAAATTGACTTAGTTTATAGATCCAACCTAACATTAATTTCCTATTATTTACAAAGATATCTGTGTGCTACGCAAAAACAGGGCTAGAGGAAACACTTCTGGTTTTCCAATTTATGTCAGAGATAGCATGGCTGTTACAGGCATTCCCCTCTCTTCTCCCTCAGCTCTGCAGGAAGTATAAGGCAGCCTTTTTTTTTTTTTCTTTCTCATGGTGTCTTTAATTGCTCAGTGTTCACTTGTCTCTAAGTGAGAAACCAGCCAGTTAGAAAGCAACTGGCAGAATTGCTTCAAAGATCTTCAGGATCAATAAGAAAACTAACCAAATCGATCTCCCAATTTCCTACTGAAATTGGTATGTGAAATGGTTATGATAAGATTTAGTGCATTCTTGGAGAAGGAGGGATTTCATAATAAAAGTGAAAAAGGAATCATGTAATCAGGGTTTACTCCCCGCCCCCCACCCGCACTAGTAAATGGATGGAGTTTATTAAAACAACAAACAAGCAAAATCATCGGTCAGTTTTTCATGTAAACCCAAGTTTTCCTTACTGTTGTTATTTTTCCCCAGTCCACGTAGAAGTTATATGATTGGTTCACAGGTAGCAAGGGGATCCTGAGAACATCTGCCAGGTTCTACTATCTGCAATATTGAATTTGTAAACCCTGAAATAATTTATTTGAACTTAATTTATGTAGATGCAGGAGCTTGCACGGAAAGTACCCAGCTGGTAGGAGGTCTACTGGTTTTTCCATTCCCTTGAGAAATAAGGGCCATGAATTTCCATAAAGCAAATTAGTTAATACAGCAGTGATCGGTAGCAGCTTCCAGCTGAGTCAGAGTGCTAGGTGAGCCTGGGGGCAGATGGGAACAAATTGTCTCACAGCCAAAGAGAGTAACAGGAAGACATTTTTATTTTTCTGTTTCTGAATGGTCCCCTGCGGAGGCCCCGGAGCAGGCGATAGGAATCACCTGCAGAGATGCAGAAGAGATTCAGAAGATGGGTTTCCTGTGTTAGACAGGATATTGGAGATTGAATTCTGACTAGTTCTAAAATCAAAATTATGTAGAGGAGGGGGCCACTGTTTCGTGAAATGGATGTAGGTGGCTCCTCTATGATGTCAAGCCATCAGCAAAGGTAATCGCAATTTTCCACTTTATTCCTGTGATGCTGACCTCCTACACTGGTCATTGCATAGGGAAATCCATTCAGTAGAGAGAATAGAGGAGTATGTATCTGTGTGGTGACAAGCATTCCAGAGAGACCTGAAAAATCTTGAACAGCAGCAGCAAAAACCCCCTAACCATCTAGCTAACCAGCCAACTAACAAAAAAGTCTCCGAGGGTCAACAAATGAGGAGCAGGCATTCTGAAACACCTAACTGACCATTTTATTCAAATTCACTTTATAAATGGGAACTCTTCTCTTTTGGAAGTCTCTGGTTGTCAAAAAGCTTAGACAATAACGTGCACGTGGTCAGGACATCAGAGCATGATATCTTGACCACAGCGAGAGAAAAGCCACATGTACTACTCTACCAGGAAAGCTATAGAATTTGATACTGCATTTCAGTATTGCGTTCTATAATGGAAATTTCATGCAAATTACATTTCCTTACTTGGAAAAAGTAAGAACTCTAATCTGTCACTCAAAAACTGGGAGGATCCATGGGTTTACCTGTGATTGGAGATCCTCTGAGGTCTTAATGAAGACCTTCTGCTTGTAACTAGGCTTTCCTAATCAGAACTGGAAGCCAAATCCACCCAGGCTTTTCTTGCAGCCCAGAAAAGCCACGATCTCTAGGCTTGGTTGTTTGGGTGTCATGGCAGTGTGGGGTGGTGACATGATGGCCACAGCCGGGTATGGAATATGAAAAGTATCTCTGCAACCCCAAAGCTCCATCTAGGAGCTTCCCTCCATCTCCGAGGGAACCAGAGAAAGGAGCGCCCAGGAGACATATGGATCTCGCAAATATCACATAGGGTTGGGATACTTCTGCCCTCCTCGAAATGGGAAAAAAATAATTGCTGTTCTTCCCAGAGATTTATCTGCTTTGTCCTCCACTGAGGATGGTGAAATCACAATCATCAGGTCACACAAATGTAATCTCCTCTCCCTTTTCTCTGGTGTTCATTAATTAAAACATTTTTACTGTGTTAAATTTCTGAAGCTCAGTCATGTTGTCCAGTGTATGTGAGTATGCTCAGTTTCACCCAGACTCTTAGGAAAAGAGTTGCCTCCTTTATTCTCTCCTATCCCCTTCTTATATCTCCCTCAGCTTGGATTACTTCTCCTCTCATTTCCATTTGGTGTTTTGTAATCTTGTTGATTCACTGAAAAATTTCTAACATTAGTGGGTAATGCTAATTAAATAAGACATTTATGTATTTTAAGTAAAACAACAAAAATTTTTTAAAAGAGACTTGACAACAAATATGATAGCCTGTTCTCAAGATTTAGGTTCTTTTAAAAATCAAATTGCAAGGTAAGAAGAAGGAACTTGCAGGTAATGTTTAAAACCACCTTGTCCCAGGAGATTTTTTGCTGCTAAACATTCTTATTACAGGGCATGTGACAATACTAAGGTGAATTTTCCTCACTGTCTCCAAAAGGACCCCTGTGTTCCTTCTCTGAAACCATTAAACAAATATGCATTTTTCTTTATAGACAATGTAAGTCTATAAAGACTTGCTAAGAATGGGATACTATTAGTTCGAACATAAGTAATAGGCACCCCCTTTTTTGATTGCACTGATCTAGACTTCATGCACATGACTGTGGGGTGAAAAGCAAAGCATATTTGATTCATGAGGTAGATTTGAGTGACAGCAAATCATTAGAAGTGCAATCATTGAGATGTACAGACAGAGGCAAATTTAGTTACTGTGAAAACTGTATCTCCTTTCATAAGATATATACTTGTAACTCATGTGTCAAGAACCATTCTTTCAAAGCCAAAACTGAAGAAGACATACTATCTGAAAAATATAAATATATTTATGCTTCCATTGAAAAATTGGGAGCTGCTATGTTTAACACTGGGAAATTTTTACACTAACATAGGGCTGTTTGTGCTATTGCCACAAGTGCAGAGGTTTTCCAGAAACACAGAGCTGTAAAACTATCTAGTGCAGCTGTCTGCACTCAGATGTGGTTTCAGTGGGTCTTGCTTCTGGTCTGATAGATAGCAGCAGTCCCCAACTTTTTGGTACCAGGGACCGGTTTCGTGGAAGACAATTTTTCCACGGACCGGGGTTGGGGGGAAGGGATGGTTTCAGGATGATTCAAGTGCATTGCATTTATTGTGCACTTTAGTTCCATTAATATTACATTGTAATATATAATGAAATAATTATACAACTCACCATAATGCAGAATCAGCGGGAGCCCTGAGCTTGTTTTCCTGCAACTAACGACAGTGGTCTTAAGTATAATCTGGGTGCCGTGTTCTGTGACTATGAATCCTGAAGCGTCTCACACCAGGGAAAATACAGTGATTAAGCCAAGACATTGATGAAGATTCATGCTTGTTCCCATCTCCTGCCTAACCCAAACAATATGGCCCTTGAAAAAAGAATTATGTTGAGAATCTAGGCAAGAATTTTGTTGCTTCTATAATGGCAGTAAGGATTCCTAAAGGCACTCATTTCCTGTTGGTGGATAGCCTATGAAGAGGATAGTGTTTTTGATTATGACCAACTTCTGCAGTTGCACAGCCATAGCAGAGACATATGTGGTCAGTAAAGAAGCCAAGAAGCTGAGGCTACCATGTCCTATCCTAAGTCTGCTCTGGCTAGAACACTGCAGAGCTTGGAAAACCCCAAGGGATAATATCACCTCCTGCAGTATTCATGGCTGAAGCTGGAAAAGTCACCTGTGGGCCACCTCATCTTGGTAATTGCCAGTATACAGAGAAGAGGTCTGTATAAACTGATTACTTCTATTAAATGAGATGCAGCAGACATCTTATCATTTCAATGCATTTTGAATGAAACATTTAGTCCAAGCTTTATCACGAGGATCTTTTTTTCACTTTTGAACATATAAATATACTTTATTTACATAATAAAGGCCAAATACATCAAAGCCACAGCAAACATCATTCTCAATGGTGAAGAATTGAAAGCATTTCCTCTAAGATCAGGAACAAGACAAGGATGTCCACTCTCACTAGTATTATTCAACATAATTTTGGAAGTCCTAGCCATGGCAATCAGAGAAGAAAAAGAAATAAAAGGAATACAAATTGGAAAAGAAGAAGTAAAACTGTCACTGTTTGCAGATGACATGATACTATACATAGATAATCCTAACGATGCCACCAGAAAACTACTAGAGCTAATCAATGAATTTGGTAAAGATGCAGGATACAAAATTAATGCACAGAAATCTCTTGCATTCCTGTACACTAATGATGAAAAATCTGAAAGAGAAATTAAGGAAACACTCCCATTTACCATTGCAACAAAAAGAATAAAATACCTAGGAATAAACCTACCTAGGGAGACAAAAGACCTGTATGCAGAAAACTATAAGACACTGATGAAAGAAATTAAAGATGATACCAACAGATGGAGAGATATACCATGTTCTTGGATTGGAAGAATCAATATTGTGAAAATGACTATACTACCCAAAGCAATCTACAGATTCAATGCAATTCCTATCAAATTACCAATGCATTCTTTACAGAACTAGAACAAAAAATCTTAAAATTTGTATGGAGACACAAAAGACCCCGAATAGCCAGAGCAGCCTTGAAGGAAAAAAACAGAGCTAGAGGAATTAGACTCCCTGACATCAGACTATACTACAAAGCTACAGTAATCAAGACAATATGGTAGTGGCACAAAAACAGAAATATAGATGAATGGAATGGGATAGAAAGCCCAGAGTTAAACACACCCATCTATGGTCAACTAATCTATGACAAACGAGGCAAGGATATAGGATGGAGAAAAGACAGTCTCTTCAATAAGTGGTGCTGGGAAACTGGACAGCTACATGTAAAAGAATGAAATTAGAACACTCCCTAACACCATACACAAAAATAAACTCAAAATGGATTAGAGAACTAAATGTAAGACTGGACATTATAAAACTCTTAGAGGAAAACATAGGAAAAACACTCTTTGACATAAATCACAGCAAGATCTTTTTTGACCCACCTCCTAGAGTAATGGAAATAAAAATAAACAAATGGGACCTAATGAACTTCAAAGCTTTTGCACAGCAAAGGAAACCATAAACAAGGCAAAAAGGAAACCCTCAGAATGGGAGAAAATATTTGCAAACGATTCAACGGACAAAGGATTAATCTCCAAGATATATAAACAGCTCATGTAGCTCAATATTGAAAAAACAAACAGTCCAATCAAAAAATGGACAGAAGACCTAAATAGATATTTTTCCAAGGAAGACATACAGATGGCCAAAAAGCACATGAAAAGCTGCTCAACATCACTAATTATTACAGAAATGCAAATCAAATCTACAATGAGGTATCACCTCACACCAGTTAGAATGGGCATCATCAGAAAATCTACAAACAACAAATGCTGGAGAGGGTGTGGAGAAAAGGGAACCCTCTTGCACTGTTGGTGGGAATGTAAATTGATACAGCCACTATGGAGAACAGTAGGGAGGTTCCTTCAAAAACTAAAAATAGAATTACTGTATGATCCATCAATCCCACTACTGGGCATATACCCTGAGAAAACCATAATTCAAAAAGACACATGCACCCCAGTGTTCATTGCAGCTCTATTTACAATAGCCAGGTCATGGAAGCAACCTAAATGCCCATCGACAGATGAATGGATAAAGAAGATGTGGCACATATATACAATGGAATATTACTCAGCCATAAAAAAGAACAAAATTGGGTCATTTGTAGAGACGTGGATGGATCTAGAGACTGTCATACTGAGTGAAGTAAGTCAGAAAGAGAAAAACAAACATCGTATATTAATGCATATATGTGGAACCTAGAAAAATGGTACAGATGAACAGGTTTGCAGGGCAGAAATTGAGATACAGATGTAGAGAGCAAATGTATGGACACCAAGGGGGGAAAGCGGCCGTGGGTGGGGGTCGTGGTGGGATGAACTGGGCGATTGGGATTGACATGTGTACACTGATGTGTATAAAATTGATGACTAACAAGAACCTGCTGTATAAAAAACTGAATAAAATAAAATTCAAAAAAAATATACTTGACTTAAGTAAGGACTCTGAAAGCTTTGGGGTCTTTGTAATAAATGTGGTCAGAGAGAATCTTTTCAGAGGTACTTTCTTTGTACCTTAGTTACATTTCTCTACTAGGTTTAGAATCTGTGCTTCTGAATTTCAACTTTTGCCTGTATCTTGAGACATAAAAGGCCCGCTGTGATAACGCTGAAAATAGAACTTTATTAGCATCTTTTTTGGGGGGTAATATTAAATAAGCTAAGTGTGCTTTTTCAATAATGAAATTTGCAAGTGAATGGATATCAGTTTTAGCAAAACATGTCATATTATCTAAGGAAATGAATATTCTCTTACCAACTCAAAGCTGTTTTTTTGATGACCTTATTTTAAAACTGCCAACTGTCTATTTCAACGTTGAGAAGTATTTCAAGTGGCCAAACTAAGAGTCTTGTTCTTCTGATGGCACAGTTGGGATGCTCTTCTATCACAGGAAATTCTGCTTGAGGTGCTTCCTGTTTTCTTAAAAGAGATCCCTCTCAGGGTTTTGTGCCAAAGGTGATTAGAGGTGATTCCCAATGAATTCACCAAGTTACTCCCTCTCTTTTTTTTTTTTACATGGATAGTTTTCATTTATAATTTTCATTCCACATAGGGAGCATTTGCTACATGGTAGGTCTAGATTTTTATATACGTTACCTCACTTGATCCTGACCATAACCCCATAAGGGTGCTACCAAAGGCCTTACTTTTAAGAGAAGGCTGAAGGTAAAAGAGCTGAAATATGTTGCTCAAAGCCACAAAGCCAAAAAATGCCACAATATGTTTTCAGACGTGGATCTTGATGACCTTGAAGCTCAACCTTTTAGCTTCTCCACTAAACTCTTTTATTTGACATCATCAGATTGTTAGGGTGGATCCAGAATATTACAGCAAAAGTTTAAAACAAACGTGTGATCAAATCCCCTTCCGAGGATCCCCTCCCCTGAATAGGGGTATTGGCAGTAAAGTCCTGGTGACTCACTTTTGCTCCAGCTGAGCCTCACCTCCCTCCAGGGAGAGAAGGATGCCAGAGCAAAATAACAGTGAAGGTAGAGACCAAAGAGGAAAGGCCACTACGTACTAGAGATGAGAAATTCCACAGCAAGAAATCAGGTGAAGAAGCAAAACTTCCATTTGGTATCTAGAGTCGGCATTACTGAAATGCCCAATGAGGAAGAAATTCCATGCATAAGGACAAGGGTGAAATAAAAGAATAAAAGAACAAAGAACAAAGCAGAACTTTACATTTTCTTAATCTTGATTTCTAAGAAGCTTTAGTTCATCCAACCGAGTCCGGGCTGTTACTTCTCTATTTGCCACGGAATTGCAATGTAGTTCTAGCAAATTTACGATAAAAAGGAGTAGTTATATGTACATGTATAACTGATTCACTTTGCTGTACACCTGAAACTAACACAACATTATAAATCAACTATATGCCAATAAAAATTTTAAAAAAAAGAACAGGAGAAATGTTTCCATGAAAATAAAAAAATGATTTTGAATGAAAAATATAAAAAACACACTACTGTATTATTCACTTTAGAATGTCTTAACTAAGAGCTGGTCATTAGGCAGAAATAATGATCATTGAGAAACAGCCTTATGAGCAGAAAGCTGTACTATGTAATCCCTTGAGAAAACTCATGTTATTATGGCCCATTAAAAATAAGAACTTTCCTCCCCAATGACTTATGTACAAATATTTCATTCTCCCTTATTGTGCTTCGTTTGAATCACCCCTTTTACTTGTGGAAGCTCTAGTAGTGTATATATGTATATAATGTATATAAACAAATGCATTTATTTGACTTTCTAAATCTTTTCACAGTCCTGGTTTTAATTATTTTGATCAGGAAATGTAAAAAATTTAAAAATAATGCATATCCATTCTGGGACATTATAGTTGAGAAATGGTGATTGTTAGAGGCAAATATAAGACTTCATCAGAAGGAAACACTAAAACACTTATCCTTTGTTTTGTTTTTTTTTTCTCATCCAACAGAGATGTGGGCTGGATCCACATGACTACAACCTATAGGATCTGAGATAGTAAATTCATTTATTCCAATCCACAACAGCTGTCTTCCTGAAACATTGCCCTTGTATATCTGGTGCATATTTGTGCCTTGTTAGATTGAAGAATGAATGCAGATTGTAAGGTTGAGACTACTGGCAGATTGTAGATTCAGGAATATTCTTATAAGGGAAGCTGGCACCCTGTTTTCTACTGTGTCTTCAAAGGAAACTACAGTGTACTTGATTCATTTAATCAATGCAGACAAAAGTTCAAAGTGGAGAGCTTTAGGTCATGGGCCATCTAATTTGATTGTCTATATAGATCAAATAAAATGGGTGATTGCCAAATCTCTAACTGTATTTCATGCCAAAGAAAACCAAAGAGACGAATTGTCTTAGAGAAACTACTTAGAAGACTGACATTTTACAAAGGAAACCTTGACATGTAGCAAAGATCAAAAAGACCAACATATTGGTGATGACATTATAGAAACATAATATTCAGGAAAATATTCTTGGGTCATTGTTAACATTTCATGACCAGGTAACTACAGAGGAGTGAAAAGTAGATCACCGATTTTTCTCCACGGTCATTTGAATCTTTCTATTTTGAGATTAAGCTGACTGGATCCATATTTTTTTAAAAAAGTTTAAACTGTTCTGAAAATCAACTAAAAACATCTGTCATTTTATCTTGCTGATTCAAAAGGCATAAGTATTCTGAGCAGAGTTTTAAAAAAAGAAAATACGATGTAAAGGGAGCATGTAGTAAGGAGAAATTATTGAGAAATAAAGAGTACATTTTAGTGCTTGACTTCCTGCAGGGATAAAGTGATGAGCTCATCGACCCACTATTACCTTTTCGAACACTTGGATGGGAGCAAAGAAACCGCACAGTTAAAACTGGGGAGAAAACCACTGAAAGCCTAAGAGTGGAAAATCTCCCATTATGACTCTCGGGAAGGACTCACAGTGCACAAGAACCAACCTTTCTGCAGTGGACACGTTACTGGGTTTCAGATTACCTTTCATGTTAATTTCTTCCCTTGCAATAATGGAGCTAGGTAAGAGATGTTATTTAAAAAAAAAATACAAAACAAGACATGAAGGTGGAAGTTATGTCTTAACTGAAGATAATTTTAAGGTTAACATTAAAGGTCAAGATAGAGCAAAGTATTCTCTTACAGAAGACTGGAAAGTCTTGGAATTCCACAACAGTTGCTTTGATCAGAGGTAGCGTTTACTTTACATGTTACTACAGTGAATTTAGTAATTAATGGTTTTTCTTTGATGAGACTGTAAATGTTTGCTTGAAAACAATATTACATGCAGAAGGGCCATCTTCGATGGTAACCTCAATGCACATACCACAGCACGTTTCGGTCCCTTTGGGCATCTTCCTTGTGATTATGTACACAAGCAAACTCAGTGTGGTTTGGTTCTTTCCTTCCTAGTGCTTGATTTAGTTTGGTTGTCCCTCTCATGTGCAGAATGGAGTGGCCAGAGAGGAAGGAGTTTTGATGACTCAGAGCAGGCACTTTCCTAGGAAACCAGAGCTTTCCAACATTCTTGCTGTGACCTGCTTCCACATAGATGGTGGCTTCTAAGCTCAGTGAGGGTCTGAATGGCATGAGACCCAGTTAAGGTAGTGGAGCGGTTTCTGCTTCCAGATTTTCTAGCTGAAAGTCGAGAAAGAGCAAAGACAGTGAATGTTTCAGATAGGGTTGCAGTGCACATTTATTGGGCATCTTCTATGTGGCAGAATTATATTGAGAACCTTCATGTATACTTTCACCTGCAACTTTCAGAGTTTTTCCTAAATATCAAGACGTTATTTAATCTCCTGGGTCATTATGAATATGCTATTGCATTTGTACACACAAATGAATAGGAATTATACACTAGTCATGAAAGAGATGTTATTGATGGGTTCTTGAAAAAATATATTTTAACCCAAACTCTGTTTCCCTCTGTCCTTGACTCTCTTCCCTCCTTGTCTTCAAATTGTTCATGATTTGACCAAACTTTCAAAAGAAAAGCAACATCTCTTTTTGTAGTACTGTTTACATTCTTTATTTCTAGGTAAAGAAATTTTATATTTCACCAAATTCTCCAAATCAGTGGATTCTTTTTTCTGAAGCAACTGGTTTGAAGTTCAGAGGTTTCCCCGTCCCCACCTCTGCTGTAAAGCTAGCGTATCTGTTGAGCAAAAATGGGACATTTGTTCACACGCAAAATTATGGCTTGATATTTTCAAATAAGGGAGGAGGATTATAAACGTGAAACAAGTTTTATAATTAACAGATAATTGCTGTGTCCTGGTTTTTAACATTTTTGTTGAGAAGAAAGGAGGTGTTTGTATAGTAAGTGTAAAGGGATGAGAATTGTTTTCCTTTAACTTTATTTTGGTAACTTTCGAACTTCAGGAAAAGTGTAAGAATTAGAATGGTACAAAGAACACATGTGTACCCTTTACCCAGATTCACCTACTGTTAAGATTGTACCCCTTTCACTATACCATTTGCTTTCTCTTCTTTTTTTCTCCTTCCAAACAGAAACAAAGACACACACACACACACACACACACATTATCTTATTGAACCATTTGATGCTAAACTGATCCCTCAATATTTCAATATATATTTCCTAAGAATAGGGAATAGAGTGATCACTATGTGATCACTGTGGAAGAGGCAGTAGGAGCCCTGGATGCCCCTGCTCATCCTTGCTGATCGTGCCAAACTGTAAGGCTAACCAATCTCTGACCCTGAACGGTTCCTACAGTGGTAACTTAGGCGATTAAGTAGGTCAAGGTGACCACAGCATTGATCACTGTGGACTGCTTACTCCTGGGAGGTTGGTTTATTGCTTGCTGCCAAAGGGACTGAGATTTTAGCTATGGGTTCCTTGACTGTGACTCAACCCATTGTGTGTGCAGCCACCATCTGGTCCCATCGCATCACCCCGTGGGACTTGGGAGCAGGGAGAATCTACCAAGCTAAAGCTTCTACAGCTCACTGTGCTATAATAACCTAAGTATTTTAATCTACTTTGGGCCCCTATGGACTTGTGGCAAGACAACCTGTTTGCTTGCTCAGTCATCTCCTTTGGAGTCTCGTTACTTCTTGTCATCTTCTAAGAGGATGAGATTCTTCCCAAACTGTACAACAAACAGTGTGTCAAGATGGATGATGACTTATTGAAAGAGAAAAGACAAGGGCTCATGGATGAGATTTGAGGAGGTGAAGAAACTCCTTGGGAGCTAGTGGCAAATGTTCTGGCCCATGTGGTGCAGAGACAGGGAGTGAATGGTCCACCCTGTCCTACCTGTTGTTAAACATGAGTTGAGTTGATGGATGGAGGCTGAGTGGTGCGGGAAAAAAATCTAAGCAGCTTCCCAAGTGGTGCCATGGTTGCTGCTTGCTCTCCTGTGGACTAGGGGACTCGGAGAGCACCCTAGGCCCCGCCATGGAGGAAAGCACAAATGCATTCAGTCTTAAGTCACAACCAGGAACATCCAGAGGTCGATATGTCCCTACAGTGAACACCAACTTACAGACCCTTAGTGAGAGGGAAAGGAAGCCAGCCCAGGGGCATTTCAATCAACAGACAGAGCAACTGTTAGACCCAGAGCTGACGAAGGAGTGAGGAAGGTTATGCTCTTAGAGGGTGAATGAAGCACCTCGGCTGTCAAAACCTTGGGTGGGCTATGACTCGAAAGTGGCTTCCAGAGGCAATAAAGAAATTTGCACTATGACTCTCCATTACAAGAAACATAGCTCAGCACTTCATTTCACTGTCTAGCTGTTGGAGACAATGTGTGCCTTGTCTATGTACGCATTTAGTTGTCTGCAGGTTCATCAGATAATCTGTCAAATTTGGCTGAGGACCTAAGCAGCATGCGGCACTGGAGGCACTGCAAGAGCAGCCCAGCCCTGGAGCTTTTTGAACCACAGATTTCTGTAAGAGGAGGCAGCCTCCATGAGGGGTATCCCTAGGAGTCTTCCTGGCACCATTCCCCACTTCAGCTGCGGCAGGAATATCTTAGGCTTTGGTGTTGCTGGGAGGGGGAAATGATTAATGCTCTCTCTGTCTCCAGATTCCAGCCCCGCAGACTGGCAAAGCAATCACATGGTCCACTGGCCACGAAACAGCTCTGATTGCCGAACTGACCTACTGCGGGGTTTATCACCCCGGTCTGTGTGCTGTGAGGTCAGAGGAACTCATGTGGGTTTGGCTGGTCTTGCGCTATGCCTAATGCAGCTCCTAAATGTGAAAACCTTGTACGTGTACAAACACACACAGATAGAGGCAATCTTGTTTCATTTAAGCTCATACCAATTCATAAGCTTCTCCAGATACCTGAGTGCCCTTGGGTCATGCCATGTGTGGCTATCAAGGCCACAACTATTTGGTGACCCTGCTCCTATGGATTATCCAGATCAATGTAATTGGGATCCAAATCACGTTCAGCAACAAATCTAGAATTGGAATAACCTGCCCCCTTCAGTTATATGTTCGTTACACGGGAGAGAGAGTGCTACAGGATACCTCTCTACTAGTCGTGGGGACGGGAGGCTTAGTGCCTCTTTGACCCCCCGCAATTATTGGCAATGACACCACTCCTTGGATCACATTCCTTTCGCTAGGCCCTCAAATAAAGAAGACTGTGCTACCCAAAGGATACATGAATCCCTGTGCCATACAGTACTGTGAGTATTGTTCCCTGGTATCGGAGTCCACTTTCCAGAGGTAGGCCAGGCACTCACCCTTGACTTTAGCTACCATAGCCAATGAGGTGGAATATGCCATAGGAAATCAACAGGCCAGGCTAAACTCCCTGACTGTAAATGAGTCACTGATTGGCCTTTGACTACATTCCGGTAAGTATGGTTGCCAACCACGCCTGTTGTGTTGGCATCCACGCTATCAATAACAATATTGTGGTGCAATCCAAGCACATCACGAGAAAGAAGCTACGTGAGTATCGGCAGGGAGACCTGTTCGCCCTCTCTGGGACTTAATCAATGCAGTCTGTGGTCTGGGAGTACATGGCTGAGGTCAAAAGTGCAGGTTGACCTGATCCTGTTGATAGGGATCCTACGGACAATAACCCTAATCACGTATTTATTGAGATAAACGAGACAGATTTGGTCCTAGCCTCTATCCGTATGTCTAATCCAAATTGCTGATGGGGTGGCATAATCCTAGGAAAACTGAATTGAGCCAAGAATAAGTGGAGCTGACAGGTGCATTGCTGTGGGAGGCAGCTCATCAGGCATCCCTGTACATTCTTGCTGACGGAGCTGAGCTGCAAGGCCTTACTATCTTCTGACTCCAAGTACTTTCTATAGCCACATAGTCAAGTAAGACCCTTCACTGCCAAACCACATAAGGACCACAGTAGGACCAATTTGAGATTCCTTGCTCTTACAGGAGGAAGGTTGCTTTGTTTACTGCTTCCTACAAAAGGTGGTGAAGCACTAGCTCTGGGCTTGTCAGGTGTGGTGCAATCAACTGTGTGCATAGTGACGATCAGGGTCTACTGTGTCACTCCACGGGACATGGGGGCAAGGGAACAAGCACTCCTGTGTTGATGCTCCTACTGTTTGCTGTGCTGTGAGTAGTAAACTGTTTTCTCTGAACCACTGGGTCACATTGTCTATTTTTGGCATCCAGAGAGTCATAACAAGCTGAACTGCTTAGTTGCTGAGATAACTCTTTTGCAAACTTGCTACTCCCTGCCATTTTCTAAGACTGGGCTTCTTTCCTGACAGTACCACAGTACCATTATAGATTCAGTAAATTTAACATTTGACATAGATAAAATATTTTCATCTACCATCAGCTTTCCAATTTTTTCAAGAGCTTCTTAAACTGTTATTTTTTCCAGAAAGTCAACTAGTAAATCCCCCTTGGGCTATTTTTTAGCCTATTTTGAAAAATAAAGTTTTGAAAAGCTTTAAGGTTCAAACTGAAGCTTATTTAAAGCACTTTTAATCTCTATCCATACAATGATTGACATGTGATTCCTATCCCTCGAAGGAGTTTAAAAGATTGCTTTTTCCAATTTCATTAATCTATGGGAGGAAATAGAGGTCTTGAGAGGGGAAGTGACAGGCCCAAGAGTATCCGTTGAGAAAAGCCCGTTGAATATTTTTAGTTTTGCTCTTTGCAGCACTCTCTCCCACTTCCATTTTCTCTGTCCTATTTGTGATGCCATCCAAAGTTACAGGTGAAGCCGGTACCAGACTTGGGTACTTCCGAAGCCGATTAGTGTTTCAGCCAGTAATAGACTTCAAATTCCCATTCATTACAGAAGCCATAATAACAGAGCCACACAAAAAAACTTTGGGAGTGGATGACTCATAGGTAAAGATCTCCATTGACCTAAATAATGGAAAACTCGTCCCTTCTTCCAAGTTCCATTGCCAGAATCAAACATATTGGGATCTAGAGTATAACAAGGGGTCACACTTCAGTGAAGGAGAATTCAAGGAGAGGTGGAATAATCTGGAAGTTCAAAGGATCCAGACTCAATATGCCATATGCTTCCTTCTGCTTTTAATATGAATTTTTTGTTCAATATAATAAGTTCTTTCACAAAAGGAAGCTTTGGTGGTTACTTTTGTTGTTTACTACGAGAAGCTAGCCCCCAGATTCTGAATAGGGGTAATTAATCAAGCCCAGAGATGAGCCCTAACTCACTGGCCGTCGACAGAAGCTGGGAAAGTCCTGCTTATGAAGAGATCCCCTTGGCAGCCATTAGCATGGGATGCCAAGTCCACACAGCTGGTTATCAGCAGCCTGGCACCAGAACCCAGGTGGCTTGGCTTCTATCTTGCATTCTTTCACAAGAAAGATTGTAATTAGTTAACCTTTGGCACGCTTCTCACAGTTGACAATTGATCACTTTTAAAAGATTTCCTCCTTTAGGATTGTAACCAGAAAGTGACAGGCTTCAAAACAAAGCCAAACAAAAGTGAAAACCCAAACAAAACACAACCTGTTCTATTTTCAGAGATATGAAGTTTCAATATCTTGTTTTTATTTAGACCATATATTTTGAATGAGTGAGAATAAGAGATTGATAATCAATTTTAGAACCCTGGTTAATGCCTGAAATTATGGGACATTGCCATTTATTCTAGTAAAGCATTGGATTTGGAACAGATTTGTCCATAACTGGGACTAATGATCTACAGTGGGCTTTTTGAAATGCTTAGCGGAAACCATTCTGTGAGATGTTACAACGTGTCTCTTGAAAAACTGAGACGGTGCTCAGATAAATTTGAGAACTTTAGCTTAAAGGACTAGATGCAAGTATATATACAGGACTAAATGCAGCACACACACACACACACACACACGCGCGCACACACACACACACACACACACACACACACACATGAATACAATAGGGCTTTTCAAAGCCTTTAAAATGCTAATCCAAGTATCAGTCCCCATGACCAAAATAAGATATGCAACATTTCCGAACATTTGTCTAAAAGCTATTTTTTAATGGACCACATATTAGCACTTTCTATAGGAACTCAGTAGAACTTGTAAAAAGCTTATGAAAGAGTCATTTGTTCTGAATCCCTAAACATCAAATCTTAACGCTTGAGTTCTTGTAACATCCCCTTTTATGTAGGCAAAATGCTGATGTTTGGACATTCAAGACTTCCAGTGACAAGGGAATCCTAGTGTCTCAAAGCTTAGAAAAGCCTTTCTTTGGTTGTGTTGCAGTCCCTTTCCCTGTAGCTTCCACCTGTTGGCTTTAATTATTGGAGTTGTATTGGTAAGTCCAGTTCCCTGCTCACGTCCCTTTAAGTATATGAAGATAACTATCTGGTACTGTTTGAGCCTTCTATTTCCCAGGTAATCCTGGGCACTTATTTCAACCATTTGTCATATTAAGGAATTTTAACTCCTTTTGCCTTCTTGGTTGTTCATCTCTGAACACAATCTATTTTGCTTATTTCATTCCTGAAGTGTGTTGTCTATTAGAGTGAGGCTAATATTTCTTTGGTTCTAGAAACCAAAATTCTATTGATGTGATCAGCTATAATTGCAAGAGTTGATATGGCCTATATCATATTGTTGGTTCATGAAATAAAATCTTTATGACTTTTTTCACGTCTGTTATCACTCACATTCTAGCTTTCTATAATTGGATTTTTGGACTAAAGTTTTCTTCTAGTAACTACTATAGTTTTAGTTTTTTTCTCACTCTTCTAGTAACGTTTGACTCCTTACCCGATCCTAGGTTATTGAGCATTTCTCCATTGATTGGGACCCCTCAGGTGGGAATCAAAGCTGTACCATTATATTCAGATCATAATTCAATATAGGATAGAAGTGTAGAAATTAACAAGAGCTTGTCAAATCTCTTGTTAAAAACACTATTGATACTGGGGTACCTGATTTCTCTGTCCTCTAAGAAAATAAAATTTGTCTTGTAACTAATTCTTGAGAACTTATCTCACCTCCTAGAGGTTACTGCTTCCTTTCTAAGTGCTCTCAAAATACACTTTAATAATCTGATCTAGGTTCTAAAAACAATTAACGCAAAGCTACATGGTCTTTGTAGTTTTCATAACTCCTTTGCCTTTGAAGTTATGATTTGTGTTTCATTAATTGTGTTTCATTTACAAGTTCTCTTAGTGTTTTAAGATCTCCAAGAGATTCGACCTCATTTCTGAATGTTCTCTAACAATATCTTCACCTTTACTGGTCTTCAGTTCTTTCTTAATAATGTTTCAGGCTGAATATCGTTTCTCTGAAAGAGAAGCTTGAAATAAAATCAGGGTTGAAGAATTTTGCTTTCCTCTTGTCTTCCATTAATACTGAGTCTTATTCTTTGCAACTGGTTAGCAGTGCAGACTAAAGCTTTATTTGAGAAATCAATGTGATATTTCAGAAGAGATCTAGTCTAAAGTCACAGTACCCGGGGTCTAGTTCCAACTCTCAGGTGGTGCTTTAAGGACATGACTAATTTGGACCTTGATGTTTCTTCATCTATTAAACATCATTGATCAGCTTAGATCAGTGGTTCTCAACTGATATTTACGCTAATGGTTTTCAACTGATTGTTTTTCTTGGGGGGGCAATGTCTGGAGACATTTTGGCTGTCACAACTGGGGATGGGTGGGTGATACTGGCATCTAGTGGGTAGAAGACAGGGATGCTGCTAAACATCCTGCCATGTGCATCCCCTCACAACAGAGAATTATCTGGCCCAAAATGTCACTAGAGCCAAGGTTGAGAAATGTTGGGATAGACCAACTTTACGATCCCTTTTAGCAGCATTAGTTCATTCCTTTAAACTTTTCATTACAAGAGCTATAATTCAACTTCTTGGGGGAAAGAGAATAGAGGAGGTGAAAACAGTAAAACCTCACTAAGTGGCTTACACTAGTATTATTAGCCAGTTTCCTGGCACTGTGCTATGTATTTTACATGGATAATTATGCATCACATTCACATCAAAATAACTGTTAGACACTATCGTTACGACCATTCTTACATATAAGGACACTGAAATATAGACAGTTTCAGGAAATTCCACAGGGAAATTCAGCTGGTCAGTGGTAGGATCTGACCAAATAAATGAGCCATCTAAATTTTTAAGATTTTATATTATATTTGCTATTCTTATTTAATTATAAAGTTTCCCTTTATCTGCTGGTATTTTAAATTAAATTTACACATAGTAGAGTTTACATAAAATATAATTATCTATCTTTTTCTTTAGTCACAATTTTTAAAAACTTTGTTTGGAAACTAGGTATTTGAAAAGACTCTCACAATTATATATTTTATATTTGGAAAAAAGCATACAATAAAAAATACATTTCTGGCCTACAATTTCCCCATTTATAACATCAGGAGGTTTGGATTAGATGATCTATATACTTTTTCAGTTCCAATATTCTAAGAACTGTGAATATTGTTCATCTTCTTGATAAATCCAATCGCATTATTGGGATTTAGATGTTGATATTTACTTGCAGTGTAGCCATTTGAAAGGTTATTTGTTCCACTGAATTTCTGAAATAACCAGAAAAATCTTCAGTTGTTGAAGGGCATACTAGCCATTCTGCAAGCCTCTATCTGCAGCATTTTAAGGTTCTAGGAGTGGCATGTATCTCGTCTGTTTCCAAAGAGTATCTCGAAGACAGCACTTTTTAAAAGTTGATGTTTTGAATTTGAATGAGCTCACATGTAACTATATTTGAGGATTTCTGAGTATAAGAACATGTTAGCTGACATGACAGAGAAAAAGAACAACAAGAGTGAGATATTTTTGCTAAGTTGTTAAATTATGGGATGGATTAAATTGGTGATTGCATTGTGAAACATAGAATGGCCATACTCTATTTCACATCCACTATTCACTGAATTTTCTCATTGTTAAGTTTATTTTTAGTAATTTGACTTTTCTTAAGATATTCTTATTTATTAATGTCAATTTCCATAGACTTTACTTTTTTGCTTTCACATCAGATGTCTTAGAGGTACCTATTTTATCACAAGAAAAATTTCATTCATTTCTTGTGCTTTAAGGGACTTAGACATATCATATGGGACTCTGGATCATATATATAATTTATATATAATATTTTTTAATCTTTATGAAGGTTTGATAATGTATGTAGAAAAAAAAGGAAATAAGTAGGGCTTGATAGATTTTGTAGATTTCCAGTATCCCTGAATTTCTGTTGTCTATATGGAAAACAGAATAGTAGGAAGAATGTGACTAATTTCCAACACAAAATATATTCTGTGTCAGCTTTTTTCTCTCCCTTCCTTCCTTTCTTCCTTCCTAATAAATACTGCACTCTATACAGACAAATAGCATGAATTCTTTTTCTACATATTCATTCTCATTCTTGGACTGAGGGGGCCATTATTTTAAATTATAGTGAAACTTTCAGCTTATATTTATTTGATATTTGTAATTACATGGAACTAATTTATCAGGCTAGTTATTTGCATGTGTTCCTAATAAGGCAGGTGTTATAGAAAGAAAAAGTTGTTCATTTCCTTTGATTCACAGTGAAGCAACAAGCACTAAATTAAATTCATACTAATCTCCCACCCAGGTATGGTTAATATTTACATTGCCAGATATGCATTCCTTCTGCATACATCATTGGCAATGGGGATGACCAAACTCACATGGGGTCTTGAAAGCTGGCATTATAATCTTTTGGATATGTATCAGGAATGCCATTCATGTTTTGAAAAGTACTATTACAATTTTTTAGCACTCAGAATAAATCCTGTTTCTAGCCTCCACTTACCCACACCATATGTGTGTGTGTGTATATATATATATGTGTGTGTGTGTGTGTGTGTGTATGTGTATATATATATATATATATAGTATTCTATTTATATGGTATTTTATTGGTATTGGTATGTTATATGGTATTTTATTTATTTTATATATATGTTATTTTATTGCAGTAAAAGTATAAATCGTAGACAATACGGTTCTAATATTTCTTTTCATCGTGAAAAATTTCTACTCATTTCAAAGCTAGGAACTCTACTATGTAAGAAAGAAATTCTTGAGTGTAAAGGAAGAAGGCAGGCAAAAGTTATGGCTCTGGGTTCTTGATTTCCAGGGTGATAATAATCAAAAAGGAAATATTAAGACATATTTTATTCTAGAAAGTTGTAGTTCTCACAACGTCACCCCCAAAATAATTTTATAATTTTAAAAAAATTGTAGCGATTTGTAAATAGTTATTGCAACTGACCAAAAGATAACCATATCAGAATGATATTCAGAAGTTAGTGGTTGGTCATCTTCATTCCAATGGTAACGTAGTTTGAAGTGAGGAAAAAAATATAAAAGCAAAAAATACTATAAAACTGAATTTCAAATTCATAAACGTAGAAGTAAGAATACATGTGTTGTAGAAAGTTAAAAAAGAATCTGCCTCTCATAGCTGGCTCCCAAAGCTAAAAAGAATAGATACATTTATATGTATAACTGAATCACTTTGTTGTACACCTGAAACTAACATAACATTGTTAATCAACTATACT
Source organism: Delphinapterus leucas (assembly GCF_059928025.1). Classification (NCBI taxonomy): domain Eukaryota; kingdom Metazoa; phylum Chordata; class Mammalia; order Artiodactyla; family Monodontidae; genus Delphinapterus; species Delphinapterus leucas. Next base: position 83,842,885 of record NC_143140.1, on the reverse strand, counting down.
CCAATATAAAATAAAAAGTTTAAAAAAAAGAAAATAAGATCAACATGTTCCAATGCACTAAATCTCAATGTAAGGACTTTTTCATGATAAATGTTTATAAAATAGCAATTTACCACTTAAGGTTGCCAAATTAATGACACATCATTTTGAGTTAATTTTTTAAAGAAAAGTGTGTTGCCGTATTTTATCAGTTAGTTACATTAATTGGAATAACAAGCACAAGAAAATGCTGCAGTAATTATATTAGTTAATCCAATCTTTAAAACCCGACCTCCCTAAAAGTTCATAGTATTCCGTCAGGAGGAACTCTAGCTAATTCATATATCAGTGTCCACCGTATTGTTCTGCTGTACAGAACAATCTTCTGGGTCAGCCCACCAAGGCGATAGCTGAAAAGACTGAGTTCTTGCAAGATGAAGGGTTTCCTCCATCACATGCTGGTCAGGGGCAGCACGACAACTAGAACATTCAACCGACTCCCTGTCCTGGTCCCTCTGGCACCACCAGCCCACCAAGCTGCCTTCTCTAGTAGGATAGATGTGATTTTGGACTCACAATCCTAAAAGTCAGTTTATGAAAATATTAAATGAACTTCTCTGACGTTAATCAAAAATCTTAACTGTGGAAAAGAAAATTCTATCATTCAGTAAGAGTCAATATGACTTTACTGACAGCAAAAGATTTTAGTCAAATAATTTGAGCTCATATAATGGCAACCACGATCCCCATTATTGGATTTCTAATTCCCCGTGATAGTCATTAATCTATGTGAGCGTTTACTTTTATATACAGATATGCAAATACACTAAGAATACATCTAAACAAGCCCATATAAAGGCCTTATGGCATTCAAACTGTCAGTATATAAATGTTAAAATTTAGTTCTAGGAGGCACCACTGAGCGTAGTGAAAACCAGACTAGGGGGATAGTAGGGCACATTAATTAAAAGTCTGGGTTATAATATCAAATTCAACTGGGTTCATTCCTCAGCCACTGCTCTTTACCTATGACCTTAGGCAAGTTAATTCCTTAAACATTGGTTTCCTCAGCTGCAGAGATAATCCATACCTCATATGATTAAATAAGACATACTGGATACAAACCAGTCAATAAATGTTATTACTAAAGTCTTTTTTTTTACATAAACCTAAATTTATTCAATGCAAATATTGTAATTCCTTTTTTTAACCATTTTTTTATTGAAGTATAGTTAATTTACAATTTTGTGTTAGTTTTAAGTGTGCAGCAAAGTGATTCAGCTATATGTATATATATATTCTTTTTCAAATTCTTTTCCATTATAGGTTATTACAGGATATAGTTTCCTGTGCTATACAATAGGTCTTCTTGTTTACCTATTTTATGTATAGTAACGTGTGTATGTTAATCCCAAACTCCTAATTTATCTCCTCCCTCCCATTAAACCCTTTGGTAACCATAAGTTTGCTTTCTATGTCTGAGTCTGTTTCTGTTTTGGAAATAAGTTCATTTGTATCATATTTTTAGATTCCACACATAAGTGATATCACATGGTATTTGTCTTTCTCTTTCTGACTGACTTAGTATGGTAATCTCTAGGTCCATGCTGCAAATGGCGTTATTTCATTCTTTTCTCTGGCTGAGTAATATTCCATAGTATGTATGTACCACATCTTCTTTATCCATTGCTCTGTCCATGGACATTTAGGTTACTTCCATGTCTTGGCTGTTGTAAATAGTGTTGCAGTGAACATTGGGGTGCACGTATCTTTTCGAATTAGAGTTTTGTCTGGATATATGCCCAGGAGTGGGATTGCAGGATCATATGGTAACTCTATTTTAGTTTTTTAAGGAAACTCTATACTGTTCTCCATAGTGGCTGCACCATTTTACATTCCCACCAACAGCGCAGGAAGGTTCCTTTGTTTCCACACCCTCTCCAGCATTTATTATTTGTAGACATTTTAATGATGGTCATCCTGGCTTGTATGAGATGATACCTCATTGTTGTTTTAATTTGCATTTCTCTAATAGTTAGTGATATTGAGCATCTTTCCATGTGCCTGTTGGCCATCTGTATGTCTTCTTTGGAGAAATGTCTATTTAGGTCTGTTATTACTAATAGTCAAATATTTTGTGGCAATAAACATATTTCCAAGTAAACAATATTTTCTCATCCCAGATTGTAGCCAATTTACAGAAACATATTAAGCTCTTCTGCTATATTTATGAAAGGGATAATTCATTTTAAACTTAGATATACTCTAGTGCTGCACATGCATAGAAGCACGCCTATATCATGCACGTGTATGCTCTCTCTCTCTCTCTCACACACACACACACACACACACACTCTTAACTGGAACTGTTTTCTTTTTAAACCAAAGAATTGAAAGAATAGCCACTTTGGCTTCATTCACAAAATATGCATTAATGTGGTCAAACCTGGTAATTTTGTGAGCTATCCTCATTTGGGACTTTTGTCATGGAATTGAAATGCTTTTCCTTCTCAAATTGGTTCTCCACAGATGTCTTGTAAAAAAGTCGAGAGCCAACTTTTGGGAGTGATTTGACAAATTAGGCTTCTGCTTTTAGTTTAGCTGGGGATAATATAGTTTTTTAGTTAACGCAAATGCAAAGCATCTCCTCATTTCTTGACCTGCTACCTTGATCAAAATGTCAAGAAGCTGCTTAAAAAATAGTAACCTAAGGGTTTAGGAATGGGCTTGCCATATTGATGTGGAGTTAGCAGGAGGTACCATAATGTTAGCTTTATCATTGTTATATTACTTTGTTCTATAAGACTCACTGATTGATATATTAGAAAGTTAAGGCTTTGTCACAAGATAACTACATTGTTTTGCTAAACACAAGATTCATTTGGTGAAAAAAATTAGTATCAATCAGCTTGACCGAATGGGTTACTCAGGTTAGACAAAACAGTAACTTTGGTAGTGTTTGGATGAAGTTACCTTTTAAATCAGCTTTCAGTTTAGTGTTTTGTTCAAAATTCAGATTATTGGACCCTACTTTGGCTCAGTGAACCAGATTTCTTAGAGTTCCTCAAAAGTTACAGTTTCTGGAGCTCACTGTAAAGCCTGAGGTCCTCTGCCTGAGACCATATACTAATATTCGAGTGCAAAGTGGTATTTTGTGGGATAGCAGAGAAAAGTTTTGGATTAATATGAGAAGTCTAGATATTTGTCTGGGTTCTGCCTCTTACTGGTGGTTTGATCTTGTATAATCATTTAACCTCCCTGAACATTTTTTTTTTCATGTTTACCCATTAGGGTTATTATAGGAAGCTGATGTGATAAAAGCACTTTTTAATCTTCATGCTATCATATAAGGGAAAGATAGCATTATTATTATGGTTACAGTTAATGCAAACTCTTTAAATAATAATCTAACTGACATAACAGAGTTTTCTTTTCCCATATAATGTTATACATTAAAAAATAATCTAGGTGTCAAAAGTAAAAATACATTAGAGAACATGATCAGGGTGGAAACCAAGCAGTGAAGGCAGGCCAGCATCTCAGGTCTGAGTTGGACCTGGACTGATTTGAGCAAATGATGGAAGTGTTTTGAAGCCAAGTGGAATCCAATGAAGACAACAACAGGGTACAAAGAAATTAAATTGCATTGAGAGCAGATGGAAAATGAATGCCTTTGCCTAAGTCTACCTACCAAAGATCAAGAAGACATAAAGACAACAAGCTGAACATAAATCAGGCATGGAACACTACAGCTGGAGCAGTATGTTGGACCCTGGAATGCATAAAAGAATATGAGACCATCTTTTTTTTTTTTTCCACATTGAGCCAGGGTATGAGCTCTTTAGGGCACTGAGTCTGGTTCTTGACCTCCTTATCAATAACACTTATTAAAAATAAAATTAGAAGGCAAGCACCAATGTAAGAAAATTTTTGAAAAGTGTAACTTTGGATCAGAGGACTAAAGGCTGGAGAGAAAAAATGAAGAATCCCTCCTGTGAATATTATTTTTACTGAAAGGTAAGCCTGAAATAATGTCAGGGTATTACACAATCCTTTAGCTTGTCAATCAGTTGCAAGAAAGGGGTCATTCCTACCCCCTCCAGGTCTCCTGAAATATCAAAAGATATTTATTCAATCATTTATTTATTCAACAGATGTTTTTGGAGTACACTTTACTGTGCTAGGCAGATACTGGAGATACAAGAAGGAGCAAGACAGATATAATTTGTGCTCTCAGGGAGCTAAGGCTAACTTGTCCCATGCACCATGTGCCTACTGTAGATGGTTAGCAAAAGTGGCCACAATGACTTCCCTCCCTACATCCACACCCCTTTGCAATGTGACTGCAGCTCCATCAATAGGTGGAGTCTGTTTTCCCAGCCTTTGAACCTAGAACCTGTGATGGCCATGAGAACAAGCCTGGGCTAACACGGATGATGGAAGATGAGGATCCATGAGGAGCTAGCCATTCTTGCTATGGCCACCTTAGATCAGCTGGCTGACAGCCGATAGAGCAGCTCACCAGAGTGAGCCCAGCTAAGACTGGAAGAACTGTCTAGCCCAGCCCAGCCCAGCCCAGCCCAGCCCAAATTACTGATCTATAGAACTGTAAACTAAATAAATGGTTCCTTTCATCCATTAAATTTTGGAATGATTTGTTATGCAGCAAAAGCTGACCAAGTAGCCCTTAGCTATGTAAGTATGACTCAAAGTTTATCTTGGGCACATAATTTTCTTATATGATCAAATTACCTTGATAACTGCCAACTCTCCACTTGACTTTGCGTTGCATGGACATGATCTCAGTGTACAGTTTCAGAATACAGACACCCTGGGAAGGTTTGATATTGGATCTCTGATCTGCAGAATATGAAGTTGACTAATGTGCTTGACATGTGACACATACAGTACAACATGTTTCTTGGAGAAAATACAAATACATAGATAGGCAGGACATAAACATCTACAATGGTACAGATAGCAGTTAAACAGTTAATGCAAGTCCAATTAGCTTTGTTTCCTAACATGACGGTTCATGACTTAAAAAAAAAAGAAAAAAAGAAAATAACACCTCCCTGTCAGATACTGAATTTGTAAGCGAATCAATGACCTATAGACACAGCCGTAAAATCTCCAATTTTTCCCCCAAATAATTTTATTATTTTGATATATTAGTGAGAAGATCACCAAAGACCCATGTATTGTTCCAGATGTCTGTGTGTAACTGCCTTGATTCTAATGATGACACCTCAGTGGAGATTAGTGAAAGGGATATTTGATTTATCTTAATTTTCAAATATGTCAGAGTGTCTTTTCCTCTTTTCCTGGCATCCACTCTTCTGTGTCCAGCTCTCCCAGTTGGGCGTTTTGGGAAAGCAGCCAATTCCAGGGCTAATGTGTTTCTGCTGTTATCTGACACTGATGCTGCTTCACAGAGGCAGCAATGAAGATAAGCCCCATTTGGATGTATTTTTAAAGCGAACCTTTTAGTTGCTTAGACCAGAGCTTCCCCAGTTAGCTTCCTTTCTCCTCTCTCTGGCTGTGCAAGAACCACACATGTGGCTGTGAAGCTGCTGGATTTGGAGGGGAGTCAAGGGCAGTGTCGGGGCAGCCGAAGGACACTCATGCTGAACTCAGGAAAAACACTCCACCAGACAAGCTGGGAGCTGTACTTCCAGGAAAGCAAGGCAGGTGAAGGGTTCTGAGAGGATCAAATATGACAAGAGACCTCGGCAGTGGTACAGGGTACAATACCAGCAGCCACTCCCCGAAGTGCCTGAAAGGAGAGGGAGGGTATAAACAGGTGCTTAAGGAGAGAGAACGAATCCTTTACAACAGCCATCATTTTGCTCCAGTGGTAAATATTTTAACCTTAGTTTAGGACTGAGGGTTTTAAGTTGCATTCTTTAACGTATTATCTTCAGGTTAGAGAAAAATCTATTTAAATTCCTACCCTCTTTAAGTTATTCACAAGATTTCCAGAATCACCGAGAAGGAGACCTGCTTAGTAAAAGGAGCAGGCTTAGAGGTCTTGATGTGAAAAAAAAAAAAAATTAAAGAAGCAGAGTAGAAAAACTGTTCTTTCTGGCTTTTGTTTCTGAAATGGAATTAGAAGTGAGACATAATAAGTTAATAATTTCCCTTTGGTTGGAAATAGGCCTGCCATCATTACCTCATGCTCCCCAGGGCTTGCGAGTTCCTGGGTTCATTTTAACATTATTTAATATCAAGAGTATGAGGGTTCATTCATGTCGCCATGGCAGATCCTTCTGGACCATATTACATTGGTCCTGTGGTCAATTAGAAGGGGTGAGCCTGGGCTGGGTTGGGTGGCAGTAGTGGCCACCACAAGGGACAGCGAGGAGTGGGGAACAGGAAGCAGAGAGGAAGCAGCTGTATCCTAAGGGAACCAGGCTCTCTCTCTGGCTCCGCGACTTGACTTCCTGATGATTTTTAGGGAGCCATCTGTCCCCACTGTTCTGCTCCCTGACCCTAGAAACTTTACCTAAGATTCTGACATGAGGATTTACTTTCACAGGGAGTTTGAATTTGAGTTCTGTGTTATAAAATTACACAGGCTGTGATTTTTGGATGCTGGCACCATCATTCAGAAATTTACTTACTTAAGTTAATTTTAATAATTCAGTGACTGATTTACTTTACAGGCCAAACTCCAAAATTTCCAAACCAGTGGCTTAACAAGGCAATATTAACTTAGAGACAGACTTTTTTTCTCTTTCCTCCTTTTTGATTTCTCATGTGATTACTCTGTTGTGTGTAAACCTTGCATCTTCTGTGCAGGCTCCCATGTGTGCTCTTCTGTGCACAGGGCTATATCTTCCAACAGATAGTCACTCCTCATTATACTAACCTCAATTGGTGTGATGACTGTTGCAAAACTAATTTAGTTCTAATAATTAAGTAATAAATTTGATGTTTTCTCTAGAGTTCAGGTATAAAAATTTATAAATCAGTGACTCAACAAAGTTAAGGACGGGCCATTGAATCCTCTTTTCTCCTTTGGTGTGACAGTGAGTTGCTGGGAACATGGTCACCCATCACTACAGTGGGCAAAGTGCTGACACTTTCTCTGTAACCATAGATCCAGAGCAGGACTGGCTTTTGAGAAGTGACAGGGACATTGGAGTGATATGCATGAAACACCTAACATTGGGGGGAATGAGAAGAATTCTAGATTAAGATTACTTCCACAATATGCTGAAGTCATTAATTTTGCATAGAAGCAAAGGCTGTGAAGGTAGTAGAGTTTTAGTAGATTTATGGATATCTGATGATATCTGATTGGAATGTCTCTATATCTGAATGCATAGGTACAAAATACATAGAGCGCAGCCTCAATCCCCTCAATCCTTTTCCAGTGGATTCAAATCTTGGCTTTTAAGAAGCTCTATAATTTTTCTGTCATCCCCAGGAGGTACACCCAATCCTAGAAGCTGCCTACCTGATGGTTAGTCCTATCCACTGTGTTGGCCGTGGAGGGGAGGTCTCTGGTGTTCTGACGCATTCTAGTGGAGTTTTGCTGCTCAATGGTGGAGGACGTTGGGATGCAGAACTCTCTGAAGCATCGTTTGAAGTTTTCATCCAGAAACGCATAAAGGACTGGGTTCAGGCAGCTGTTTGTGTAACCGAGAGCAATGCAGAAGTGCCATGAAACAGTCTGGAAAGTAGTTTCTGGGATTGTGATCAAGGCTTTGACGATGACGTAAATGTGAATGGGGGTCCAGCAGACAATGAACACAGCCACAACCACCAGCACCATCCTGGTGATTCTTCGCAGGTTCCGATCCTTTTCTTTGGAGCCAGAGAGCATGCGGACGCTCTTGAGGCGTAAGATCATCAGTCCGTAACACACCGTAATGACGAGGACAGGCATGATGAAAGCAAAGATGAAAACACAGATCTTCAGCAGGTTTTCCCAGTACCAGGTTGGGTGAGAAAATGTTAGAGTGCAATCTATGGAACCTAGAAGAAAAGAAAGATAAGGAAGAATTAGCAGCAACTTTTAATGATGTCGTTAGGTGTTGCGTCTGCCATTTTGCTCTCTAATTTATCACCTTGACCTGGGTTAACTTCTGGCTATTACTACACAGGCCAGAAAAGGAAGATTTAAAGAAATCATGGAAGAAACTCAGTTCTCTTTTGATTTTCAGGGAGAGTTATTTTTTCCAGATACGTCATTTAGGTTCTCCACTTTGATGACGTTAAGCTTTCATTCAGTCAACAATTATGAATCTCTCACCGTGAGCTAGATCCTCTATGGGGTCTAGGCCGATAGAAAAATATAATCACTGTCCAGATTCTATAGGGGTTTCCAGCTAATGGATGTCTTCACTCCATTTTCTGGGGTTTTTTTTTGGCCACCCATGTGGCTTGGGAGATCTTAGTTCCCCAACCCGGCCACCACCGCAGTGAAAGTGCTGAGTCCTAACCACTGGACCACCAGGGGATTCCCTTAACTCCACTTTTTGATGGGTGATTTATCATTCTGAAATGAAGTCTAAAAAGATAAATTTGTCACATAGGCAGCCACTTGAGATTTTAAAACAAGCCTCCACTTAATGTTCTTTGGGTTTAAGCTCTAATTACTCTTGAAAGAGCCGTGTTCTTATTTTCCCGTCATTTTGGTGAAGTAAGTGCAGAGAAATCAGGAACCAATAGATTATGGTTTATCTTCTCTTTCAAATGTTTACTGGACTTAAAATTATAGGGGAAAATTCCTATTTCAAAATATTCAAAACTATTTTGCTAAAAAGAATCATTAAAATTACAGTTTGTCTACAGCATGGGACCACTCCATAACTTCTACTTGGCTTATGACTTCACTAACATATCTGTATTCTCTCTATCCCTCAGGCCTGCAGCCATACTCACCTTGCCGGTACTTTGTTGTCGCCATGAACATCACAGGCAGACCAATGGCTGAAGAGAGGGTCCAGTTGCAGATGTTGACGATCTTGGCATTGCGGGGGGTGCGGAAATCCAGGGCCTTGACGGGATGGCAGACTGCGATGTAGCGATCAATGCTCATGGTGCAGAGGGTGAATATGCTGGTGAACATATTATAGTAATCTATGGAGATCACGATCTTGCAGAGGATGGTTCCAAATGGCCATGTTCCCATTAGGTAATTGACACTCTGGAAGGGCAGGGTACTGGTTGCTAGGGCATCTGCCAGAGCAAGGTTGAAAATATAGATGTTGGTGGCAGTCTTCATTTTGGTGTACCTAAGAGATGAAGGAAGAGCAGTGGCACCGCCAGAAAAAAATAAAACCATCAGGGTGAAATGTAGTTAAGCTTTCAATTAAAAAGCAAAAACTAAAAAACAAAAAAACAGGACAAAACAAACCCCCCAAAAACCAAAGCAAAAACAATTGCAAGGATTAGTGGGAAGCGTTTGAGATTAGATACAGAGGAACCCTTTCACAGTAGTAGATTGGCCATTTAGAACCATGTGCCTATGGGCTATACATATAACTTCTCTACCTATCAGTTTCATTGTCTGAAAAAACGTTATAATAACAGCTGCCATACTGATTTATTGGTTTATTTGCTCTTTTAAAAAATGTGCCGGACACTGTGATAGGTGTAATAGACACAGGGAGCGCTCAGTCAAGTATCCAGACATGGGGTAATAATACATTTTAATTCTAAATATATGAGAAAAATTTCAGCTATATAGTTAAAATTATGGAACGATGTAATCGTGCAAGAGTGTATGTATATGTAGGTGTATACACATACACATGAACACACACACAAATATACAGGCTACTATGGAGTCATAGAGATGAGGGAAAGGGAATAGTAGGGTTATCATAAGGAAAGAAGGAATGCATCTTGAGAGTGTACATGCGCAAGTTTAATCTTACAGTTGGTAGGAGTAGGTCATTCAAGACAGAGAGAAAGCTCGAGCAAAGGCATAGAGGTGAAATGGCATGATGTGTATGTTTGGCACTGAAAGAGTAAAGATGCCAGAAGGAATGACAATGAATCTGATAGGGGAGGAATATAGAGGCCAGTTCATAGAGGGACTTGTATACCATGGTAAGAAGATTAGACTTTATCCACTTTGTGATGGGGAAGCTAAGGTTGTTTGTCTTGTTTTTATTATTTAATAACTTTATGGAGGCATATAATAAAAGTATACAATTTGATGTTTTGCTATATGTACACACTTCCGAACCCATCACCATAACCAAGAGCAGGGATTGGCTTGCACACTCAATTAGACTGCACCTGATTTTGTAAACAGTTCTATTGGTACACACTCACACCCATTTAATTACTTCTTATCTATAACTGTTTTGATGATGCAATGGCAGAGTTGAGTAAGAGACTATATGGTTTGCAAAGCCTAAAATATTTACTATCTGGCCCTTTACAGCAAAAAATGCCAACTCTTGATCAAGATGATGAACATGTCAATCACTCCCCCCTCAATGCTTCCTTGTGCAGCTCTCTAATCCTTCCATCTTGCCCCTCCCTGCCTTGACCCCCACTCCCACTGTTCTATAGGCAATTACTGATCTTGATCTCCCTTCCGTCATTATAGATTAGTTTGCATTTTCTAGACTTTTTATGTAAATAGAATCACCCAATATGTACTCTTTTTTTGTCTAGCTTCTTTCACTCAGCACAATTATTTTGAAATTTATTCACATTGTTGCATGCATCAACGATTCATTCCTTTTTATTGTCCAGTGGTATTCCATTGTATGGATATGCCATAACTTGTCTATCCACTCACCTATTAATGGGAATTGGGTAGCATCCACTCTTTAGATATTACTAATTAGCTGTTATGAACAGTTTTGTACAAGTGTTTGCATGGACTTATGTTTTTCTGTCTCTGGGTTAAGTATTTAGGAGTGTTATGTGTCCTCAAAGCCGCAGAAATTAGAACTACCAAGTAGAAGACAAACAGGTACGGCGAGACACTAATGAATTATATCTGATGGTGGAAGAATATCTTGCAAATATATTGTCAAATTGTCAAATATATTTGACACTCCATGTCTATCTGCTCTGCTGTTGGTAACGGGACCTCAATTTCACTCTAAGGAGCCACTCATTTCCCATTCTCAGTCCATGTGCTTTGCGATGGGCTCCATTGCTAGTCCAAGGCATGAAGATTTAAAGTGAATGCCCAGCAATCGTCTCATGTTTCAACTAGAGCCAGTGAGATTTGGGGGGGACTTCTGGGGAAAGAGTATATTAGTTTTAAATAATTAAACCTGAGAGGATGCAAGGCATGTAGTTGTTGGAAGAGCCTGTCTGAAAATGGATTTAACCCATAGCATGTGGATCTGAGAGAGTGAGAGAAAAACCCATACCTAAAGCCTGCATGATGTAAAGGCACACTCGACACTTCCCAGCCAGCAGACCTTACATTTCACATCTTATCTTTAGCAGAATGTTTTATGTCAAATAATCAGGTTCTTTACTGTCAGTTTATGCCTCATCATACTTTTAACATTTTCTTCAGGCTCATCTTAGCACCAGGTACTTATGGATGCATGATTGTTCCATTAAAAAAAAATCCTTTCCTCCCCCAGAATGAGATGTTTGTGAAGCAAAATTAGGTTAGGTTTCCACATCACAAAAGGAAAAGTGAATATTTATCTATAAAAGCTATGTCAATTGGCATTTTACAGGAATAATGCTGTTTTCCTCCATTTATCCAAAGAGCTTTCCTCTAAAGATAGCCAGTATTCATATCCCAATTACTTACCCTCTGAATCACAGCACCATATAAAAGAGGGTTCAGCAGTTTCCAAAATATGTGGAGGAGAATAATTATACAAGACTAAAGGTTTGGGAATTCCACTTGCCTCTGGCATATCTCCAAAGCCTTCCATCTGAAGGGATAGTCTGACCAGAAAAGGGGTCATGCTGTCCAGCAAACATAGGCTTTTCATTCTGTTCTGTTCTGATGTGGTGGGATGAACATTGCTCCAGGAAAGTTACAGGAACAATCAGAGTCACACTATAAGTTATAGGAGTATACGAACCAGAGTTAGCAAGCATGCCGAAGAGGTGAGCCGGAGGAAGGATTACCTTTGGGCTCAGTTTACCTGGGTGGGTCTGAGTAGAACTCCTGGATGTCAACACACAATCCTTTTTCCATCTTTTGTATCTATGAGTTCTTACTGTGTCATAGATGAGTTTAGTGGCAAAGTGGGCAAAACAAACTGGGAGGGATAGGTGACTCGTTCTCAGAGTGTCTCACCTGTACTACAGGACCTTTTTGACATTGACTGTTCCTGCTATGCTCACTGAATTAGATCTTTTCCTCTAGGCGGTGAGCCAAACTATTTTTTCCTTTCTAGTTAGCCCACTGAAATTTTCCTAGTATGTATTTAAAAAAATTTGTTCTAAATGACCGAGTGGTTTATTTGCTATATGAATCCAAATGAATTGCAATGCAACTATTAAAAAAAAAATTCTTCTCAGGACCTTCAATGCTTGACCCGTTAGAGTGATTTTATGAAGCCTCCAGATGCTGTGTTGGGGAAGGGGCATTATAAGCCCATTTCATTGGCAGCTCACCTATTCTCCTGTGTTCCATACATACCTTTGGTTTGTAAGTACCCTTCCTTTTTTGTGGTTATAATTCCTATTTATCTTCAGATGCATTCTTTATTCCATTTCTCCAAATATTACCACTTACCAAAACATCATTGATTTTTGACCCACTTGTGCTAAATGAAGCCAAACCGAATAAATTACTCTTGTATACCAATGGGATGGGCTTTGTAAACCTTTTGTTGTTGTTGTTCTATTTTGTTTTTGAGTTAATTCTTGAATTGTGATGACCCTATCTCTGTCCAGAAAAAAAAAACAGACCAAGGATGCTTGAAAAGAGGAAGAATGTATTCCAGAATCCAGCTTGTCAGTTTTGTACCCCATCATGTGCTTCACATGGCTCTCTACCTATTTTAGGAGTTCACAATAGAACCAGCTGGGATGTACAGAAGATTTTCACCTCTTTTTGGGCTGATTTCCTGCCCTTTGATGTTTTACCAAATGGAGGTTTTTTTTTTTTTTCTAATATCAGTGAAGAGGAAAGATGTCTAACTCAGTAAGGATTCAATGAGCCCCTTTTATATGTTCAGCATTGTGCTTGGAAAGATACCTTTTTCACATCTGTCATGACTTTTATATCCACTTACCCTCATATAGAGAAATTCACATTTTTAATGGAGAAGAAACCTCCTTAGAGTGTTGTCTTTTAATACTCATGATTAATTGGATAAATCCAATGAAATAAAGGCACTTGTCCTACATTTCAGTTATTATTTAGATGAAGAAAATGGTCACATTAGTACCTACCTGAATCTCTCCTTTATTATCCATTCCATCCTGTTGTCTCAGGCAAACATACGTGTGTGTGTGTGTGTGTGTGTGTGTGAAAGAGAGAGAGAGAGAGAGGCTGAAAACAACCAAAACCTATGATACATTCTCATTAGGTATTAACAGAGAAAGAGACCATATATTAGTTTATTATTCTCTGTTATCTTCTCAACTAGCTTAGTGGAGGGAACAGGGGATTTCTCACTTTGCTATAAAATATTCTAAAACATTTTACTTACATTTATTTTAAAGTGGTTTCTGTGGTCAGTGACCAAATTTCCAATGAGTTTATACTAGCAAAAGAGAAAGTAGTATTCTGAGATCTCTGAGCCCTGCAGACAGAAAAGTGATTATTGTTCACTAATTTGTCTCAGAAGAGAAGACAGAGAGAGGTTTACAGGAAATTAAACAGAGAGGCACCTCCTTCCAGAGGTCAGTTACCTCTTTCTGTCTCTGTGCCACCGGAGTGTAACAACCATCAGAGTCTTCTTCATGGAGTGGTACTCTTTTTTTTTCATCCATACTGCCTTTTTGTTGTTGTTGTTTTTCTCTATATTCCTACTTTCCTCCTACTCCATGCCCCATTAATGAAAATTCATGAAAAAAATAGCCTTCGGATGGAACAAGGACAAAAATCTGCTTTCTTCAAGCAGTGGATGAACTTTATAAATAGAAAATGCAAAACGAGTAACCGATCATATTTTTATTTTCGCATTTGGTGCTAGAAAAAATCAGAATAAAATGTGTGGCTCCTTTTAATAATTGCATAGAATTCTAATGGCACTAGAATCTAATATACTTCTATTGTGCTGAGCATCCTGTGAGCCTCATCATTTGATTCTCTTTTGGCTTCCAATTTGTCTATTTTCTTCTTTATTTTTCTTATTTTGCTGCATGCATTTTTGTAAGGCTCTTTAAATCCTCTTGTTAGAATTGGGAACTGAGGTGGAGGATGGGGAAAGAACAGGCCCACACATCAATGGAGAGGGAAGGAAATGAAAAGAGAGACTCTTCCATTATGGCCAAGAGACTTCGCTTGACCATTTTTTGCATTACACCTTTCGGAAGTGCTTGTTTTCTGCTTTATTTGATTTCTGAGAATTTTATATACTTCAGGATATTTATTTCATCAGAAGTTTATATGAAAAAAATAATGTTTTTTCCTTGATTCCTGTATTCTGTGATAAATAAAATTTACCTATTATAGAAACATATTACCATGCTAAATCCTCTGATGTACGTAAACCATTAAAATTTGGTGAAATATTCCTATCTGTGACTTTAGATTTTTGTTTCCTGAAATATAGATTTTTATCTCTTTAGACCAAATTGCTTCAAAAACAGCATCAGAATATCTGTCTCAGCCTTTTGCTTCTTAGATAACAATGTTTTATTTGTATTCTAAAGGTCTGGTTGTTAAAATTTAGAAATACTTTAGGGACTTCCCTGGTGATGCAGTGGTTAAGAAGTTGCCTGCCAATGCAGGGGACACAGATTTGATCCCTGGTCCGGGAAGGTCCCATATGCCTTGGAGCAACTAAGCCCGCAAGCCACAGCTACTGAGCCTGTGCACCACAACTACTGAACCCACGTGCTGCAACTACTGAAGCCGCACGCCTAGAGCCTGTGATCCACAACAAGAGAAGCCAATGCAATGAGAAGCCCACGCACCGCAACAAAGAGTAGCCTCAGCTTGCTGCACTAGAGAAAGCCTGTGAGCAGCAATGAAGACATAACACAGCCAAAAGAAAAAGAAGAAATACTTTAGCTTCCAAACTTGGGAGTTCTAAGAGAAAAGGAAATTCCTTTTATTTTAGGATCTGAAAGTTCTGAATGTAAAAAATAATCAAAGGTGAATTACCACTAACATCAAATAATAATATATCCCTAGGCATTTCTTTAATATTGAAGGGACAAAAGAGAAAACTTCAAAATATAATAAAACAATTCTACTAATGTCAATATTAGAAAATTGCTTTTTGAAGAAGCTCAAGTGTATGCTGTAGATTATAAATTTTTAGAGAGAGTAGACTATGAGTAGAATTATTATCTACTGCACTTAGTGCAACAAATTTAAGATTTCATCTATAGTTTTGGTGATGATGTTGTGCGTATAATCACTCAATACAAGTATAATATGAAAGATAGCATAAACAGAAAAGTTAAAAAGCTATAATTAAATTATCCGTTCAAAACAAAATCCAGCACAAGATGGTCACCAGTAAATGGAATTGAATACAGGAAGAAGGGTTTGGATTATAATTATTTTTCTTTATGATAACATGAAACAACCTTTTTTTTTTTAAGGAACCCGTGGCTTTTGAAGTAAACAGAGAATATTCCTTTTTGCCTTGTCATTTTGTTGTCAAATTAAAAAGAACTTTGGTCATAGAAGGTCATGGAATGATGAGGAGTAAGATCTGAAAGGGGTTTTCAAGACCACACAGTCTGATCACCTTTTTTTATGGTGGAAGAAACTAAGCACAGAGAGACGTACAAATGTTTGAGAACTTTTCCCCCCATTTCCCTAAGCTTCATTTAAAACAGAAATGTACCTTCTGTGCTGTAACTGCATTGTGGGCCATGTGTATTTCTAGATGTTCATTGCTGATATACTCAACCCACCGTGTAGCTAAAGCAAGGTAGGCATGCAAAGCTTCTTAATCTTCTTTTCAAAGATGCCCATGCTGGGAATATCTTGGGAATTTTGAGATATTTTCTCATTATATCGAATGTTGTAACAGAATCATATTTTTTAAAGGAGAATTGAGTTTGCTCCATTTCCTTTGCTTTACTCTTTCACAATCCATGATTTAAGCCTATCATTTCTATGTAGTTGACACACAACCTCTCTCTCAAATTCCATGACTACCTTTCCAACTCTCTTTGGGACATCTGTAATCTGCTATTGACTTCTCAAATGCAATACTTGTCAAAGTGTGCTTATTCTTTCTTACCCACCACCACCAACACTACCATCACCATCATCACAATCAATAATAGCAAAATAATCAATAACATCATTGAAGAAGATGTAACAAATGGAGAGTTGAGATAATTAGGAAGACAAAAGTTAATTAAATTTTTAGAAATAGGGAGTAGAAGGGGAAGGGTGAAATACGACTCCCAAATTCTAGCATGGAAGAATGGACAGATGGCAATATCATTGTTTAACAGAGAAGGAAGAGAGGAAAAGCAGTTTTAGTGTTGATAGAAAGTTCAGTTTTGAGTGTACTGTGTTGTGGGACAAAAGGAAAATGACTATTAAGTAGCCAAATATATGTTTGCCATTCAGCTGGAGCAATTTATTTATGTCATCAGCCTCTAGATGTTAATTCCAGTCAGGCAAGTGGATGAGATTGCCTTTTTGTATGTTGCAAAATGTGAAGAATGTTGAAGTCAGAGAAGAACAAATTTCCATAAAGGGACAGAAAAGAAGAGAAGGAGAGAACAAGGGAGAGACAGAAGGTGTGAATATGTTATCCATGATGCACCAGAATGTGAATGGGAGAGAAATGAGTTGTAAAATGTCAGAGCTAGAAGCTCTTCTGTGGAAAACTCTTCTAATCAGGAGACATACATTTCTGTAAATGGGAGGTTTGATTTTTATCAATAACCAACAAAATAGTTATTTTCTATCATGACTATATTTGATTATACAATGTAAAATGCAATTATTCATAGACTATAACATTGATGGCAGTTGCTTGAAATAGAATTTATCAGAATTCTTGCTTTTGAAAACACAAGTTTGTAGCAGTACCACAGCCATGAGTATGTCTATATGTGAACTCACATATTTTATATATTCTAATAGATTAGATCATTTCTTACTTATATGATACATATTTCCCTATAAATCTTATAGCTCATATAAGAAATTTGATAGAAATTTCCCCAAATTTGATCATCTTAAAAATTTACATTACAATTCCAATATAAATTTGTAGAATGGAAAGACATTTTTCTATAGTCCTAATAAAAATAAGTAAATTTTTATCAACTAGGATAGAGAAAAAATTAAACTATTTTCTACTTACCTATAAGAAATGACAATGCAAAATTGTTAAAAAACTTTAAAATATCTACCAATCTATGAATGACATGTAATATGTCATCATTTTAATTAACACTTTACTGATTACTCTAGAGGTTGAAAATAATTTTATGTATTCCTTGGTCAATTATACTGCCTCTTCTATTAATTTGCTTTCATTTTTTGCTCATTTTTTCTTATTAACTTGTCAGAGATTAAAATGTATACTGTAACTATAAATATTTATTCTCAGACTGCTACTGTTTAAAAATATTCACCATGTTTTGCTGTTCCTTAAAACTATCGAATTTTAACTTCCTTGATGGTGTGTGTATGTGTGTGTGTGCCCATTTTTCATTAAAGGCCTTTCTTATTATGAGGTTATTAAAATGTGACTGAAATTTCCTTTTAAAAATTTTAAATATAGATTTTTCAGAATATATTTTTAATTTAAAAAATATGATGCATGCTTATTGTAAAAATAAATAATACAGGAAAGCACAAAGGAAATAGAAACCTGGAACTCTACCACCTGGAGATAGCATTTGAGCCAACATCCTTCTAAACATCTTCTTATACGTGAGAAGAGTAACGTTTATTAATACTGGCTACTGACCTGGCATTGCACGAAGTAAATTTACAAAATTGAAGGGAGAGGTACTTCATCATCCCCATATTACAGATGAGCAAACTAAGCCTCAGAGATCAGCTACCTTACCCAAAGTTGTAAAGCCCATAAGTGACAGAACTGGTGTTACCTCAGGTCTGTTCACTGCTCCATGCTGCCCGCCTCTAATGTATCAGAATGTCACAGAGGTAGGATTTGAGTCTTGTTACTCTTCCAAGCCCAGCATATAGGAGATGCTCAAAAATGCTAATTATATTTGGTTATCTAAAACTATATTTAATCTTTTTTTAAAAAATTAAAATTTTATTAGTTTTTTAATTTTAGAATTTTATTTATATTTTTATACAGCAGGTTCTTATTAGTTATCCATTTTATACATATTAGTGTATACATGTCAATCCCAGTCTCCCAATTCATCGCCCCCCCACCCCTCCCACCACTTTCCCCCCTTGGTGCCCATACCTTTGTTCTCTACATCTGTGTCTCAATTTCTGCCATGCAAACTGGTTCATCTGTGCCATTTTTCTAGGTTCCACATGTATGTGTTAATATATGATATTTGTTTTTCTTTTCTGACTTACTTCACTCTGTATGACAGTCTCTAGATCCATCCACATCTCTGCAAATGACCCAACTTCGTTCCTTTTTATGGCTGAGTAATATTCCATTGTATATATGTATCACATCTTCTTTATCCAGTCGTCTGTTGATGGCCATTTAGGTTGCTTCCATGACCTGGCTATTGTGAATAGTGCTGCAGTGAACATTGGGGTGTATGTGTCTTTTTGAATTATGGTTTTCTCTGGGTATATGCCCAGTAGTGGGATTGCTGGGTCATATGGTAATTCTATTTTTAGCTTTTTAAGGAACCTCCCTACTGTTCATACTGTTAATCTGTATTCAAGAAACACCTGAACATAATTTCATCCTTGTGATGAAAAATGTCAGTTCCTCTTCTCCTATCTCATTCCTATTGCTTATGTGGTCATTTTCAGTATTTGTAACTGATTGTCTAATCTTTACTTCAATATCTCTAAATAACATGCTTCTAGAGTATGTTGAGGGAGTTACCTCTGAAATATCTACTTTGGCTTGACATTTGGCTCACTTTATTCCATCCGTCTTCTTCTTTACTCCAATGGTGTTGATGGAAAATTCTGGTTTTCTTCCTTTGCAATGAATTATCCTTTCTCTGTCTTGCAATTTTATCTCTTTTATGTTCTGGAATCTCATTAATATACGATGAGACTTTTTTTTAAAAGATTGATTGTGCTTGTCACTCAGAGAGTCCCTCCAGTTTGAAGTCTCATCACTTTCTTTAGTTATGGGAAATGTGGGGCTATTATTTCTTCAAATAGTGCCTCTCTTCCATTCCCTCTGTTGTTTACTTCTAATGGATAGCTTTTCTCCATCTACACTTCTGGTATTGCATTTGTTTTTTCATCCTTTCCATTTCTATCTCATTGACTACATTCTTCCAGCTCACGAACATACTCTTGATCTTCCCTCTTTTTGTGTTACACATAGAATATTGAATGCCAAATATTGTGGTTGTTATCTTCAGAAATTCAAATTTGGTTTCTTATGTAACAGACTTATATGTAGGCTATTGCTCTGAGTGCTCTACATTTGTTAAATAATTAGGTAAGTGTTATGATTATCTCCATTATACAGATGAGCAAACTAAGGCACAGACTGGTTAGATAATTTGCCCTAGGGACCCCTGACTGGCAATTGTTGGAGGCAGGGTTTGAGCTCACATTATTTGGGTCCTTAGCTGCTATGCTTTGCTTGTTAATAATCATCTCTTCTTATTTTCAGATGGCTTCTCCTTGTTTCATGGAAACAATACTTTCTTTCACCTCTCTGAAGATATTAAATATAATTTATTTTAAAGTCCTTATCTGATACTTTTTAATTATGTTTCCTCAAGTGTAAATTCTTCTGTTTGTTGTACACCCTCTCCCATCTCTTTCATGGTGTAGTCACTCATTAACAATATGGTGACCACTGATTTTGAGTTGACCCTTAAAGTTAATATTCCTTCCTAGACTGTTCACTGACGGGACAGGAGTTGGAATCAGCTCCTGAGGCTTGTGTACCATACTGTTCTCAATAAGAATGGAGGATGGGGTGGGCTTGAGGTCGACATAGTACACAGGTGGCTACCTTCTAATCCTCCAGAGCGTTGCTGGTCTCCAGGTGCAGCCTAGTATCTCTGTGCCAAGCACTGCACCAGTTTTCAAATGGACATTATTGCTTCTGTGTAGCTTGTAGACTGGAAAACACACAAGGGTCAACCCACATGGCCTCCACCATTGTGGACATCTACCCCATTATGGAACCCTCAGGGGGGTCTCCATGCCTGCCTCTGTACCAGGCATCCTTTTGGCATTTTAGTTTATTTGAAGTGAAAGGATCTCCTTTCTTCTGAATTCATAATTCAAGAGTAAAGTCGTCAGTAACAGTATTATGATCTTAACATTATTGATCTTTCTGTGCATCATTCACTCTTTTCAGAAGAAGGAATGACTTATCTAGTTTATGTTTAGGATAAAGAGTTGGTTATGTACAGCTCTGCTCCTTTTCCTGTTGCTTTCTGAGATTCAGGTGCTCAAAGGAAATGCATGTTACATCCCACTACTCCAGCTTCCAAATTTTAAAGGAGCTGGTCCCTGTATGGAGAAGTTGCTGGTGGTCCAGACCTGTGGGTTAGTGTATTTCATTCTGGGATTTAATTAAGAAGCCATTATTACTGTACAGCTATGTCACATCAGCAAAGTATTTATCAGTAATAAAGCTGACATGTTTTTTCTCTGCTGATTCATTTTGCGTTATCTCTCAGTTGGTTCAAACATCAGCAGAGAAAGTAGGAATGACATTGAATAAGACCATTTAGGGACTTCCCTGGTGACGCAGTGGTTAAGAATCCACCTGCCAATGCA
The DNA here is from genome assembly GCF_059928025.1 of Delphinapterus leucas. Taxonomy (NCBI): domain Eukaryota; kingdom Metazoa; phylum Chordata; class Mammalia; order Artiodactyla; family Monodontidae; genus Delphinapterus; species Delphinapterus leucas. The sequence continues at coordinate 83,821,923 of NC_143140.1, read as the reverse complement.
GGGTACATGGGTTTGATCCCTGGTCGGGGAAGATCCCACATGCTACGGAGCAACTAAGCCTGTGCACCACAACTACTGAGCCTGAGCTCTAGAGCCCATGAGCCACAACTACTGAGCCCGCGTGCCACAACTACTGAAGCCCATGTGCCACAAACAAGAGAAGCCACCGCAGTGAGAAGCACGCATGCTGCAACGAAGAGTAGCCCCTCTCGCTGCAACTAGAGAAAGCCCTTGTGCAACAATGAAGACCCGACGCAGCCGAAAATAAATAAAATATAATAAATCTATTTAAAAAAAAAGACTGTTTAAGCATTCATATTGCCTACCAAGAATTTCTCTATCATTTTCAAAAATTTATGTATGGCTCTTCATTGATTTATTGATTTAATTTGTGTTCTTTTAAAAGATAATTTCTGAAAGATATTCTGGAGTTCAGGGGTCAGAAGTAAAGTTTTGTGCCTGTTCTCGATCATCCTGAAAATGAAAGATTGTTTCATATTCACTTTTAGTTTGAGTATTTAATAAAGGGCAATCTTGTGCTATTAATGAACTTAAAAAATGTCAACCTTTTGTATGCTTGCACATGAAATCTCAATGCTATGTAACACATGTGTGGATTATATTAGTATTATCTGTTTTGTTGGTTTGTTTGTAAACCTGTGGAGTATAGAGACCAGGACCAATCTGTACTCTGCTACGTGCTTGTCTGAATGACAGGATCAATTCTCCTGACCCTAATGCCCACATCTATATAATTTCTTTAAATATGAAATTCCTATTCATCTCATGTTCTTAAAGCATTCCCCACCCCTAAGAATAAATCATACCTCCCCATCCTATGTCATCTTATCATTCTCACACTGATCTACATTTTTACCCCTCCCCTCTTGCCAGAGGAGAAGAGGGTATGGCATGTGAGAGTAGTGAGGTTGAGTAATGGTGAGAAAGAAAAAAGCCCCTGAGAGCTTTTAGGGAACAAGTCTAGTTGCTAACAGCCAGGTTGTGATATTCCTTTGTGGAACATAATTCCATAGAATATCAACCTCAGATGAAGACTTTGTGACCGTGATGCCACAAGACAAAAACAAGTGGACTCTATAACCATGCATGATCAGAGATAAAACCAAGATCACCCATAACCATAAAAATAACAAACATCTCCCTTTCCTGATTAACATTAAGTGACCGCTGCTTACTATTCAATGACAACTCTAGCCCTACTCTATTAATTCTGTCTCCTAGATTAAAAAAAAAAATCTTTGATGCCCGTGTATCAAATTCCTCTTGCTTTGAGACAGTGACCTATCTAAACAGACCTCTGCTTCCTTGAATCCTCTTCTAAATCACGAAATATAAATAAAAATTCCTGTGATGTTGTCTTCCTTGTTGTAACAAACTTAACAAGACAAATTTTGTTCCCAGCAGTGTTCCTGGTGGCTTTGGCTGGTGAGCATTGATAGCAGAGCGTGCTCGCATCAGGAGGGGCCAGCAGCGGCAGACCAACAGCAATCAGCGACTGGCGGGAGGCGTTAGTACCTTCCAGTGGTGTCCACAGATGGGTATGGGCCACTTAGAGGGCATGGTGGCCACAGAAGCTGCCTGCACCACTGGAATCTTGGCAAATACATTCACCCAGTGTCTATCTGTAGCAGGCAGAATCTATTGCTGGTGGAACTGGGGGCTGTGAAAACTCACATTCCATACTATCTCCCCTTTTTGCAGGGCTGCTCCCCTCTTTCAGAGGCTACAACCAATGCTGCATCCTTAGCTGCATCCTCATCAGGCTGCAGGTTAACTCCCCTCACCTATTATGCATTCCATCCCTTCAAGTATTGCTGAATGTACATCTTTAGGTCTAGAAGTCATCAAAGCAAAGACCTGCTTGCTCCATTGTAGTCATCTGGTTTATATTTATTGTGTTTATTTTCAATATCTTTTAGAGCTATTTTGAATTTTAAAATGACTCTCTGATGTTCCCTTAATTAAAATCTTAAGTGTTAGGAGATTAAAGATCAAAAATCTTACCTTTCAAGGCAGGACCATTCATTCGTGACAATTCTCCAGTCATACCAATGCTTACTTAATCTTAAGAGCAAGGCCAACCCTATTAAAATGCTATGAACCCACACAGCAGTGAGTAACTAAAAGTACCTTGATCTTGTTAATTTTCTCCCACTTTGGCTTTTTAATCAAGTTAGGAGTAAAACTCTCCAGCATAGCCTAGTAGGAAGAATATTGGATTTGGAAGTACGATACATAGGTCTAAGTGCTATGTCTTGTGACCTTGGCCACGTGGCTGAGCTTCAATTTCGACAACTGTGAAGAGGTGATTATATCACCACTAAAAATTACCATTAAAACAAATTAAATGATGATGGTCATAGGTGCTGTTTTTTGAGGGTTGCGACTACAGCCGACATTTACTGTACACAGTTCACTTGATTACTTAATCTTCGTAACACACTTGTAAGTTGCACATTATCACTTCTTTTGTAGATGAATAAACCAACTTTTATGGAGGTGGAGTAACTTGCGCAAGAACAACAGTTGCAGAGGCAGAATTTAAGTCCACACCTATTTTTTATAGTTCATGCTCTTTGTTATTATGTTACACTACTACAGTATGCACCATGTAATATAAGCTGTCTGTATGATAAATAATAACTTTTATAAAGTGCAGTAGGGTTTACAAACACTTATATATACATTTGTGTAAACTGATGCTCACAAAAATCCTATTACTAGCTAAAACAACTGTGAGTATTATCCCTATTTTAAAGAGAACTGAGGTTCGGAACAGCTGTCAAGGACAAAAATGCTTAACATAGTAAATTTGAAATACTTGGGTGTTTGCTGCTATGAAAACGAAATGCCTGGATAGGTTGGATATTTTATTGTGTGTGTGTGTGTGTGTGTCCCGTGGATTGAACCATTAGCAGTGTTTAATATTAGCACAACACGTTGGAGAGAATTATACATTAGGATACTGTGTAGGGAGTTGAAATAAGAATGTCCTCATTGCTCCTGGGTTTTGCAGCAGAGATTTAATTAAGATCCATGAAGACTTAACTTCAAATTTATTTGTCAGAACTGTTGATGAGCATTCCCTGTTTATCTCTTTTAATGTGTCATAGCACCTCCTGATATCTAAATATTTTCACATTCAATTAATTCCTGCAGCAGAAGCTGTCCAAAAATCTTTTAGAACCAACTGAAGGAAAAAATAAAAGTAATGCAATTAGTGCCTGTAGATCTTGGCATATATAAAATCGTGTATTTATAATAACTGTTTTCCAGCCAAGAATTATATAATCCTTTATAACTTAACTATCATGCTGACCTGGGATTTTTCTAGGAAACAAAAAGCAATTTGTTGAGATTTTTTTTTTTTTTTTTTGCGGTACGCGGGCCTCTCACTGTTGTGGCCTCTCCCGCTGCGGAGCACAGGCTCCGAACGTGCAGGCTCAGTGGCCATGGCTCACGGGTCCAGCTGCTCCACGGCATGTGGGATCCTCCCGGACGGGGGCACGAACCCGTGTCCCCTGCATCGGCAGGTGGACTCTCAACCACTGTGCCACCAGGGAAGCCCTGTTGAGAAGTATTTCAGGCAGAGAGATTTTTTGGAACGTATTTTTCCTTCCCTTGTGGAGAATTCAACAGCACTTGTTAGGAGAAAATATGATTCATGAATAAACCAGTAATTTGGTAAAGCAAGGAAGTCCCTTTAATTTTTAAAGATTGAAATTTTAGACTTATGGTGCAATAAGGGTTATTAAATCAATATAGAATTGTTCTCCACTTGGAATAGAATCACTTGGCACTGACAACATTTTTAGTCACTAATTAATGTATGTAACAGTATTTTAAATAGGAAAACTGCAAACATGACCTTGATTTATATTTTAGTGAAAAAAACTCTCAAATGCAATATTTTATTACATTTCAGGATCATCTATTACTTTTGAAATGTTCTCCCCTTTTATTTTCATATTATTAATTGTGGTTTTCCTCATTATATCACTGCACTTCAATTTGTTTAGAATCTGAAGAATATAAAAAGTAAAATACAAATCACCATAAGCTTAATAGGTAGAGATAAACTCATAACATTGTATGTTTAATGCTCTAACTCTGTAATCAAAGTTATATTTCACATTTCTCCTAGCTTAATAATTATATTGGACTTTATGTAGGAAATAGAACATCTTAAGAATTATACACGTTTTTAATTTTCATAAATAAAAAATATTCACATTTGTATTTTTCTAATTACTTTTTCCATCATAAAACCCTCTAAGTGTCAACACTGAGTCAAGCATACCTTTATTTAACACCTTTTTTTATTTTTGCCAAGTACTGTGCTGGGCAGTGGTTCTCAACTGAGACATATCTTGGAAGGCCCTTCAGTCTGGTGAGAGACCAGAAACAAGTGCTTTCCAAACAGTATGTTAGGTATTATGGCAAGGTAATGGGTGATATGGCAATGTTGAAAGAAGTGCTAAACTTGTATTCAGTTTTCAAGAAAGTTGCAATTATTCGACATTTGTTTCATCACATGGACAGTGTCCGTGAAAGTATTAAATTTGTTTCTCGGAGTTATATGACGGGCCCAGGCTGCCAAGGATTTTGTCTCTGATGGTGGCAGGAAGGGATTAGTAGAAAGTTGACCCCAAATAAGTCTATCTATTGTCTGTTTTCCAGAAATAAATGTAAATCTAGTTTCTCCAATTAGTCTATCATGTACCTGTTTTCCAGAAACAAATACAAACCTCTGTTAAATACATTTAAATTGGCAAATTTTACTACCATTTTACTGATAGTGAATAATTATCAAATTTTACCAGTTTATTTTCTGCTCAGTGAAGTAGAACGTCTTTTTCTTGGCCTAAACTTTGTACTTTTAAATGTCTGTGAAATGCTTGGTCCATAGTCGAGACCAGAAAAGTTCCTTTAGTCACCTAGGGTGACTTCTTGTGTGACACATCGCTGAGATGGATCTGGATTCCTTAGTCACATGTTATCTTGTGATTTCTCTCTTTCTATGTCCTGGGAAGAACCCCACTCCTGTTATTCTCCTGATATTAGGGCTATTGTCACCTCGTCTTTCTTCTCCTGGGGAGGCATATGTCCGTTGATTTTTCAGGGAGAAAAAAAATCTCTCCACTGAGAATTCTTCTCCCAACGTTTGTCAGTTTTCATTTTATCATGTTGATGCAAGAAGCAAAATTCCATGTACTAGTGATCTCCCCAGATACCTCACATTTGCTAATCTGCTTTTAAAGCATGGAAAGGGAAATGAACTGGGATAGAGGCTATGGGAAGAATTTGGCATGGAAGATGAATAGGATAGGTTTCCACACTTTTCCTAATTGACTCCATAAACATTTGAGAAGCAAAGAAACTTATAGGTGAGAGTCATGAGTGAGAAGGGAGGATTTTTAGTACTTTTGGCATCTGTTGACCTTGCTTAGGCTCTCTGGAGTAACACTGACAAGCCTGGTTACTTTCACCTGGCAGTAATTCCAGCTGACTTGACCCTTGCTTGTTTGTCTGGTGTTTTGCTCAGGAGAGAGACAGAGGCATGAATTCTTCTCAGATTCTTCCAGAACTAATTCTTGCAGATCTAATTTTTCTGTCACTATTATCTCCTTATAACCCCCCTCTCATTTGGATTCCTGCAGACAATGAAGTTGAAGAAGGAGAAGGCAGGGACTCTATGGACTCAGGTGCTCATCCCAACTTGAATGCAGAAAATATTTTTGCTCTCAAATTAAACAAAAGATACCTGTGTTATAAGAATTTTACTTTTGGGAATTCCAAGTTTCTTTCAACTAGTAACACTCAGAGAAACAATGTTCTAAAAGTTCTAATTTTGCCAACCAGAAATGGGACACTGAAACACAGAGGGCTGAAATAAATACAGTATTAACAGAACAGTATAATCAGTATATTCAATGTACTGAAACATTTCAGCTACATTATGTTCTATTACCATTTGTTATTCTGTTAAATTCAGGGATAGGAGAATGTTAAAAAAAAAAAAAAAAGATAGTCTCATCCTCAAGAAGCTTACAATTTTCCAAATTGGAAATTTCAGTTTTTTTCAAAAATGTGAAAAAGGATCACTGAAATAAAGGGAAAGAGGAAAATGGCCTGGTGCTTGGCTGAATAACAGATCCAGAAAGCCTTGTTTGATCCGTCACTCTCAGCACTGAGTCTGGTGCTCTGGCTGGTTCCTGATCAGTTTGTTGATGTGCATTATTCCTATATGCTGGTCACAGCATAAAATTATGCGGCTGGGGATAAAGTCTAAGAGTACCTTTATATCACAATTGAGTTTCTGTAGTTAGAAGTTCCACAAATAATTAATGGATTCTGTTTTTTCCAGGTTGAAAGGCAGACTCAGAGACCTGAATCCAGTTAACCCAGAGACATAAGTTCAATTCAAAATGTCATGGCCTAATATGAAGGAAAAACTCCAGATTTTGACCTGTGAAAAGACAAGTTTCCTATTTTCTTTATTCTCACTTCAGTGGGAGTACAGGTTATCAATAAAGAAAAAAGTTATGAACAGGTTGTCAATTCGGGAACATTCTGGGAGGTATGATATGTAAGGTAAGGTAACAGGCTAATCAGATAGCCTAGCGAAGCCTCAGTAACTAGCTTGAAAATCTCACCTTGACGCAAGTAAATATAGCAGTCTTGAAAGACCTTAAGTTTCAGGGTCATATAGATCTTGATTTAAATCTTAGTACTATCATTTATGAGCTGGACAAATTTGGGCTTATTAATTAAATTTTCTGAGTTTTATTTTCTTCATCTGTAAAACTTGGAAGATATTGGTGTCTTCCTTAAATGGTTGGTGTAAATATGAAAAAATTTTAAAATAGTATATTTAAGGATTATTGGTTTGGAGTCTAATTTGTAGTAACTTTCAATAAATGTTAGCTAAGGTGGTCTTGATGATGACAATGCCTCTCATGGGTTTCAAATTTAATGAGGCAGATACCATTCTCTGACAAGACACAGCTTAAATGTTTATACTTATGAAAGTGTTACTTTTGCTTATACTAAGTTTTTTAGCATGCTTTCTCGTGTGCTAAAGATAACCGATGCGTCATAGCCTAGATTGTTCTAAAATCACAGCTATTTTCCTTCACCAATTATCTTCCCCACCCAAGGATTTGGTATGTTAAACTCCACCTCTTCATCTATTTTAACTAGAAAGTTGACCAATATATTATATTTCAAATATCAACTTAACTTCAAACTACTGTGTGGACAAAATATCTCAGCTACACCAAAGCACAGTTTCTATTATTATTCCAGAAGAGTACATTTTTTTGATAAAGGACATATAACTTTATGTAAAATATGCTTTTTTTTCATTTTTTTAAAACGTCTTCATTAGAGTATAACTGCTTTACAATGGTGTGTTAGTTTCTGCTTTATAACAAAGTGAATCATTTATACATATACATATGTTCCCATATCTCTTCCCTCTTTCGTCTCCCTCCCTCCCACCCTCCCTATCCCACCCCTCTAGGTGGTCACAAAGCACCGAGCTGATCTCCCTGTGCTATGCGGCTGCTTCCCACTAGCTATCTATTTTACATTTGGTAGTGTATATATGTCCATGCCACTCTCTCACTTTGTCCCAGCTTACCCTTTCCCCTCCCCATATCCTCAAGTCCATTCTCTAGTAGGTCTGCAAGGGTGTGTAGATGGGCACTTTCATTCATTCATTCATATGTTCTTATTTTTGAGTTTCTAAAGTGTTGAGAAAATAGTACTCTTGTGGAAGTTATCATTGGCGTGGTTTGTATTTTAATGTATGCTTTGTGGCATTGACTCGTACCAATGTATTTTGTGGGAATGTGACATATTTATTTATAGGCAGGAAACGTCTGCATTTTGTCAGAGTAATGATCCTTTTTCAAAAGATGGCATCAATTTCTCCTTTGATACTTGTATTCTAAATTCCACAAAATGGGTAGTAATTTTAAAGAACAGAAGTTTTGGGTCTGACTTCTAACTTGAGATTTCTGCTGCCTATGTTTATGTATGACAGGGTATTCAGAAATAAAATGGACATTGTTTCAGTGTAGGGACACACTAATGAATGTCCTACAGCAATGGTTCTTGAGATTTTCTTCCTGTGAATCCCATTAATTCCAGACTCTACTATTCCATTGCTTTATCCTTAGTATTTGTGGAATGTTTATAACATCTGCTTTGAGAAATACTTGTAAATCCTGGGCAATAGGATTCTGTTTCATTGTTCTATGAAAATTAACCAAGGCTCTCTCCACTCACTTTTCTCTATCTTGTATCTGAAACATAAATAATACCTTTAACGAAATTCAGAAAATTAATAAAGACTTAAATCAAAAGGTTTCCCATTGCTAGGCTTGGAGATGGAGGAAGATAAACTACAGTAATTGTAATAAACCTTGGGAATAGTGTTTGTCTGATAGTGTGGTTGAAGAACACTGGCTTAGTTATCCTGGTCCTATCTTTGGCATTTATCAGCTGGTGAAATGATTTAATTTTCTTTTCCACTAGACTGTACTTTTGGAGTGAGGTAGGACTGGGTCTATTTTGCTCAGTGGTAGATTTTGGAGCTTCTAGGAGGGTGCTTTGTAAGTAGTGCTGAACAAACAGCAAATAAATGAGCTTCAGTTTCATCTTCTTTAGTATTAGTTTGACTTACAATTTTTTTCCTTGTTTAAACTCACAAAAATTTTACAAAATCAAATTATTCAATGTAATGAAAAAATTAAAGTCCTATATAATTTTAAGGCACTACATTTTTTCTTTTAATATCTATTTTGCAAAGTGGTTAAATAAGCTTCCTTTTATCATCAGAAGGAATGACTGTTTGAAGGATCTCAATTAACATTGTCTGCTTTTAATAGAACCTCTTATTTTCGTGGCCTTGGATCACCAACATCATCAGAAACATGCTCATATATAAATTCCTTCAACCCATGTGGTTTCCTCTTTAGAGCTGATGGGGCTGAGTAAGTGTTAAGTTATAATGTTGATAAAAATTTCCCTTGTTCTTCTTGGCAGGCACAATCAAGTTCTGATGTTCAGGTTATACTGCCAGCAGCATTTTTCAATTAACATTAATAGTCCCCCACAAAATGCTCAACATTTCAGTGGCACTGAACCCAGTGTTTCAGTGAAAAAATGTTCAGAAGCAAAGGCCTTTTCTTTCACTGATCTCCTTGTTCCACAGTTTCTGTACTTGGAATACTCTCAGAGAACTCTCAGTTCTCAGTTCTCTTGAGTAGGTCTCAAGGATATTATTTTCTATCTTGTGCTTGCTTTATTTATAGAGTTTACTACTCTGATTTAAAAGTTGACAGGCATTGCCTTGCAAGTCCTGGAAAAATCCATTATGAAGGTGTTAGGAATAGACATTCACATGGACTCGCTGCACCATCACAAATGCATCCTCCATGAAGACCTCCATCTTTTTGAACAGTTTTACTGTGATTAGTGAGTCAGACTCATAACAGAAGCCAGGACTTTTCACAGGGATGGTATGTTAAATTCCTGAATTTTCAAAGCTCGTGTTCAAAGGACACCATTATTATAAGTTATTTCTTTTAATTCAAGTAAACTGCTCTGCTGAGTAAAAAGGAGTTTCATTATATGCAGTCAGCATTTAGACTTGGATTCTGCTTTAGACACTTGGACTATAACACCGATTTAAATGTGAAATATTTAAGTTAAAAATAGCTATTCTTTTTCAAAAAAAATAATTGGTTTGCGTCTTTTTTCTCCATTAACTTATCATATAATATAGAAAGACTTATCAATAGGGAGCCAAGTAAACTGCAGTTATGTGTCCTTAGAATTCTCTTCCCATCATCATGGTTGCTAAACAAAATGATATTGGAGCGATACAGTGCATTGGAATGAATCAAAGAATGACAACAATAACACCCATGCAACGCCTTGCCTTGCCTCTGCAGAAACTGTGATTCCAAAATGATAAACTGCATTTCAAAATGTAAGAATAATAATATGATTGATCTATGGTAAGGCAGGAGTAGTGGGTGAATGTTGAGATCTTGCATGCCGATGGTGTGAGCCCAGTGGGACGGAAGGGAAGAAATTCCCAGTGGGAGGGAAGCAAATAACAAAACGTGTCTCTCATATAGCACTTTTAGAATGTACCACCCATTTCCATATATCTTATCTAATTTGGACCTAAAATTTATGTGATGTTGAATATGATTAGTATTTCTCATTCCAGAATTAGCACTGTTTCCATGCCAGTGTGCCTGCTATGAAGGGAGATGATTGGTCAACTTTAGGAAAATTGTTAAAACATCCTGAGCTTTAGCTTTTCTGGGAGGTAGTTTAATTTACTATTTATTCTACAAGCAGCTTCATAATGTTCAGAGAAATGAAACACAGACAGATCTCTTAAACTTCCTTGTCAAACAGGACTGCTCCCTCATCCATGACATAGGTAGGTTGGTCCAGATCTGTGTGCCCCAATCTTGACTGCACATTAGACTCACCAAGGGAGCTTTTAGACCTACCTGCGTCCGGGAGTTACGCCCAGAGTTTCTAATTGAATTAGCCTTAGGTGGAAGCGGGTTTTCTTTCTTTCTTTTTTTAAAGGCTTCCCAGGTGAATCTGATGTGCAACCAAGATTGAGAACCACTGGAATGGAATATCTGGGAGGTCTTCTCCTTCTTTGTCTCTTAAGTGCGTTGCAAGGATTTATGCAATAGCTCTGATGTTCCGTGAGTTAATTGGAAGGAAATTCAACTTTTATTATTCATTTTATCCTGTCTGGGTTTCTTGCTAGAATTTAGATCCAAATCTCACCTAAGAGATTCTGGGAACTGTAGCATTCTTCAGCTGGACTCTTTATCAGCCAGTTAAAACTCTCCTTAACTTAGCTCTCCTTGCAAACTTGTACCTGGTGGCCATCCGGCTGATTTAAAGAATTTGTGTACATGCTAGAAAGTTTTCTCTGAACGCAAGTGGTCAAAGAAGCAGTCATTTGGATACAGATGGGGACTGAATTAAAGATGAGAAATCAGGCAGGGAGGAGATTTCAGTGAGTTTTAGGAAATGATTGAGGGAAACCATGGGCAGGAAGTCAAGGGATTACAAATACCACAGAACACCTAGGCTTACCCTAGTCCTCTTTATGCAGCTGGACAGTCTAAGTTCTAAAACACAGGGAATAACATTTTTCAAAGCGACTTTTGAGAACCACAGAAAACAAATTTTAAAAAAATGAGCAAGTTACGTAAGTCAAAAAGAAGATGAAAAAAATCCAAGCAATGAGCTTTTGTGCTTCAAAGGGCCTAAAGAGAGGTGGAGGGCAATGAAGCTGCCAGTCACCATCTGGGTGCATGGGGGTGTGTGTGTGTGTAGGCATAGGTGTCTTTGAGGACAGATTTCATATTTGCTAAGAAGTTAATGTGAATTTACAGGTGACAATTTCAATTTTTCCTGAAAGCTTCAAATGACTGAAGATGAAAGCACTGTGGAAAAGCCTAGAAAATTGCACTGATTTAAGATAACCACAAAGCATATTTAATAGATGGAAATTTTTAAGAACCGCAATTTTCTAAGCACTTACTCCTTAATCACTGGCCAAGAGTGGTAATGAATATTGCGGTTTGTCTGGGTTGGTTGAAGAGTTGGGGGTTGAAGGTGGACACCTGGGGTGACATGGAGATGATCCTGTGTGATTACTATTTTAACCATTTAAACTTCAACATCAGTTTCAGAAAAGCAGTATCCTCTGTCGTAAAAATCTATGACCACTTTTCTGATTTGTGTTAAACTTCATTTTGTATTGATATTTCCTCATGTTGAAAAATACTGCAAGGTGGTACTAGGTTATTTTTACAAAATGCTTTGTTTCCATCTAGTAAACAACAAAATGCAATCAAATTTGCCGAAGAAGGAGATATGTTCTCTTTTATGACCACTAAGTTTTATTTAGCACGTTTGTACCAGAGTTTGGCAAATGACAGCTTGTGGGCCAAATCTGTCAGCTAAGAATGGTTTTACATTCTAATTTGTATTTTAATTTTTTTATATGTATAATAATTAGTTTGGCTGTTTTTAATCTGAGGCTGCTACAAGGAAGTAATTTGTTAACACTTACTATGGAATAATTTGCATTGTATAATCAAGTAAACCAAAATAAAGGTTTGCATTTTTTTGTACTGAATGAAGAATCATTTCATTCTTGTAAAATGAGTTAACAAAAGAAGGTGTGGCATGATTATTTTCCTGATAATCAAATGTATGGCTTTTCATAAAAGTCAACTAAAAGATTAGGTAAAATTATTAAAAAATGCTAGTTAGAAAATCAATCTTTTTTTTGTCATTAATGAGAAATATTTTAGGAGCTAAGTTTTTACATGTCTGCCTTTTACATCTTCACAGTTAGAATAATCAAAAACCAAAAAAAGTTTGTAAGTAGTTATATATTTTTTAGTGGTTGAGAAAAATAATATTTTGAGGCACATGAAAATTATATGGAAATTCAAATTTTAGTGTCTACCTAAAGTTTTATTGGAACATAGTCATGTCCATTCATTTGTATTTTGTCCATGGCTACTTTTGGGCTACAGTGGCAGAGTGGAATAATTGTGGCAGAGACCATGTGGTTGCAAAGCCTAAAATATTTACTTTCTGGCCCTTTACAGTAAACATTTGTCACCCCCTGGTGTAGACTGAGAGGTGATCCCTCTTCACCTGATGGGTGTGAGTTGTATGTGCACCTAAATATAGTAAAATGAGGTGAGATTCTTATCTTGGAATCATTTAAATCCAAACTTTACATTGGCTCATGAAACCATCTTGGTATAAAATAGGTTTTTAGGTTCCAGATTACATCCCTACTTTATTTGAGCATTCTCACCTTTCTTAGTGTGGAGGGACCAGGCTAATTCACACACCTAGAGCCATTAACTTGTAGGCAGTTCAGTTTCTTATTGAAAACTAGAGTAAGAATTTTGTGACTTAAAAATTACTCCAAAGTTTGTTGAGTAAAAGTATCAAGTACACTATATATAAAATAGATAATCAACAAAGACCTACTGTATAACACAGGGAACTCCACTCAATGTTCTGTAATAACCTATATGGGAAAAGAATCTGAAAAAGAATAGATACAGGTGTATGTATAACTAAATCACTTTGCTGTACACCTGAAACTAACACAACATTGTAAGTGAACTATACTCCAATATAAAATAAAAGTTTAAAAAATAAAGTGATTAGCAAAAAAAAAGTATCAAGTAATAGTTGTGATTGTATGACTATAGTGCAATTACATACTACTTATTAGGTGAAAGTTTTCTTTCTGGAGTTTAGATCTTCACCGGAAATAGAAGCATAAGACTTCAGACAACTGAACTAAATCCTAAATTGTAAGAATAATCTAGACATTCACATGGGATTATTACATAATCCCAATTATATTTAAACTTCTATTTTTAGAAATATAAGGGAATCAATTTAATTTTGAGAATTTTATTTCAATATGCAAAATTATGAACACTGAGCTGTACCAGTGGATTGATATCAGCAAATAATAAATTCAAATAAAACACATATATACCTACACATAAGTCCACAAACTTTGAATGGGAAGTAGATTGTTACTCTTATAATTTAAACATAGAAAGTAAAACTTTAAAGAGTGAAAAAATAAAAAGTTATTACAGTCAATTCTCATTATTCATGGTAGTTTTGTTCTATAGACTCACTTTACCTACTGAATTAGAGAAGACTGAAGCTTTGCTTCTAGAGCAAATAAATACAGAGGGAGGTTCCTGTGAGCCTCCAATCACATTTTCATCAACTAATCAATACATAACATTCTGTTATGTGTGTTCCTGTTTAAAGGCATATTATTGAATATATATTGTTGATTCATTGGCTCTGAACTCATGACCAACACCCCTGTAACACCCGCATGAAGCTTATCTAATACGCCTCCTTTTTCCGTTAGGTACCTCACAGCCATCTTGTGCTTAGGACACTGCACAGCACTTCAGCACTACACCTGGGCTCATTTTAAAATTTTTATTTTATATTGGGGTATAGCTGGTTAACAATGCAGTGTTAGTTTCAGGTGTACAGCAAAGTGTTTCAGATATACGCATGCATGTATCTATTGTTTTCAAATTCTTTTCCCATTTAGGTTATTACAGAATATTGAGCAGAGTTTCCTGTGCTATACAGGAAACCGTCCTTGTTGGTTCTCTATTTTAAATATAACAGTGGGTACATGTCAATCCACCTGGGGCCATTTTATTTAATTAATTAATTTATTTATTTTGCGGTACGCGGGCCTCTCACTGCTGTGGCCTCTCCCGTTGCGGAGCACAGGCTCCGGACGCGCAGGCTCAGCGGCCATGGCTCACGGGCCCAGCCGCTCCGTGGCATGTGGGATCTTCGCGGACCGGGGCACGAACCCGTGTCCCCTGCATCGGCAGGCGGACTCTAAACCACTGCGCCACCAGGAAGCCCCACCTGGGGCCATTTTAAACAGTGAAATCAGCAACAACAAAAACATCAAAAACGCTAAAAATGTGGCCCTAAACAGATCTCAGAAAGGAAATATTTACACTGAGAGCTGAAACGGGAAGGCAGAGTGTTGTTTCGTTTGACCTCAGCTGGGAATTTGCCCATCAGGGCAACTCTGCACTTGTCTGTGACAGACCCCAAAAGCCCATGAATACGCATTTTAGGGTTACAGATAAATTTTAGCAAGTAAGCTTGTTTGCAAATACAGAATCTATGAATAATGAGGGTGGACTACACATGCAACATTCTTCAAGGGAATATTTTTAAAACAGCTGAAGAAGAAAATCCACAAGCTAAGTTCCATATTAAATATGACAGTGAGTTCATGGCATGAAGACAAGTTTATGTTTGTATTATCATTTATCAAAATTAGGGGGAATAGCTTGAAGACAAAATGGATATCCATATGTTTCAATTATCAGTCTGTCACTAGATACCTAGGTATGGCGCCCTGATTTAAAAACTTATGTGGTCCGTTTAATTCTGCATATTGAAATAAAATTCTCAAAATTAAATTGATTCCCTTGTATCTCTAAAAACAGAAGTTTAAATATATGCAAATGACAAACTAATACATGATTGAATTAAAAAAGCAAACTGTACTTGATAATATTCTTGCCTAGACAGAATCTGATATCTAGAATAGATTGATCTCTCTCTCTCATCTGATAGAACCCATCACGTGTTTCATCATGTGTAAAAGCCCTACCTGCCCTACCTATTGGCTTATAAAGGTTCACTTGGTTAGACTCGGTAGAGCCACTATCTCTCTGATCAGTTTTGCAATGCAACATCCAGAATGTGATTAATTTCTGAAGGCAAATATTCAGGTAATTTCTCTATGAATTAGGAGAAAATGAGAGTCTCATATTTTAAAATTCCACTCAACATTTAGTCTTCATATTTATCAATATATTTTAAAATGCTACTTTTTTTTTTTAGTGTTTAGCAACTTGTTTTAATTTATATGATGACAATTCTATAGCTAAGATTTAGAACAGAAGTTATAAGACAGGATTCTTAAGAAATATGTATTCTTTTTTTTAACATCTTTATTGGAGTATAATTGCTTTACAATGGTGTGTTAGTTTCTGCTTTATAACAAAGTGAATCAGCTATTATCTATTGAAATGAGTTTATCTTTTCCTGCTGACTGAAACAATTTGGTTTCAATTCATAACTAAAGTGCATTACTAGAAGAAATAACATTTCAGCTTTTATGTGTAAGGGGTCCTCCAAGGCTTACAAAACCCCAAAGTAAATATTGCCAGTATTTACCTTGAATGACATTTTGAAGTAGTCAGAAATTATTTCTATTTCCTTCTTAGAAGTGGAGAAATTATGCCTGGGTTATATTCATGAACAGATATATTTGTTGCAGCAGTTGCTGAAAACATTTTTTTGAATATTGTAGATAAGTAACATGGAAATATTTGTCACTATGGGAAAACGCAAAGAAATCTTTACATTAATTTAAAACACATCCTTAGAGATAAAGTAAAAGGATATAGGAGAGGTAATGACCTGAGTTTTTGTTTGTTTGTTTGCTTTTATGTTGTTTTGTTTGACGTTTGTTTCTATCCTTGATCTGCTGGAACTAGAACAACTCTGGGCAAATAGTGAAATTATGTCTATCAACATTAATATAAAATATAAATAATATATGCAGTTTGAAGAGCATGTTTAAATGATTACCCTTCATTTGTGGAAACACACATGTGAAATAAAAATTTTAAAATATGTATATGAATAATAACCACCAAATTTACAATAGTGATAGTCTCAGGGGAGGGAGTATAATGGGAGAAGAGAGGTGGCTTCTTATATATATTATATATTATTATGTATATACAATTATGTATTATATATTACACTATGTATTGTATAAAATATGTAAATTATATACAATTATGTATTATGTATATATAAATATATATTATATATAATATAACATATATTATATATTATTAGCGGTATCTATAATTATCATAATTATATATAATGTTTAAAGGTGAAGAATCATATTATTCTCTATACATTTCTTTATGTTGGAAATATTTCATAAAGTATAAGATAGCTCATTCATGAAAGGAGAGAAGGAAAAGAAACTCAGTGATAACTCTATGCAAATGACAGAGACATAGCTTACAATGGAGGAAATGAAAAACCATTTAGTGTTGTCAGGACACACTGAGAAAGAGGTGTTCCCAACAGAGTTAGCACCTGTACGGGAAACAGCAGTTACAGTTCACATTGTGATAGATGTTACTAGGAGCTCTCCACTGATCATTCTGTACTTTAAACCTGAATCAAATATTTAATAATATTTAATACACAGAGATCATAGGACATGTTTTAAAATTAGAAATACTTCTTAGTGAAATCAAAGATAATAACATCTTGCATATATTTAAATGCTCTTATCTGATAACTAATATTGAGAATTCATCTCGTCAAGTTAAGAAATAATCTTAAAAAAGAAGGCCATATAATTTGGCACTCTTCATTGGAACTTTATTTGGAAGGATGGCTTACATAGCCCCCAGAGATCTAACAGTTTCTAACCCTTTACTTTTTCCAATAGTGTCTGCATAGACCATAACTAAATGGACAAATCTCTTTAAAAAAAACTCACAAAATAAATACATCTGGGACTATATCAGTTTTTAGAGTTATGGTTAATTCTATACTTTGGTCAAATATTTTCAATAAGTGAAACACTCCTGGTGGCTATAACTTTGTGTATTATTTTGATTGATTTTTTTTCTTTAAAACCTTCTTGCCAATAATATACTATTATCCCATTTTAAATGATTGCCACATATTGTAATATTTTATCGCCTTATTTTTCCAGAATAGCTGTGGTAATTTTTAATATATAGTTACCATGCAAGTACTTTAAAACCAAAAAAGCTTTCAGATAATGAACAGTTATAACAGTCTATCATTTAACATCTGAATTTTAAAACTTTAGATCATGTAGCAGCATCTCTTTTCCTCCCTTATGTTCCTTAGAACAGCACTGTGTAAGAATGTTACTTAAGTTATATTATTTAATAATGTTGTTGATGAAGTTATGATGATGGTGGAGTTAAGATACAGAACTGAAAATCATTAATCATTCATGGCATCTATATTACCTGTTGTTTTTGTTGTTGTTTTTTGTTGCCATAGTCATCGGACCTCATGGTTCACTCAATGTGTTAAGACATTCTAATAAATGTAATCTTAATCTGGTTAGAAAACCGTAACTACTTGAAAATTCAAAAGTATTTGTTGAATTTTAAATAATTGCAGGAAGTAAGCGTTTCACCTCAGTACTTTAATAGATGCAGCATTATATTCATCTTTCTAACAGAGGCAATAATGTCCCTGAACTGATCATTTTGTAGTGAAATAACCACAGCCTGGAGACAGTCCAGTTAAATTTCTCAGCTAAATAGATATAGTTTCTTCACTCCCCAGAGGCTTTCCTCATCTCTTCATTTGTCACTGAACTATTTTTCTGTTTCACAGTCATATACCCAGAGGATTACCTGACCTTGGAATTAAACACCTGGCTTGCCACAGGTGGGTGTTTGGGGTGCCCTTTTTTTTATCTTCTTTTAACACGTTTATTGGAGTATAATTGCTGTACAATGTTGGGTTAGTTTCTGTTGTATAAAAAAAGTGAATGTATTTTGTTAAAACTTTAAGCACAGAAAAGTAAAGCATAATATCATGTTCTCAGAGACAGTGTCACCATCCTTTTCCAAGTCATCAAAAGTTCAGAGGTTTTACATTTTAATGCCTTTAGAACAAACTCACTCAAGTAGTAATCTCTTAAACACTAGAATAAAACCAATCTGCTTATTTCACAGCCAGCTGCTGCTCTGTTGGCTCTCACTTTATAGAAAAGCATAAACTAGAGAGCAGAAAAGTGAGGAAGGAAAATACCAAGAGAAGCAATAACAGAGCATAAAAGATTATGTTTGAGATGGCAGGGTTCAAGATGGTTTGGTAATTTCTATTTATCCTTCATTATCCAGGATTACAGACATAAATTTGGACTGATTTATTATTTCCACATTATTATCTAAACCTACTCTGTCAATCTTCTAGTTGAATTAACTCAAATCATGATTTGCCACTCTAATAAACACAAAACTATATTGGCTAAGAGCAATTCCATGGTACTGAACTAATGAATTATCTGTCCTTGGAGAAATCATTTATATTTTCTCTGCCACATTTTAATCACCTAGCCTAGAAAAGCTCTAGTTTCCCTTCTAGCTCTATAAACTCATGATGCTATGAATTTTCTTAGGAGAAATGAGAAACATTTTCTCTTCATGAGGCAGACCTTTAATTGTTATTTTTATTATCATAAATGCTAAAGAGACAGTTTTTATCTTTGATATGAAGCTTTATATTGAATTACATAAAGTAATGTTTTAAAAAATAAATTCTTCCATTGATTTTCTCCCTGCATTTTTCCTTTTGTTGTTAGCCTTCTTTGCAATAGATGGTGCTCTTTTCTCAGAGAAACTACTTATCTTATTCCTCATCAAAAGATCAGGAAAATTAGTTTTACTCGTTAACAATCATTAATTAAAGAAATCGTACATCAAAGTAGAAAGAATTGATAAGCAACTTGCAGCACATTGATAATGGAAGCATAATGGAGAAAATGATCGTTAAATGATTAAAGAGCTCCATGGAAACCTGCAATACTTGCTGAGTAGATGAAGCCAATATTGTAGCCAAATATGAAAATGCCATGCTTGCTACATACATAGAACCCCTAGTAGAAAGAAAATCCTAAATCAGGAGCCATTTTAAAGTATTAACATAATTATCTACTTCAACAAAAGTGAGAATATAGTATTCCATATTAACATGTAGGATTTGAATATGCACATCGACACTAACACAATGTATTTACATCAATCTCAATGATGAGAGTTTGCACACTCTTTGCCAGATAAACCTGGAACATCTGGGCAAATAGAAAGTGGGCCACGAACTCTCTTGAAACAATTTCATTGGATAGAGACACTTCTTAATTTTTCCAGAGCAACCATTACAACTTCTTATGTAATAGTTTATAATCCAGAATTATGCTGCCTTTGGCCACTTCTAACTAGTTTCAGCTTTTGGAGGCATTGAAAAACTGTCATGTCCTGCAGTTCTGAACCACCCTACCTATCCCCATTCAGTTTGTGACTCTCCTAGCAGGTCTGCAGCTGCCAACTGCAAACTGGTCTAGGCAACACAGCTGTCATGTTTGTTACAGCAAAACGACACTATTTACTGTGGAAAGACACCAGAAAAACTTCCTCTATGAGTGTGGCCTCAGGATGGAAGAAAGAGTGGAATAAGGGCTGCTATGACCAAGGAAGAGGAAGGTGGGCCAGTGGTGCAGCAAAATACCCTGGCGCCAGCAGGAGTAGGAAAGTTGCCAAGGTTCATCTCTGAAAAGAACTGAGCAGGAAACCTGCCCCTCCTCCCCCCAATTAGGGGTAAAATAACTAGAATTTCTCTTCCATTATTCACAAATTATTGTTTCTACAGCTCCTTTGGAAGGGACTGTGGGACACTGTGCTCAAGAGCTAAGAGCCCTCTTGGCTCAGTATAAGCAAGCTGTAAGAGAGACTTTTTTTTTTTTTTGCCAGAGCTTTATAGTTTTACCAGAGCAACTTCTCCGTTCCCAAAATTTTGGATTATGTCTTTATCAACGGAGCGAAGAATAGAAAAGTAGGATTTTGTACTCAAACAGCAACCATTCCATCCACTGTCACCTCCATACTCTCCCCTGTTCACCTCCCTTTTCTCACCCTCCCGCCGGACACCCTTTATGCCCCTATTAGCCACTGAAATCTACACTCGGAGCCCTGTAGCCTTCCTTACCTGACAATCACATACATGACCAGGAAGTTTCCGAAGAGACCCACCACGCACACAATGGAGTAGAGGGCCATGATGGTGATGGCCGTGATCATGGAAGGACTGCCGGTCGAAGGGCACAGGCTGTCGCTGCCGCCCAGCTCGGTGCGGTTCGGACCGCATGGGTCGGACAGGTTGCCTTCTAAGTGGGAGAAGTTGACCCAGGAACTAGGGCTGGGTCCCGGGGAGCAACTTGAAGAGTGCGTGAAGGGATCAGTGCAATTGCTGGCGTTCTTGGGGACGCTGCTGCTGTCCATGGTGCTGACGACCGGCCGGCTGGGACCGCGTTGCGAGTAACCGCGAGCACCCGGACTTTCAGGGTCTACGCGCCTCCGCTGCTTCCTCTCGCCACTGCCACAGCTCCGGCTATTTCTTATAGACCAACCCTGGCGGAGCCAGAGAGGAGAGTCAGGCAGAAGGAGAGAGCTAAGCATCTGACGGTATCCTCTGCTTGTAGCCCCCTCCCACCTTAGAAGTACAGAGACACATCGTCAACCCCACACCGCTGGGGGGAGGGGAAGGAGGGCTGTGCGGGATCCAGAGGCTGGAGCGGAGGGAGGGGAGAGAAGTGGATTTTGCGCAAAGCGATCCAACGACTTGGTTTCCTCACTCGGCACTCGTCTGTGCTAACACCTCTAAGGAGGGGCAGAACAAGGAAGGGAGTTGGAGAGAAGGGGTTGGGAGTGAGACAAACAGAGAGTTAGTTTTTGGAGGCTGTAAAGCGTAAGAAAGGGGGCTGACATCACTCTTTTTCCAGCGCCGTTTTCTCAGTATAACATGACAGGAAAGACATTGACTTGATGCAACTCTGACCACCCTAAACCCCAGCGCTCTTCCATCCTTACTGCCTAAGCAGTCGTTTGGGGGCAGGGTACACAAAATCTTCTTCTTTAGCCCTCCTTGCCTCAGACCCGCCTGTCCGCGAAAATGTAACCGTGTGTTTCCTATCACCAAGTGAGAATTTCCAACCCTTCAAACCTGCCTGAAACAAGAGTGATTCCTTCTCTGAAAAAGAAATGAAAAACAAAATTTTAGAAAGGAAACCTATTCCCTTTACTCCATATTCCTTTATTTCTCCTAGAGTAGAAGCTTTATTTGCATCTGATTTCTATCCTGGTGAGGAAGAGGCGTAGGAACTGGGTACAGAAATCAGGGAGTTGTGGTGTCCAGAAAAGTCAAAGAAAGACAACGGTGACATTCCATATATAAATCTCATACGTTGGAATTATTAATTATTGTTTTTATCTCCAGACTTCCTACATGTGCTTCTTAGTAGAAGACTGTGAAAACCAAACATTTGCATTATTTCGGTGTTTTCTAGTGTAGACATTCCAGGAGAAACTATTGATACATAGACATCTGGAACTGGAACGGCTTACACAAGGCTGAGGATTATTGATACATTTTAAAATTTGATAACTCAACTCTAAATCCACAAAAGCATCTACTTTATAAATAAATTCGTAAATCAACCAGGAGTAAGGTTTTGTTTTGTTTTGTTTGTCTTTGTTTTGGTAAAGTTAACACTAATTCTGAACTAATTCTCATTTCCGTACATGGGAATATTTGTCTATGTATATATATTTTAACAAAAACATTATCATTAAATATCCCCAATTGGTTGTAGAAAGCTATATTCTTGGGGAGCAGGGACGGGGGTGAGGTAGGGAGCTTGGTAAGAACATTTAATTCCACTATTATTTTTACCATTTGTCTTGAAAACAGATAACACCAGTAAACTCTACTAATCATAGGTGATTTTGCCAATGTTCAGTATTATTTTTATCTTTTTATGTTGAAGGGTATAATTTCAGCAAAAAAAAAAAAAAGCTACAGAGATCTCCTAAAGACAAATAAAAATGCTTTACCACATATTCTCCTATGGACTAGTATATTAATTCACTCATATTGAGCTGAAATTTATCTGCCATTATTCAATCTCTTGAGGACACACAGAATCAGTCTAAACTTACTTCATGTGAAAGACAAATAAGCACAGTATAATAAGCCCTTGCCTTGAAGTCAGATCATTTTGTGAACCTTAGATTTGTACGTTTTTTAAACTTTTTTAGCTGAGGGAGTTTGGATATGTTACTTTACCTGGCTGAGTGACAGTCTTCTCATCAGTGGAAAAAAAACGTTGAAAAATAATTAACATGTTTCATAAATGCTATGGACTGAATGTTTGTTCCCCTCCCCCCAATTCATGTATTGAAATCCTAACCCCCAGAGTGATGGTTAGAAGATGGGGTCTTTGGGAGGTAAGTTGATCATGAGGGTGGGAACTTTATGAGTGGGATTATTACCCTTGTAAAAGAAACCCCAGAGATCTCCCTAGCTCCCTTTTTGCTATGTGAGGGTACAATGAGAAGACAGCAGTTTGGCAGTCTGCAATGCAGAAGAGAGCCCTTACCAGAACCTGACCATGCTGGCGCCATGATTTTAGACCTCCAGCTTTCAGAGCTGTGAGAAATAATTTCTGTTGTTTATAAGCCACTCAGTTTATGGTATTTTGTTATAGCAGCCCCAAATGACTAAGACAATAATGTCATCTAAAATAATTTGAGTGATTTTTTAAATGGAACAGCTTAAAAACTTCAAGTATACTCTAATGATAACATTTTAATCTTTTTTTAACTCAGTATATTTTGTCAACCAGCCAGGACTTTATATGTAGACAAATCAACTGGTTATGTGACTTTTCTTCTAGAACTACTGTCAAAGAGCAATCCAGTTTCCATTGTCCTTCTCCAGAAGCATTTTTGGTTTTCATTCTATTTTATAAAAGTGTAGTTGTTCTATGGAGTAGGAATTTGAGCTTTAACTATATATTTTTAACTGAAATTTAATATTTTCCTTTTCTATTACTTTTCTCAATTTTCATTAAGGAGAATTATTATCTCAGCTTTGAATGCAGGATATTCTGGACACGATTTCAAGGCTTCCCTGAAGTTGTATTAACATCTATATCTCAGTGTGTACCATCTATTCAATATCCAATTTGGGAAAATGCAGAACAAATTTAATTTCTCTTTCAAATATCAAGACAACCTTGAGAAACCCAGAAAAGAGCTTTTATAGAAAAAAATACCACTTGGTATATCTGTAAAAAGACTTGAAATTCAAGTTTACATTATATCTTAGTTACTCTTATGAGGTGTTCTTTCTTTTCTCCATAATTGCACATTTCCTAGCTGAGTTGTCTCAAGTCTACGTGAAACCTCAAGTCTCTTGTGAAAGGAGGTGGACTGTAAATAAATAAGTCAATTTATTACAAGCCAAATTATTTTCTATAACATGGATTCTAACCACATAACCTTTAGTTTCCTTGAGCCTTACTATGTCACCTGTATACTAGCAATATCTGTGATTTTGTTGATATTTTTTGCTTAGCCTATATTTTCTATTTGAAGAAAGAAAAACTTATCTATGAGTCAAGATTTACCATTGATATAAACCCATATCATACATTTTTTCATAAAAATATTTGCTTCAAAGCAACGCATTCAGTAAAAGCCAAGCTGGATCTTAGACAAGTACTAAAAGTCCCTCCTCTTCCGTGAGCTTCAAAATATATTGGCTTTAGTTATTCATATAACTGCCATCATCATCCCACACTTATTTTAATAGCTTAGTCCTGATATTTTGGAGAGTGGCTGTTAATGGAACACATGATTAACAGCAGTAATACATCCAAGGTCATAGCTATAGTGAAGTCTTTGCTTAGCTGGGCTATTTTCTAAATTCAACATAAGCAGGTTGTAAATCACTTTACCTTCAATAACCATTAAATTTCCTTTAAGGTATTATATACATAGTTTTGTATATAGGATTGTACATGTAGAATTTACCAATTCCTCTTATTGTCTATAAGTGCATATCTGTCTATGGCTCTCAATTAATCTTTCAATTTTCATGACAACCACTAGTCTACCCAGCATTTCGTTAGTTGTAGTAAATCCCCTAAATATTAAATTATGTTTTGCCTTTTCTCATAATCTTTAAATGGCTTCTTATCTTACTTAGAGTAAAATCAAAGATCTTTCAAGGGCCTACAAGGCCCTGAAGGATCTTTGCTCCAATTCACCTCCCTTACCACCTCTGTAACCTCGTATTCTACCACTTCCCCTCATTTTCTCCATTCTGCCTCATGGCCATTTCACTTGAAGTATTTCTTCTAGATATCCCAGTGGCTCACCCCTTCACCTCCCTAAGGTGTCTGATCAATTGGATCAAAGAGATCAATAACCTCTTTCTTGACCACTCTTTTCAAGTAGGCTCCACACTGTAAATGTACCACTGGCCCCTTTTTTACCTCTCCTTGTATCCATACTGTTTACTCTTGACTCTCCAGTTCTCTCTCCTAGTGGCTGGGATGACCTACACTGTTCTTTGTGTCTAGGTTCTATAATATGACTTTCTTTAGCCAGTAGAATGAATTAGAAGTGACAGTGTGCCAGTTCTGAGTCTAGGTCTCAAGAAACCTTGACTGTCTGCATTTACTCCCTCACACCCCTTCCAAGTCCCTGAGAACCTGCTCAGACTGGCCTCCCGGAAGTTGAGAAACACGTGGATTAGAGCTGAGTTGCCCCAATCATCTCACCTGAGATCAACTTCATCATCCTACAGCCAGCCAACCCCAGCCAGATCAGCATAGTTGACGCATGTGCAATAAACACCTATTGCTGAATGCTGCAATATTGTGGTAATAGATAACTAACAGACACACCATTGCAACTTTATTTTACTACATAAAATAAAGTTTTATTTAGCACTTATCACCAGCCAACCTATTATATATTTTATTTGGGTGTATATAGTTTTTTACTATTTAATATTAATTTCATGAATGCAGGGAATTTTTCCGGCATAAAATGAGTTCTCAATAAACATTTGTTATATGAATAAATTCATAAAACTTATTTTCATAAGTTTTGCCAACATGCATTGATTATTTCAGGCTCTTGAATGACGTTGTTAATAGAATTTTTCAAATTAATTATTCTCTCATATACACTTGCACTGGTGATTTAAATTAAATGTACATAGCTGTCTCTCAGTTCTCCTTAGAATTTCATACACAATTCTTTGAAAGTATTCTGACTGCAACTGGTTTTTGACTCTTTATATAACTCTCTTCATCGTCCTTGTTTTCTCTGGATTTGGGGCTGCCTTAAAAAGGCAGGAACCAAAATGTTTAGAGTTCAAGGATAAACACACTGGAAAACTCTCCTTCTCTCTTTTAAAGGTGTAAATGATTAAGGATATTGAGCAATAAATATTACTAAACAAGTTTACTCGTATTTCATATATTTCTAGAAAATATTTCATAGAGCCTATTTTTGTTTTTAAATATTATGGTTGAGGATGAATAGTTTAAAGAAAAAAAACATTTTAACTTGATTGAAATGTAATTAAAAACATACACCCATCTTGACTAAAAAACCTGACTTTGAATGTAAGATCCCAGCTTGGCTCCCAGGTGCTAGAATGTGGCATTATTTGCCACTTTAACCCTTTGGAAGTATGATACCTAAGAAGGGCTCTGGAAATCAGATATTGTCGTATATGCCATTGTTCTGCCAACAGTGGGAGCTCTGCAAATTTGTATTTTCTGTCTTAATGTACCTAACAACTCAGAGGAAGGAAAGCAATGTATCCAAGCTATGATCTAGACCAAAGGTCGGTTATCTACCTACTGCTCCAGTCTGAGGAGTATAATTCAATAATTTATAAGTTATGGAAAGTTTTTTATCATGACAACAATTAGAAGACAAATGTTTATTTCTGTTGAGTTTTACTTGCTTGAGATTATTTCAGAAGTTTGTCAAATATTCAAGCCCACCTCTAAGAAATCCTAGCTTGTTATATTTTTTATTATTTAGCCCATATGAAACCATTTGCTGAAGCAATAATGATAAATAGTCAATTCCACTGGTATTTTTGAGTAGATCCCATCAAACAAGTGCTAACGATGCAATTATTCCTCTCCTTTACCAGTGTTCTTGAGATGAAGACTCCATGGAATAATGAAAAGAATTGTAGGAGATATTTAAATTTTTGCATTTGGAAGAGGAAGTTCAATAACGTAAATTATTTTGTTGATAGTTGAAGTATTGCATAAATTATTTGGAAGGTTGTCTTACCTTGACTCAAAGTATCACTCTTTTTCTTTCTGAATGAACTTTTTAAAATATTTGAATTTAAATCCCACTTTTCTGTGAACATTACTTTGACATAATTTTAATAGCTCCATCTGTATTAGTAGTCCATCTGAAAAAAATAAATAAATGGGCCTATTTTGTTCCCCATTCCAATGATTGCCAAATCATTTTCTTAAAAAGAAAAACAACTGTTCTAAAATAGTCTACACATGATTGAAATGGAAAACTAAAACAATTATAAAATTTATTCTGGTCAGAATCATTTTTGCTTTTTCTTGTAGCGTCCAGATAATTGAGACATATGTATTATTTCAATTCAAATTGCTTGGCTTTAAATTCTTTGTGCGTGTGACCATGTGTGAATGCACACATATATGCACATGGGTAAACACACAGACAATTATGAGGTAGTTTATATTTATATTGGAAAATGACACTTCTGTGAAACTTTTAATCTGTTGAAGCTTTTCTCTCTTCTCTTTTGCCTTTAGCTGATTTTTCTAAGTATTTAATTCCCATAGCTAGGAGCTTTGGATTTCCCTTTGTTTATCAAACTTCCAAATATGTAATAAAATTTAGGAGTAACCACAAGAACTCTGAAATAATTTCTATAAAGCCATACTTTCGCATAAATATCATTTATTCCCCAGCCACTCCAGGAAAACACGGACATGCACACGTACATGTCAGTATCATTTTATCCTCAGATTGTTGATTCCCTTTTTTCTGTTTGCAGTCCCTCATTTTTCTGCTCTTCCATCACAGGGACAAGGCAGGATGCATAATATTCAAAAGATGAGTGTTAAGTAGCTCTTCCTCCTGCTTTTCCAGCAAATTCAATGGAAAGGCTTTCTACCACAAAACAGATCTGCTTTACCTCCCTTGGACCATGGTATTTCAGTAATGTGCCTGTACTGCTGCTGTTCTGCCACAATATGAGAGAATACCAGAGTTCTATGCTCCAGGTTTCCTGGAAAGATTTTGATGGGATGTAAGGGCTAGTCCTCTTAAAATGACATTTATTGCATGTAACAACCACAAGGCCAAAAGGCTACAATTATATAAAAGACAGGAGTCTTTTTCTGTCATCTTAGAGCAACCCAGTTCTGACACATCTACTCGTCTGAATTCTGTTGTTTGTAGGAGAAATGGGCAACGAGTGTGGGCAAAGTCATTACCATGCAATGAATAGAGAAGCCCGCTGACCCAGCTGTTCCTTCCTGTTTGCTTTCCTTTTTCCCAGTGAGTTTTTAGAATGCAGACTTAGTGCAAACTTACAATATTGTGACAGATCACATATCTCTAACTCTGTGGAGTATTCTGCAAATTAACTTGGAAGCTTTCCCAGCTTTGGTGCTGCTGGATTTAGTCACTGTCCTTTTTTTTAACAGGAAGATAAACAAAGACTTACTGGAGGGTGGGGTAGGGAAAGCTTGAACAAAAAGCAAATACATAAGCAGTGATGGACCGAAGACAATTTTGTCAGAATTTTGAAATTAAAATTCTGGTTGTCTGTGTTCAGATATAAGATCAAAAATAGTTTAGGGTGATTTGACTGTGAAGCATCTTTGCTCACTAGTTACTAAGAGCACTCTTCATAAAAGGGTAACCTTACCAAATAGAGAAGAACTGTTTTTCTTAAAAGAATGTTAGTGTGTTAATGGCTGTCATTTACTGAGGTATATGGTTCAAGCACTGTTTAAACTCATTTAATTCTCATAAAAATCCTATGAGATAAATATCATTATCCCCATTTTATAAATGAGAAAACTGAGATAGAGCAGAAGAAATAACTTGCACAAATTCACAGATTAAAGTGGAGTGGAGTTAGGGATTGAACTCAGGCAGTCTGGTTCCTAGCCTACGTTCCTAACCACTTCCTTCTGCTGTAGGTCATTATGCTATATCTTTGGAAACATTGGCTTTGGACTTGGAAAAGCTGGACTTAAACCCTAGCTCTGATACTTACCAGTTGTATATACTTAGGTAAGATGTTTAACTTCCATAAAACCTAGTTTCTTCATCTGTAAAATTAAAATAATAAGATCAACCTCATTGTGTTCAGCAAGAATGAATGGAATATGCTGGGCATTCTTGGATAGAAACTACTAAATTAAAAAACAATCCTTTCCCTTAAACTTTATATGTTTTTATATTAAATAATAAGACTAGTTTCTAAACTGCTCCCTTGCAATTAGGGGCTTTGCTCATTTCTTCATCTATGCTTATTTATCTACTCTTCACCTATCCATAACTCACACAATATGTGGGGAAAGAACTGAAAAATTCTCATGTTTGCTGGAAATGTCCTGTGAGTTTAGCTCTTTTTGCAGTAAAATTGCAGGCAAAGCAAATCTTGAAGTTAAATTTGAGGGCAAACCCTCTGTCTTAGGTCCGGTAGTGCTTAGTTTTATACAGTCAGAGAAAGAAAGCTTTTCATAGCTACACATATATGAATTACTGCAATTTTACAAGGATCTGTGTCAAAAATATTTCTTCTTGTTAAACAGAAAGGCTATTTTTGATTGGATAGTTGTTTTGTAAAATTGTGTTGATACTAGTAAGTTTTTTAAATACGTCGCTTTGTACAAATATTGATAGAGTGGCTTTCCACATACCTTTCAGGACAGTGAACTGTCATGAAGACTTCCATCCTTGATGATGCTAGGTAACTTTATTTTTTTCCCCTAACTTATTTGTATGTTTCAAATTGGTACCAGGACAAATATTCAAGGTCTAATTCAGTAAGAAAAATGAGAAAAGATATATCTATCTATATCTAAATCTATACCTACATCTACATCTATATCTATATATAGATATATATCTCTTTACAAACTCCTTCCTTAACCCCATGTCACCCTCTATTAACCACCCCACTACACTGATTTCCTTCCAAATATTTTTTTTCCCAAGTTATTTGTCACACATGCAGTCTCTACTTCCTCACTTCCTATCTCTTTTCAACCTATTCAATCTGGCTGTTACTTCTAATGTTTCATAAAAACTGTTCTTCACAAGAGCGCTCTTGACATTTGAAACTAATTGACACATGCCTTTCCTCAACCTACTCACATTATATTCCTTAAAACACTTTCCTCCTTTGGCTTTTATGATACCACTCTGTCCTCTTTCCCTCCCTTCTTCTATGGTAGTCTTCTTCTTCTGCCTGAAATCTAGATGTTGGAGTTTATTGGTGTATTAGGGTTCTCCAGAGAAAAAGAACTTATCTCTATATCTCTATATCTATCTATCTATCTATCTATCTATCTATCTACCTATCTATTTATCTATCTATCTATAATCTATTTATCAAAAAGGTATTGGCTCAAGTGATTATAGAGGTTGAAAAGTCCCATGGTCTACCATCTGCAATCTGGAGACCCAGGAAGACCAGTCATATAGTTTGAAGGCCTGAGAGCCAGAGATTCAATGGTGTAGATTCCATTCTGAGTCTGAAGGCCTGAGAATCAGAAGTGCTAAGGGCAGGAGAAGGTCAATGTTCCAACTCAACAGTCAGACAGTGGGAGAAGGCAAATACTCCCCTCCTCCTCCTTATTCTATTCAGGTCCTCAGTGGATTGGGTGATGCCCAACCACATTGGGGAGGGCAATGTACTTTATTTAGTCTACCAATTCAAATGCTAATCGCTTCTGTAAATCTCCTCACAATCACACCCAGAAATAATGTTTAATGAGACATCTGGGCATCCTATGATTCAGTCAAGTTGACATATAATATTAGCTATCATACTTGAGGATAAGTCTTAGGTTCCCCTGATTACATTCTCTCCTTAGCTAGTTTATCCAATCTCATGTCTTTAAATATGACCTAAATTCTAATAAGTACCAAGATTTTATTTCCATTTCAAACTCCTCCTCGGAATTATTTATTCAGCTGGCTACTTAACATCTTTATTTTGATAACCCCTGGGCATTCCAAACTTAATGGCCCAAAAATGAACTCTTGATTTCACCTCTAAAACTTTTTCTCACTTAGACTTTTCCCATCTCAGTAAACAACATCATTGTTGATTTAATCATTAAATCAGAAACTTGAGACTTAAGGTTTATTCCTCCCCTCCCTTACCCTCAAATATCCATCCATAAGCAAATTCTCTATCCTAACATGTAGTCACCCACTCTCTAAATCTCTACCACCACCACCATCTCAGTGTATTTCACTATCTTCCTCATCTGGACTCCTGCATTAGTTCCCTAGTTGATATCTTTGCTTCTACTTTTGCTTCCTCCAGTCTGTTATACATATGGAAGTTAGAGTGATCTTTCAAGAGCATAAAGATTACTCTTTTTTTTACTTAAAAATTTTTTTTATTGGAGTACTGTCGATTTACAATGTTGTGTTTGTTTCAGGTGCACAGCAAAGTGATTAAGTTATACATATAAATATATTCATTCTTTTTCAGATTCTTTTCTCATATAGGTATCACAGAATATTGAGTAGAGTTCCCTGTGCTCTACAGTAGGTCCTTGTTGGTTATCTATCTTGTATATAGTAGTGTGTGTATGTTAACCCCAAGTTCCTGATTTATCCCTCCCCCCACCACGTTTCCCGTTTGGTAACCATAAGTTTGTTTTAAATATCTGTAAGTCTGTTTCTGTTTTGTAAATAAGTTCATTTGTATCTTTAAAAATTAGATTCCACATATGAGTGATATCATATGATATTTGTCTTTCTCTGTCTGACTTACTTCACTTAGTATGATAATCTCTAGGTCTATCCAAGTTGCTGTAAATGGGATTATTTCATTCGTTTTTACGGCTGAGTAATATTCCAAGAACATAAAGATGACTCTGACATCCCCATGGTTTAAAGTCTTCAATGACTATTGCACTTAGGACCCTGTGTGATATGGCATCTGCTTATCTTCCAACCTCATCTGGTTCTGCTCTCTCCCTTGCTGCACTTCAGCCACAATGGCTTTATTTCATATCCTTGAACACAACAACTTTGTCTTTCCTTTCATAATATGTAAGTACAAACATATGTCTCTGTCAGCTCTCTTTTGTGCTATTGCTATGATTAGCTCTCTTCCTTCAGTGGGTCACTTACATGATACTGTCTTAGATAGGACCTCCCCATGTTATCAGAATTGATTGCTTTTTATTCTCTAGCATAGCCCCTTGTTACTTTCTTTCATAGCAATGAATACAATTTGTATTTAAATACTTATTTATTTGATAACCTGTATTATCTATGTCATCACTAGGTTATATACTTCATTAGTACAGAGACTATTCTTTGTTTCATATTTTATAAAATTAGTGTCTCACACAGTGCCTTGACATAGTAGGCACTCAATAAGTATTTCCTAAATAAACATGTAAGCTAAATGGAGTGGAAAATTGCTTTGAGATATGGGTATGAATCAGCATTCCTTACAGCAGAGCAAAATAAAGAATGACCACAGTTGTAGAGTTTGGGACATGGCTTATGAGCTCCCTGGGTTTACACTTATTAAAACTTCTATGAACTTCAACCCAAGTATGATATGAAGTCCATAAAGCAACAGTAAAAATGAAACACCATGAGCAGAGTTCATAGTCTCTGCTTCCCCAAATTATTGCCAGTATGATTCTCTGTATTGTTCTAAATGCAGAAAATTGTGTCCATGACAGATGAGAGCTATCCAGTCACTCCTTTGATGTAGCTGATGGGAGAATTAATAGACCATAACAGTTTAGAAAATAAAAGTAGGGGTAGACTCGGATGCCTTTAATGGGAAACATCTTTCTTCTTCACTTTATTGTGTATGAAATAAAAAATATTAAGGAAATATCAATCCTTATCATTCTTAATAATCATTCATATCTTGGACCAATAATTACATACTTGGGCAGAATCAGGACATACTATATCAAACTTGGATTCTTTTTCCTATTTGGCATCAGTATTTTGTCAATTTAAAGCCTCAATTCTGCTCCCAGTGGGGATGCAATACAAGGGACTAGAAATAACCTCTGAAATAACTAAACGTATACAAAAGTGGTTTTAAAGATACTGGGCATCAGGCAACAAAGGACAATGAAGTCTGGGAGATTGTATACAAACAAGATGAACTTGAACACTGCCCTGGTTTTTGCCTGGAGGAAGCTCTGAGGCTGTGTTACAGGCAGAGAAAACCCAGATAGAATCCAACGGTCTCCTTCAACCAAGAAGAGAATGTTGTGAGTCCATGGAGACCAAGGTGGCTTGAGTTGGCAGGGAAAAGCAGCAGAGAAAAGAGAGCTGCACATAGAGAGAGCTGAAGAATTCCCCCTCAAGTCTTTCTGTGTATACTGATTAAATACTTGCATGTAAAGGAAATATCTGAAACCAGAGGAAGAATTACTTGAAAGGATTAAAGAAAATAGTACTTTAACTAAGATTGAGAATAGTCCCTATTCCCACAGCCAGAGTGGAAAGCCTCTTAATTCATAGGACATCAAGGAAAGTACTCAAAAGGCTTGCATCTCAGTAGTAGGGAAAATTCATCATGGATTACATACTGCTCTGGTCCTGCCTAAGAAAGTTGAAAAGCAAGACCCAAAGTAAGTCTACTGTTTCAGAGTAACTTATCTCTGTCCCAGAATAAAGGTAAAGAGTATTTATAGAAATACAAAAATATCCAACATACAACGAAGTGAAATTCATAATGTTAGCATATAATAAAAAAATTACCAGGCATGTCACAGAAGCAGAAAATATGACCAATATTGAGGAGTAAAACTAAAAATCAACTAAAACAACCCCCAAATGCAACACATGACAAAATTAGTAAATAAGAATGCTAGAACTGTGATTGTAATCCATATGTTCAAGAAGCTGGGAAAAGACTGAGCATATTAAGTAGAGAAATGAAGAAAAAATATATATCTTCACATCAAACTTCTTAAGATGAAAGCTACAATGTCCAAGATGATAAATACATTAGATGAGATTAACAGTAGATTAGACATCAGAGAATTACAGATAGAGTAATGAGAGTTTTCAAAAGGAAATAGGTGAAAAGAATGACAAAATGAAGATAACATCAGAGAGCTGTGGGAGAACTTCAAGCAGCTTAATAAATGTAAACTGGAGTCCCTAAAGGAGAAGAGAATAAGAAAATAGTATAAAGAAGTATTTTTTAAAATGACAGAAATAGATAAAAGTAAAATGAAAATATGCCATTGTAAGAGTAATCAAAAGAACCTGGAGTGGCTATATTGATATCAAAGTAGATTTTAGAATGAACATTATCAGCAATAAATAGAGTCATTTTATAGTGATAAGGGGGAGAAATTCATTATGAGGACTTAAAAATACTAATTATTTATGAATTTAATAATAGAGCCTGAACATACATCAAGCAAAAACTGAAAGAACAGCAAAGAAAAATAGACAAATCCACAATTACAGTTGAATATTTCAACATCTACTCTTGATATTAATAATACAAGGAGACAGAAAACCAGTAAGGTTGTAGAGAACTTGAATAATACTCTCAAACAATTTGACCTAATTACATTTATTGAACATTCTCCCAAACCAGTCTAAACTGCTCAATTTTTTAAATGCACATTGAACATTAAACAACATAGATAATATTCTGGAACATAAAATGAGTCTCAATAAATTTTCAAAGATTCAGTTCATAGAAAGTATGTTCTGTGAGCACGATGGAATTAAAATAGAAGTAATAAAAATAAACTTTGGAATTTTAGAGATCTTCTAAATAACCCATAAGACAAAGAATTAAAAAGGAAATTAGGAAGTATTTTGAAGTGAATGAAAATGAATGAAAAACACAACATATTAAAATTTTCCTGATGCAGCTAAAACAGTACTTAGAGGGAAATTTATAGCACTACACTCCTATATTAGGGGAAAAAAGTGTCTCAAATTGATGACCTCAGTTTCCAACTTTAAGACACTAGAAAAAGAAGAGTAAATTAATCACAAAGCAAGCAAAAGAAAGGAAATGATTCAGGTCAGAGAAGAAATCAATGAAATAAAAAACAGAAAAACAATAGAGAAAATT
This sequence comes from Delphinapterus leucas, assembly GCF_059928025.1. Classification (NCBI taxonomy): domain Eukaryota; kingdom Metazoa; phylum Chordata; class Mammalia; order Artiodactyla; family Monodontidae; genus Delphinapterus; species Delphinapterus leucas. The sequence goes on along the minus strand of NC_143140.1, from coordinate 83,787,222 downwards.
AATGAAAATAAAGACTGGTGTTTAAGAAAATAAAATTGCAGGAACATCATTTCCCTTCTTAACCAATGTACGTGTGTGTGTGTGTGTGTGTGTGTGTGTGTGTGTGTGTGTGTGTTTGCCGTACGTGGTCCTCTCACTGTTGTGGCCTCTCCTGTTGCAGAGCACAGGCTCCGGACGCGCAGGCCCAGAGGCCATGGCTCATGGGCCCAACCGCTCCACAGCATGTGGGATCTTCCTGGACCGAGGCACGAACCAGTGTCCCCTGCATCGGCAGGCAGACTCTCAACCACTGCGCCACCAGGAAAGCCCGAGTGTGTTTTTTGAATATTAGAATAGAGGACTGTCTGAATACTCTACCCAATGCTCCATAAAATACAATGTTTTCTCATTTGGTTGGTAGGAACGGGCATTGTTTCAGCCCTGTATGACAGGTAATCCTTTTGGGTGATTTTTTCCCTGACCTCTGATATTTTCTTCATACATATGCAATGTTCAGTACTATGTCAAATACTCAAGAAGGATCTTCTGCAGATTTCAGTGTCCTTTCTCTGTGTAGCCCTCTCCTCTTGAGAATTCTGTCTGGTTAGTTGCCTTGCTTTACCTGGGCTCTTAGCTCCAACTCCTTATGACTCAGATTCTCTGCCTAAGTTCCCCCTTCCTGTTTCAGTGGTCTAGAAACACTTGAAGGCAAATTTTAGGGACAATTTTAGGACTCACCTCATTTGCATTTCTCAGACATCACCATCCTTTGTTGCCATAGTCCGATGTCTTGAAGACTTCTGTTTTACTTATTTTATCCTGTTTTTGATTCCTTCAGTAGGATCATTAATTAAGTCTCTATAACTCCACTTTTGATAGTAGAAGAACTTTAAATTTGTTTTGTATTTTTATACATTTGGATTTGTTTGTCATGTTATTTTCTGTTTTCTCTCTGTACTTCTTTTCTGTGCTCAAATTTGTTTGGTCTTTTTTATCATTTGAGTTTGTAACTGTGTCATTCCGTTACCTCCTAAATTGAATTGGAATTTATAATCCTACATTTTTTCTTTTGGTGGTTGCATTAACAGTGGCAGTTAAAAAGTATTTGCTATAGAATACTCATAACACCTAGAATTACAATGATTATAAATCCATAGTTTTCTTCAGGAAAAGGAAACAATATAGCTACTTGAGATTAATTTTATACTCCTAGACAGCAATTTGTAGAGTGCTTTTGATATTCAGCATTGGATTATAGCCATAATATACTAAAATAAACATTGAAATCAGCAAATGTAGCATTGAGAATGTGTTTAGAATACAAAACTATTATTGGCTTTTTAAATTTCACACTTTGTGTTGCTGTTGCTTAAATATTGCAGCCACCTTGATTTGATCCAGAAGTAATTGAAGGCAACTAATGATACATGATAAGTTGTCAATGCTCTCTAGCCAAAGACCATCAGAAATATACTTATGGTTGAACAAGTTGGGTTTACTGCTTGTTTCTTCAAAAGAAAATGCACACCATCAAGAACTGTGAGTCACCTCAGTAGAAGAGTTTTAGAAATAACTTTTTAAAGGGTTTGGGTTTATCAATTTTGAATAGAACTGAGGAAGCAGACTTTGTTCTGAATTGGATGCTGTCAGAGAGTGGGACTAATTCTATCTTAATAAATATTATCTAAAAGGAGAAAAGACTAGACTGAGGCTAAAATTGTAGTCATTCCTACTAGCCAGGATAGGGGGATGTTTAGACATTTTTGTGGTTCGGGCAATGGTAATATTGTTGTTTGTATTCAGACAATGATTATGATCTTGTCCTTGATCCATCAGAGTCACAGTTGGCCTTGTGTGACATTGATGTTCTCTGAAATGACTTTCCATAGGAGAGCGCCAAGGTCTAGCTATGAATGCCAGATTGGCTCCTGACTGTCAGGGACTGCATTTCTCTGTCTCTAGATAAACTAAAATGAAACTTGGTAAGAGAAATCAGTCAAAGAAGGATTAATGATAAGAAAGCCTGTGAAAGCCAAAAGAATACACAGTATCTAAAATGTGCACCATTGTATTAGGGTTCTCCAGAGAAACAGAACAGATAAAATATGTATATAGAAGATATACACTTTTTTTTCCTCAAAATGTAGATTCTCTTTAAGAAAAAAAGTTCATATTTGTATTAAATTAAATTAATCAATTAGTTAATTTCTTGGTTGCATGGCATGTGGAACTTCCCCAACCAGGGATAGAACCCGTTACTCCTGGAGTGGAAGGGCAGAGTCTTAACCACTGGACAACCAGGGAAGTCTTAATTTAATTTTATTTAGAAGTTCCTGTACTTTATCTGGTTTTAGGGCTCATCATAATTTTCCTGTTCTTGGGCTCTTAATTTCCTTTTATACTCTGAATTACTATAGAGCATAAAAACTGCAGTTCTCAGCATGCACTGCTACCAGGATTCTCTTGTTTCTACCACCTCAATTGTGGACCACATCTCAGGATAAATAGTTTGTGTCATCAGTTACCTGCTCTCTTTCTGCCAGGGTTGCCCTTCTCTTTGTGGATGTATAGAAATGGTTGTACCAGGTTGTGTCTTTAAAAAATTGTTAATATATTTTATTTCCCCCAATATCTCCAAACTATTATCATTTCAACAAGTAATCAATATAAAAATTTGAGTTATTTAACTTTTTTTCATACTAAGTGTTTGAAATTCAGTATGCATTTTATACTTACAGCACATTTCAAATTGGACTAGCCATATTTTAAGTGGTCCATAGCCACATGTGTCTAGCAGCTACAGTAGTTATTGATTAGCACAGGTCTAAACTATAAATCTCGTGAGGGCAGGGATCTTGTCTGTTTTGTTCACTGCTTTGTACAGAGCCTGGCATGTAATATGTACTCAAGAAATAAATATAATAAGTATTTATAATAAATAATAAATATTTATTCTAAGGATTGGCTCACATGATTATGGAGGCTGGTGAGTCCAAAATCTGTAGTGTGGGTTGGCAAGCTGGAGACCCAGGAAGAATCAATGCTGCAGTTCAAGTCTGCAGGCCGTGTGCAGGCAGAATTCCCTCTTGCTCAGGGGAGGTCAACATTTTGTTCTATTAATTCCTTCAACAGATTGGGTGAGGCCCATCCACATATAGGGGACGATCTGCTTTACACAGAGTCCTCTGATTCAAATGTTAATCTTATCCAAAAAAATTACCCTCACAGAATAATCAGAATAATATTTGACCACATAACTGGGCACCACACTCCAGCCCAGTTGACACAAAATTAATCATCACAGTCGTGAAATATTATACACTTGCTAAAAAAGGAATATAAGCAGTTATGTGTTTCACAAAGTTCAATACCTAGTTTCTCTGTAGAAGCGCAACTCTTCCTGCTACTGAGACCAGGGGTACCTTTCCCTGCTGGTTCTCATAAAATGGATAGGCAAGTCACGTGGCTGTCAATGGACAAGGACATCTGTGAGTGTACTGCTTTGGAAATATGCTCCACTCTGTTCTTATGACTTCTATTTTTATTTAGACACACCCCCACATGCTTTGAGGTTGAAATTCTACAGGAGAGGTTGCTCTGGTTGTCTGTGAATCAGCATGGCTTGTTAGATTTCTGAAGCTAATGATGAAAATATATGGGTTATCCTTTCTAGCCTTTAATGTTAAGCACAGTGAGCATGATGTTTGTCTGCAAAATGAGGCAAGTTTTGAAGTTTATTCAGTAACTAGACTTCATAAGTGTGAGCCATTTTGATAACATATTGCAAATATTTAGGTAAAATAAGTGGGTGAGTTGTCCAAAAGAATAATTATATATTCTAAAGTCCCTCAGATCTTTGTAGGGAATAGCTTTCCCAATAACAGTTGAGAAGCATCAATTCCTGGGAATGGTGTGAGAAGCAGTCTATGTCTGGGACCAGTAATAATTTGAGACCTTCCTTTAGGAGGTAATGAACTTTTTAAAAGTCTTTCATGTGCCCACATTTACTTTTGTTATTTTGCATTGTGGCTATTTTCTTGCTTTGTTCTTACATTGTTATGTATGTCCTTCTTATTCTTTCAGTTAGGCTTCAAATTCTTTTTGGGGAGAGCTTGTCCTTTATTTGTTTGGCGCAGGCGGCACCAGTTACAAAAGCATTGCACAAACAGGGGTTGCCTAGCACTTAAAGATATTGTTGAGTGGTCAAATGAAGGAAAGAAAGTGTGAATGTATTGATAAATTAATGAATACCAGGATAAGGAGAATCCCAAATCACTCCAGCCCATGTTAAAAAGCTCTGTGAAGACTATAATTTGTGCCCATGTGCCTCTGGTTATTGTCTACAATAAAGCGAATAAAATGTCAAGGAGCACCTTGCAACATAATTTTTATCCAGTAACTGAATTGAGGAGATAAGACAGCACACTACAAGTATAAATTGATACAGTTTATTCTTTTGTGATAGTCTGATATCTCAGAGTTTCTCCTATTTGAACTTTTATTATGAGAAAGTAGCCAGAACACTGAGTAAGTAATTAGAGTTGTTGCGTTTATGTTCTGGCTCTACCACTTACTACATCTCTGACATTAGACAAGTCACTATGGGTTCTTAAATTGAAAACTAGGAAAATAATTCCCAGTTTGCCTGTTAGTGCAGTGTTCAGGAGATGTGATAAATGTGATGGCCTTTATAGGCAACAAAACCCTAGAAGGTAATAGAAATGGTGTTTTTGAGTCTCTTGGTTCTGCAGGAACAATGCTAATTTCTTATCCACTCTTTCACCTGAGAATTTGTTTGGATATGCATTTCCTACAGTCCATCAGAGACTAAAAATGTAAGATGAATTAAAACATGGAAGCCATTGTGCAGATAATTTAGAAAACCAGTACACTTGTGTTTGGCATTTCCAGAGGGTGGCAGTAAATAACATTAGCGAGGTACCCAGGAGCAAGGTCATGTAGGATCTGGTAGGCCATGTGAAGGACTTTGAAATCTATTTTGATAGTCATGGAAATTTTTCTGGAGCATTGAGAGCAGAGTTACATGATATAATTTATGTTTTAAAAGGATCTCTTGGGCTTCCCTGGTGGCGCAGTGGTTGAGAGTCCGCCTGCCGATGCAGGGCACACGGGCTCGTGCCCCGGTCCGGGAGGATCCCACGTGCCGCGGGGCGGCTGGGCCCGTGAGCCATGGCCGCTGAGCCTGCGCGTCCGAATCCTGTGCTCCGCAGCGGGAGAGGCCACAACAGTGAGAGGCCCGCGTACCGCAAAAAAAAAAAAAAAAAAAAAAATGTGGCAGGTAGTCTCAAAAGATGGCTCAAAATGGGCCATATTTCCCAGAATTCATACACTTGTGTAGTTCTCTCCCACCACAATGAATATGGCCTGGCCTTTGACTTATACTAACCAATAAAATGTACAAAAGTGTTGCCGTACCAGTTCCAGGTCTAGTTTTTAAGAGGACTGTCACTTACTTTGGGAGTCTTTACCTACCATGTAATAAGCCTGGTTATCATACTGAAGAGATCACACGGAGAAGATGTTAGAGAGGGAGAAATTTCCCTCTCTATACATCTTGATTTTTTTGTGGCTGGACTAATAATAACATTGACACAAGACAGATTAACAGGAGAAAAAGAAGCAAATTTTAATTCTTGCACAATGAGGTCTCATAGAAGCGAAACTTAAGAAGTGGCCAAAGCAGGCAGCTTTCATACTCTTTAGACAAAGAAGGAAAACCTTTCTGAAGAACTGACAAGACAATGAAACTCAGGTTTTAGGTACCCAATTAGTGAAGAATCTAAACAGAGTTTGCATTTGGAGTAGTAAATTAAAGAACTAACAAGTTTTGTTTATACAGGCTTCTCAGCCTGACGTTCCTGTCTTTGGTGATAGGGTGTCCTTCTACCTCCAGGTACAGGAGATTTATTTCCTGCTTTCAAGGAGACAGAAAGGAGGGTCAGAGTGTCCCTCCTGTGTTGGCCATTTCTTAAGAAACTGTAATTCAGAATAATCAATATGCCGTGGAGGCACGTTTTGGGGAGGTCTACTCTGGGCCCCAACAAGGACAAACCCTGAGACCACATGGAGAAAGAAAGGCCCAGGTTTTTCAGTGTCTTAATCACTATCCAACTGCAACTGTGTTAAAGACATCAAGTGAGACGAACCAAATAATTGCTCAGCTGAGCCAAGTCATCACACAGAACCACGAAGAGCAATAAGATTATTGTTGTTTTCAAGTCACTATGCTTTAAGAAAGTTTGTTACACAACAATAGATAGAACATGGATGTGGAAAAGCAAAAGAAGAAGAGAGAACAGAGGGTTATTCAGTTGTCCAGGTGAGAGATGACGTGGTCTTGAACTAACATTTCAGGAGGTAAGAAGACATTGGAGTCAGAGATGATGGGATTTGTTGATGGACTGACGGTGGGGTGGGAGATATACAGAAAAATCAAGGCATTCCGTGTTTATTGGCTGGCATGACTGGGATAGCAATGATACCACATAGAGTTGAGAAAAACTTAGAGAAAAGTCTATTTAAGAAGAACAAATAGGAGTTTAACTGTTAGATATCACTATTAACGTGACTATTAGATATCGAGTAGAGATGTCATATAAGTAGTTAGATAGATCCCATAGGGAATGTTGGAGTTGAGGTATTATTATTGGAGGCACTAATGTGTGGGTGACACTAATCTATGGTGCTGGATGAGGTCAGCCAGAAATGACTGTAGTCAGAGAATAGAAGTGGTCCAAGGTGTAGTCCCAAGTATGCCAGTACTTAGAAGTCAGGAAGATTTGTAGAATCCAAAAAAAGAGACCAAGAAGAAATGACCAGTGAGAGAGGAAAATCAGAAAAATATGATGTCCTTAAATCCAAGTAAAGAGGTGTTTGAAAGAAGAAAGTGTGAATTGTTGAGTCAAATGCTCCTGAGAGATTGTGTAAGAAGAGAATCAACCATGACCATTGGATGTGACCTTATGACTGTCATTATTGGCCAAGAACAAGACTAGTTTCACTGGAGTAGAGAAGATAAAAGCCTGACATGACAAGATCAAGAGAGAGTTGGTGATGAAATAATGGAGACAACGAGGATAAAAACGGTTTTATATCTTTTTGCCACTAAAGGAGCAGAGAAGTATGTTCAAAATTGGAGGTATGTAGGATTGCAAGAGGATTTCTAAAAGCAGGAAGATGTTGCATATATGTTACGTCTTGAGAATAATCCAGTGAATAGAGAAACCTGATGGCAGGGGAGATGAAATAGGTAATTTCAGGAGCTAGGATCCAGAACACAGCTGGAGGAATTGACTTTATCTAAGAGAAATGCTGTTCACCTATCATTCAGGAAGGAAGCAGTGTACAAAGAACAGATGTTTGATCTTGGTGGATTTGATGGAATGGAATGAGGAAGTTATCTTCTGATGCTTCTGTTTTTGTTTCTAGAATGATGTTTGGGGAACATGATGATAGAGTTTTGAGGAGAAATAAAATATTGTGAAATAAGCATCTGGGTAGAGTAAATGGACCAGGCGTCTGGACGCATATTTGAAGTTCTGAGTTTCTGTTTCTCTACAGAAGAATGATGTGATCCTGACTCTCCGTTTTGTTGCTACATACTATGCTGTTCTGCCCAAAACTCATGGCTGAAATTGTTCTGAATTAATATTGCCAGACTGCTTATGTAAGTAGGCTGAGTGAATTGTCCCAGATTCCATATCTGTTAGGGACAGATTCAGGATGGACGTGCCACTGTGTGAGGTATTGATCAGGACACCTTATTAGGCTCTATATAGGCAGAAATGCCTTTGCCTATCATTGTGAAAGTTTTAACAACACCCTAGGGCAGAGTTCTTTCAAAGGATATTATTTCATTCTGGAGGTAGAAACTGTGTTTGCTCTGCATATGCTGACTTGTTGAAGCCATGCAGCTGGCTTCAGGATGGTTCTTGTTCTTCAGATGACTATGAATTATTATTAGTGTGTTATCATTCTATCTTGCTGCTCCAGCATTTTTGTCAACACATTTTCATCCATCAACACATTTTTTTTCTGACTTATTCCTTATTTATCAGTGAAGAACCATAGGACTACAGCAAGATCTTAAACTCCTGAATACCATGGATTCCTGAGGTGCATATATATATATATATATATATATATATGTGTGTGTGTGTGTGTGTGTGTGTGTGTGTGTGCGTATATATATATGTACATATATATATAACTGATTTTAAAAGATAATCATTCAGTTATTCATCAAGTGGTAAATAAAAAAATTGCTAGCAGAAGCCTGTTTTAAGAATAGACTAGTTACTGTATTTTTAAAAAATGAATAGAACATCCAACATCGTAGAAGGAAAAAAGAAATGACCTGGTGATGAAACTCATGGAGGAGTAACAGGGAAATGTGATTTGTCTTTCCCAGAGCCAAAAGAAAAAAGAAGTTGTCACAATCTATTTTTGAGCCATAACTTCATTTACCTCATACCAGAGCTGTATGAAAACAAAGTCTTATTGGTCAGAATAGTAAGTATTGATACATCATGAAACACATACTGATACAGAGAATATACTTATGAGAGATAAATTTCTGGTGCTAGTTCAGAAATGCTCTAAGTGCTCTGATGTTAAATACAAACCCTCTGGCCAATTTCAGAGTGTCATTTTCTGTACTGCAGTATATTTGTAATTTTAGGTCAAATGTAGGACTTTTCACTTGGGGATAAAAAAAGACATCCGGCTTTGAGTTACTGATTGTCTAATGGAACGAGCAGCAAAAGCATTCAGAAGTGATAATGGGCAGACGATTTCAACATATTCTTTAGCTTCTTTGGTTCCCCTGGGGGATAAATATTTCATTCTGTGGAATGGGAATTAGCTTTTGAAATAACAGTGATAGCACCCAGAATTTTCTCAGCCCTGTGGCTCTAGAGAAACTGTTTAGTCCAAGTAATTGAACTTTTGGAAATGGGGCTGGTGGATGTCCACAGGCTGGGGTTAAACTCAGGCCAAAGCATGGCAAGAAGGTATTCAGGTATGTAATAAGTTGGTGTAGCAGGGCATGGCCAGACAACAGTTATTGGGAGGATAGCTGAAAGAACACACATTTCCCATACACTAGAGGGAAAAGCTGAGAGGGTGCCTGAGGATGCCTGGCCTTGTTAAGGTGGAATAGAATAGGAGATGTATATCTTGGGTTCTCAATATAAATACTGGGAATTAGAATTATAACTATAGCTGAATTAAATAATGGTAAAGACTCCTACCTTGCATTTCCTTGTCTGTGAAACAAAGCCACATGATATTAACTTGCCTTTTAATTTTCTTAGATTGTTTCACCTTTCCCCTGAAATATAGGATTGGTGTACTTTGGGGTATTTTTCTCATCTATTGATATTGGACATGGATGAGGAACTCAGGCACCATGGAACAGTAATAGCAAAGCTTTCATTGTGCCAGGAGGGCTCTTCCAGGATGTTTAGAGCTCAGGAGACAGAGGAAGAAGCTTCTCAGAATGAACAACTTCTCGTATAGAGCCAAGGCAATGTTTGTCATAAGGAAAAAGTATTTTTTCTCTTTCTATTATGTTTTATTCAGAAGACATGAGGAGTCTGGTTCTAATTCCATTCTGTCTGCCACAGGATACAAACAGAAATCTCCTAAGATTTGGAAAAGTACAACAATTTAATTTACATAAAACCATAAGGGTCACAAGTACTAAATGGTGATCCTGGTAATTATAATAACCCTTACTTGAGGCACTTAGAGAAGCAATATCGCAATATCTGGAGGACAGGGACACTAAAATAATTCCAATCTGGAGGGTCATGGAAAAAAATTTTATAGAGAAAACAAAACAGCAGCAATAACACCAAACCCGGTTCTAGAAAAAAATACCATTTTTAGATGGTCGAATAAGTCCAAATCTTAAAATATTTCTCTGTCTCCTATAAATAGCTAAATGAGGGACAAATAGTGGAAAGCAAAGCCAAAATACAGAAATGATGGGCCTATAGGCAATTAGGTACAAACAATAGGGCTCCCTTGGGGTCTCTGCAGAGAAAATTGTGCAGAACTTTGCCGGGCATTCTGGGACGAGCCCTGGAAAGCAGCAGAACGGGCAGACGTACCACCAGGAAGCTTGGTGTCTCCATGACCCAGAGGGTCAAAGAAGCTGAAGGAGAACTAAGTCATTCCAGTCCTTGAGGCGGTAGAGTTCAGGATTCTAAAGAGAAGGGAGGCCTTTTCCAGGTGCATTGGCAAGAAGCATGTTTCATTCTATATTACAGGCATTTTGCTGCTCAGCTTTTGTGATGACTGGGTAAGAATAATATATCTCCCCTAAGGGGATCCAACAGCTGGAAAAATGGTTATCAATTAAAACAAATAGACACTTGGTATAATAGACCAGATTTTTATAGACAGATAAAAAATTTAGGGATACCCTGACAGCATTTAAAGAGATACAAATGCAGCACAAAAAAGATTTTTCTGGAGTTAGAAACCACGATTATCTAAATAAATCCATTCAGTAGATGAATTGAGGGAATATATTGTCACTGTTGAGGCCAGAATGAAAAGCCTTTAAGGTCAAAGAGCATAAATTATCCCAAAACCCAGAATAAAGACAAGGAGATCACAATTAAGAGGGGAAAGATGACAGATTTGCTTGATAGATCCAGCAACCTAACGTGAATAATTGTGAAAGGAAAGAAAATATATATATATAAAGGATATGTATTACTTAAAAAAAGAAAAACAAAATCTCTGAGCTGAAGATAAAGTTGCATCTATAAATTGAAGAGGGCTTATCAAATTCCTGGTAGGAAAGATGAAAAATTAACTGGTTCAAACATATTCTGATAATATTTATTAACTCTAAGAATACAGGACAGGGCTTCCCTGGTGGCGCAGTGGTTGAGAGTCCACCTGCCGATGCAGGGGACACGGGTTCGTGCCCCGGTCCGGGAAGATCCCACATGCCGCGGAGCGACTGGGCCCGTGAGCCATGGCTGCAGAGCCTGCGCGTCTGGAGCCTGTGCTCCGCAACGGGAGAGGCCACAGCAGTGAGAGGCCCGTGTACCGCAAAAAAAAAAAAAAAAGAATACAGGACAATCTTATAAAAGTTAATAGAGATAGAATAACTTATCTACAAAGGAAAAAGTTAGTCTGACAGTTGACTATTCATTTGCAACACTAAGGGCTCTAAGTTCATCTTAAACCATCTCTTAAGGGAAAAAAATATTGTGACTCCAGAAATTATCGAACTGTCGGTGTAGAAGAATTCAGGTAGGCTCTCTTAGGGTAAAAATCCTTGAAACAGAAAAGACAACATAACTATGGATAAAATGTTTAAAGAAATAAATAGTGACATAAAAATGAACAAGTAAAAGGCACTAGAAAAATAAATAGGCAGAGATGAAAAAAGAACCAAATATAACTTTTGGAAATAGAAAATGCTGGAATAACTCAAAGACATAGCTCAGAATAAATGTGCTTGAAGGTACTACTGAGGTAATTAATGCATCCTAGAGAGACAAGGAGATGGAAAATATTAGACAGGTTAAGAGAGGGATAAAAAAATGAGAAGGTTTAAACTGTTTAAGTAGACTTCCAGTAAAAGAGCATAGAAAAAAGTGTATAAAAGGACCTACTTGAAGAGATACTCTCTGAGTATTTGATAGATTAAAGAAACAGATCCGTAGACTCCCAAGAAAGCAAAACACCCATCAGTCTGGATAAGCACAATGAAATTTATACTTACATAAATTGTGGTGAAACTGAAGAAAACAATAGGTATAGAGAAAAATCTTAAAAGCCATCAGATAAAAAGGAAGTCACCCACAAGGAATAAAGTTTGGGCAGCTAATAGATTTCTCAACAGGAAAAAAAAATTAAGCCAGAAGCCAATAGTATAATATTAATATAAGTGAAGTCCAGAGGAACAATATTTGACAACTTAGCATTATGTATTCAACAAAACTATTTTTAAATAACAAAGAAGGGATAAAGACTTTTTCAAATAAACAAAAATTTGGTTCACCAAAAAATATGTTACATTAGACAGAGTAACTCTAGGTTAGGATCCAGTATGAATTCACCTCAAATCTCAGCGGCTGAAAACATTAAAAAATTATTTCTTAATCATACGAATTTTGCTGTGCTTCTAGGGTTTTCCAAGGTAGACCTTTCCAAATGTTTTACTTAGAAATTTATATACTATATCTTCTGACTCCATGTTGGCATAGAACTTTCATCTCTAAGGCAGAGAAAGCGTTTTTCACTTCCTTAGCCAAGAAGTAGTCAAAGGGCCTACCTAATTGCGCAGGAACCATGTAGTATCAGAGAAGGGAAAGGCATTGCTGAATATTAGTAATATATACCAGGAAGAGAGACTAAATTAAATTCTAAAAGATGAATCTGCAGAAGCAGGCAACTTATTTCAGAAGGAACTTCTGATGTAAGAAATAACGGTGTGCAAAGAAATTCATAAAAAATAGTAATAATAATGATGTCTAATTATTAGGACCCACATGACAGCACTAGAAAGTGGAAAATTAGTAGAACTTAAGGTGGAGGAGATTGATCTACACTTAAGCAATCAAAGTTCCTGTATTGTTTTCGAGGGTTAAAAAATACAATTTGGACTTCGTTAAGCTTAATAGGTATAGTAATAGATTGTATACATTACAATTAGATAAGAGGGAGTAAAATCGAATATGAGAAATAAATAAGAAAATGCAATAAAACAGAGAAAAAAGAAGAGAAAAAAATAGCAAAAATAACTAAAAGTATTATGGCAGTAGTGAGTCAAATATATTAGTAACTTTATTAATAATTCACGAATTAAGTTGTTAATTTAAAAAATAATGTGAATTTGAATAAAATGAAGCAAAATAAGTTAAAAACTTAGCTGTATGTGGTTTACAAGAGACACTCTAAAACTTAAGGACATGGATGGAGTTTAAAGATATAGAAAGCATGTACAAACACTATCCAAAAGAAAGCTGAGGTAGCTATATTGCTATCAGAAAAAAATAGACATTAAGAAAAAACATATTATTAAAGTTCAAGGGGATAGTACTTAACGATAAAAAATTCAGTTCACCAAAATGACAGAGTAATTCTAATAGAGTATATGTCAATTAAAATAGCCTTGAAATACTTGAAGCAAAAATTTGGAGACTTATTGGGAGATACTGACAAATTTACTGTCATACTGGATTTTAGCACAGTTTTCTCAATCACTGAGAAGCTAAAAAAATGAAAAACTTAGAAAACATGTCTAAGATTTGAAAAGCACAATTATAAAACTAGACCCAACTACAATCTTCTCAAATATGCATGGGACTGTTAACAGAACTTGATCCCATACAGGCCTTAAAGTCTACCTCAATAAATGACTTTGGAACACACAAACAATGCTCCTTGACTATAGTGTAATTGTACTAGAACACAATAAGAACAATAACAAAAAAACACAATCAAATGTACACACACAAGTATGTATATATATATATGTGTGTGTAATACACATACATATATATAAACTTAAGAATGAAAGAACAAAAGGAAAGTAAATCAGAAAATAAAAAGAATCATAGCAAAATAGTGAAATGTAAGAAAAGCACTATTTAAAGGAAATTGATAGCTTTAAAATCTTGTATTAGAACAAAAGAAAGATTGAAAATGAATGAGCTAAGCAGTCAACCTAAGAAATTAGAAAAAGAACAGAACTACTTTCAGCTGTATGATGAATAAGGTCTGAGGATCTAATGTATAACATGGTTACTATAGTTGATAACACTGTATTATACAAGTGAAATTTGCTAACAGGGTAGAACTTAATGTATATATATACACACACACACATATAGAACAGAACAAAATTTTTAAAAAGTGAAAGAAGAATATAAAGAGGTTACAGTAGGCATTAATGAAACAGAAACCAAAGATGACATAGTCTCAACAAAATCTAAAGTTGGTTCTTTTGCAAAAAAAAAAAAAGGAAAATCTTTGTAGAGTTTTAGTAAGAAAACTGTTAGACAAAATAAAATAAGATTAGGGAGATAAAATGGGCATAAGTGTAATTTACTATAATGTATTAAAAAGAAATAGTCTGACTACTCGTAAAATCTTCATACAATTGACTTTATAGTTAAAATTTTTCTCCCAAGGTAAACACTCGCACCAGATGGCCTTACAGGCTGACTCTAATAAATTCTTGAGGAACAGAATATTGCAATCTTATAAAAACTATTCTGGAGAATAGAATAAGAGATATCTCCTAACTCATTTGAATCCAATAGAAACTTTATGTCCATATCAGACAAAATTACAGACCTATCTCACTCAACAAGATGCAAAATTCCCAAGCAAAATGTTGATGAATAAAATCATGAACAAGTTTAATTTATCCCAGGAAGGCATAAGTCTCTAGAAATATCTTCTACCACGTTAACATATTAACAAGACAAATATATATGGTCATACTGCTACATATAAGAAAAGCATTTGATGAAATTCAATATCTACTCATGATAAAATTCTTATCAAAATAGAAAATAGGATTTCCTTTACTTGATAATTGAAATCTAACATAAACCAAAAGCAAACATTTTGAATGATATAATATTTTAAAAGCTCATTTTATTTTAGGAATAAGATAAAATTCCTGTTACCACTGTAAGGCAAGAAAATAAAAGAAGCAAAGTTTAAAAAGATACTCAAACCATTAGAAGAAATAGAGTTCACTAACACAGCTGAATGTAATGTCAATATATTAAAACTCATTGCGTTTCTATACACAAGCAATTAAATTTGAAAAATAAATTAATATGTCTATTAAAACTAGCATATAAGCTACCTAGATTTAAGTCTAACAATGGATAGGCAAATGATGTATGAAAAAAAGGTAAACATCTTCTGACACATAGTCAAGAAAGTAAATAGAGAAGTATATTGTGTTATTAGGTTATAAGATGTTGATTCTCCCCAAATAGATCTGTCAGTTGAATACAAATGAAATTAAAATTCCAATAAGGATTAAATTTGTGTATGTGTGTGAAATTTAGCAAGGTATTTAAGATGATAGGCAGAAAATTGTCCTATCAACCATCAAACCTTTATAGAGATATGATAGTTTAGGTCCGTGTAGTATTGGACTTAGGAAAGACAAACTGATAAATCTATATAAACACAAGTGATATGAAAAGTGGAATTGTAGAAGAGGAAAAATGTAATAGACTATGTTGTGAAAATAGATTAGAAATGGGGAAAATTGAAGTTGAACCCCATATCACATACAAAAATTGATTTCAGGTAGATTAAACCATTAAATGTGAAAAGCAAAATGAAAATAGAAAAAATGAAGGCTGAACCTGTATGACCTTTGAGTAATAAAATTTTTTAAAAAATAATATTCGTAAAATAACAATAAATAAAACATTTGACAAATTTCCCTAAATTAAAGAACTCTGTTCATTAAAAGACAACACTAGGAAAAGCGAAAAACAAGTTATAGAAAAACAGAAGACATTTGCACATTTTCTTATCAAAACTCAGAGGAATTTTCTTTTTTGGCCATGCTGCAGGATCTCAATTCCCTGACCAGGGATTGAACCCCTGTCCCCTGCAGTGGAAGTGCAGAGTCCTAACTACTGGGCTACCAGGGAATTCCCCTGATCATAATTCAATAAATATTAATTTACTCATAAGAGAATTGGAGAATAAGACAATATTTATAAAAAGAAAATTGAAACAATAGAAAAAAAATCAGATAAAAACCTCTCAAAGAATTATTTGGTAAAAGAGGAAGTCTATATCTGAAAAATAAAAATAATGAAAAGACTTCATACCTGAACCTTTGTCATATAGTTGGAATAAACTAAGTAAATAATCAAGAAAGATGAAAAGAAAAAAAAATTAAGCACCTAACATAAGAACTTAGAAAAAAAAAATAAACCTAGAGAAAACAAGTAAGAAATAAATAGAAGTAAAAGCACAAAATAATGAATTAGAAAATGAAAATCATTAGAAATAATGAACAAATCTTGTGCTGGTTTTTTAGGTAACAAAACAAGACCATAAAATTATTAAAATTGTTAGCAAAACCAATCAAGGAAAAGAGAGGAGAATTTGACAATAAAGAATAAAAAATGATAGTAAGGAAATAAAAGCTACAAAGGTAATTTAAAGATGCAAAAGAGATGGTTCTGCCCATATTATGCATTTTAATTTGATGAAATACATTTTCTACAAGAATGTAAACTGCCCAAACTGCCCCCAAAAGAGAGGAAATAATAGTACTAAGTGTTGTTTATCCTGTGCCAGGTACTGTTCTGAGAGCTTTCCATACCTTAATTCTTTTAATCTTCACAACAATTTTATGAGGTAAGAAATATCATTATTTTTTATCATTCGTATTCTTCAATGAAGAAATGGAGGCACAGAAGGATAAATGCTTCGCTAAGGACACATAGCTAGGAAGTGCTGAAACCAAGATTCTAACTGTGGGCTTCCAGCACCAGAGTCCATGATTTCAGCAAGTTTACTACATTGCCTCTAAGAAAACATAAGCAAGCCAAATGCCACAGAAGAAATAGAAATTGCTGTCAAAATGTTATTGCCAGAAAAAAGCATCAGCCTAGAGAGAGGCAAAGAGAATTCTGCTTTGCTTTGAACAAGATCTAATGAATACTATTTGACCCGTTCCAGAGAAGAGAAACAAAATATTTCCAGTTTATTATATGAAACAAACATAACCTTGATCTTAATTCCCCCAAAATATAGCACACAAAAGTAACTCAAACTCACATATGGATACTGATAGAAACAGTTTAAGTAAACAGATTCTAAGCAAACAAAATGGAGCAGCACATTAGCAGTGCAATAAACTGCATTTTATTCTAGTTACGTAACAAAGACTCAGCACCAGAAAAGCTAGTGATATAATTCAGCAATGAATACATTAAAATAGTAATTTTACATGTAAATAAATTTGATAAAGGTTATTGATAAAGGTTATTACCTGTGATTGGAAATTTATCTTGTTAAATAATGTGTTGGAATAGGAAATTGATTTATCCGTACTATATGCAATAATAGCCCATAGGCAATAACTTTAGTACTGTGGTACTCCAGGCAATGCTCTCCTCAAAACAATTGACAAAGAAGCCAGAGAAATGAAGTCAAATATTGAGGAAAAAAAAGAATGAAAACAATGTGATTTTACTACACACTCATAAAAATGGCTATAATTAAACAGACGAACAATACAAAATCTTGCAGAGATGTGGTGCAGTTAGAGCTCTCATTGGAGTGTAAATTGGGACAGCCACTTTGGAAATCAGTTTTGCAATATCTGCTAATACTAAATACATACACAACCCTTGAGACAGAAATTTTATATATACTTATGTATGTATGTAATATAGTTTGTATAAATGTATTCAAGAGAAATACGTGTATACTTCCACTTAAAGATATTTACAAAATATGTCTGTAAAATATTTTGTGTAATATGTAACATCTTATTGATAATAGCTCCAAACTGGAAACAACCTAAATGCCTATTAATAGTAGAATGGATAGATACATTACGGTATATTTATATATAACCACACAGCTACTAAATATAACTACCGCCACCTGTAACAACATGGATGAATGGCACTGTCATAATGATGGGTAAACAGAACTACACAAAAAGAGTACAAAATGTATGATTCTATTTACATGAAGTTGAAGAACAAACAAAACTAATGTCTGGCTATAGAATGGTGGCTATCTGGGTCTAGGAGGTATAGGAGTGGGTTTTGTCTGGGAACGGAAGCAAGGGTTTACACATATACAAGCATTCATAAACATTCATCAAACTGTACACTCAAAATTTGTGTTCTTTATGCATGTTTGACCTCAACAAAACCTTAAAAAATAAAATGTGCAAAAAGTATACACATAAATGCAAAGTTTAGGGGCTTTGAATACAGCACAAATAAAGATTTCTGTTATCCAAATAGCATCATGGGCAAAATTAGCAGAGAGACATAGAGCTGGAGATGATTCTGGCATAATATACAACTAAAAAGGATTAAAATCTTAAGCATACAAGAAATTGCTTGGAAAACTGAATCTCTTCCTACTTCTGAAATATAAATAGGTGGATTATTCTTCAGGGCAACTTGCAGTGAATTTGTGTATGTACATGTGCATAACTCATCAACTCTATTTCTTGAGATGTACTCTTGAGAAAAAACCATTCTATATATACACAAAGAAATTTCCAGCATTGCTAGTAAAATCAAAGAATGGGAAATCATCTAAATAACCATCAACAGGGACTGGATAGGTAAAATGTGGTATTGCCAATGATGGAAGACCACGCTACAGTGAAAAGGAAACTACTGTGCCTGCAGGGTACAGGATAGAGACTCACACGAGTATTTTGAACGAAAATGTTGAAGTAACATGAAGAGTTGAATAGGGACTTCCCTGGTGGCCCAGTGGTTAAGATTCTGTGCTCCCACTGCAGGGTGCGCAGATTCAACCACTGGTCAGGGAACAAAGATCCTGCGTGCCACGTGGCGTGGCCAAAAAGTAAAAAATTAAAACCAAAAAGAGTTGAATAGCCCCAAGCCATTTGGTAAATTGTATTTACATAATTTATGGTGATAAGATGGGTGGGGGTGAAGATGAGGTGACACTAGGGATGATACAAAGGGAGAAAGGTAAGGAAAATAAAAGCAGACGAAAATAAATTTAAAAAGAAGAATACAGAGAGCAGGTATTATAGTGTGCCATAAACTATGGCTGATTGCCCAAATTCTATGCACTTGAAGTCCAAAAGAATAAAATGGCCTTCCAGAAAACACAACAAAATAACAAGCTATTTCCTATTTCCTTTAAGTTGCAATTTATGCAGTGAAATCATATCAAAAATCAACAAATTGGACAAGGCAAGAACCATATCAGAATAATATTGTTTGTAGCACACCTTGCTGCAGGATCTTGTTGGAGCTCAAACTATGCTTAGCTTATGTAATATTTTCTTAGATTTTGGGTATTGGATTGAAATTAAAATATCATCAGATCTGCTTTAGTTAGAAAGATAATGCTATGGTTTCCCTCATTTCTAAAGATCTAGGTGTCAGAAAAGTTTACTGGATTTATTTTTACTAATCTAAATCTGCTAGTATAGCTCCTATAATGTAATTATGTACTTTAAGGAAATCTACAGTAATACTCCTTTATCAGTAGAGTTTAAGTAATCAGATTAACTAGACGAATCTTGTATAAGAAAATAGATTGAGAATATGCTTGATAAAGAGCTCTCAAGATCACATTACTTTAAGTAATTTTTGATTTCCTTAGTGTACATGTGACTTTTTTATTGTTACAAGAGAATAGGGAAACTCTGTTACTAAAATAATGTACCTACCCAAGCTCTAATTTAATGAATCACCAATTCTGGCAACTAAAATTCTACTTGCCTCACCATGAAAACAAAGTATCCAACACAATTTCATGATATAATTAACACCATGTTCAAACACTGAAAAATTTAAACGTTCTCTCCAAACTACTACTGAAACCACTACAATTTTCATCATATGATTCTAAGATGTTAAACTTGTAGGCAAACTAGTTCTCCTCAGTTCATTTCGTTCAGTAAGGAAGAGCCAGTGTCATGATGCGTTACAAAAATTAGTGTGTTTGCACTAATTTTTTAGTACAAATCTGCAGATGTTTACGATCTGTAGATCAACAGGGCACACCCTGAAGGATAGTTAAAATCAACACAACATATCCATTCTTTTCAACTGTGTCATTTTTGTTTCACCTTGAGAAAAATCAATGAATGTCTCTAGAATGTGGAGTGCCAGTAATGGAGCCAAATTCCCTGGTTTCAAATCCTAACTCTCCATTTAACAATCTGTGTCACCGTGCATAAGTCATTAGATCTTTCTGTGCCCCAGATATCTCATGTGTTAAGTTGAGTGAATGTCACTGTGACCTCCTGTTTCAGTCTAGCTAATTGGTGCCCAAAATATTGTGAAAAAAGTCATAGAGTCCAGCCACATGGAGCTTAGCCAAACACGTCTTCTTGCCAGTTGCCTCTGCCTTAGCATGAAGCTCCCGCAGAGCTCCTTGGAGCTAGGCTGTGATACATTCAAGTTCTCTGCAGTTGATCAGCAACACCTGGCACTAATGACTTCTCTGCCACACACTGGTCAGCATCTATCACCTTGACAAGTTCATTAGCGGCCAGCTGCTGAGTATGTTGCTGCACGTCAGGATCCTGGGGTCCGTGTGCTGCTAGGAGGAGTGGTGCTTTGGAAGTCCAAGGGTTAATGCATGCAGTTCTAGGCATGGAGGTAGGCAGGGGCTCTTGGTGGCGTGTACCTGGCCCAATCTCTAAATTTTTGTTTTTGCATAAATCGGATACTTTTATCCCTTTGCGGCTGTGTCCCTTTTCAATGTTTATGCTAGTGGTAGAGTATTGCTCTAACAACGCATGCATGTTCTGCAAACTAGACCTTCATCAGTAATTTGGAAGAGTTGAGTTGACAATGTTGAATCGGTTTTCAAAATCCATCCATATTTTCGTAAGCAATTTCAACATTAACTTGTCAAGAAAGAAAAAGAAGTGCTGTTGGTATCTTCAAATATAATTTCTAATGTGTTAATTTAATTTTTTTCCCACAAACTTATTAGGAACAAAGTTTTATTGATGATCACATCAAGAACTTGAAAATATCATCACTTAAAAGCCTTGATCAGGAAGTACCTCTTACCATTTCAAGGCAAAATCTGATATTAAAAGTACATGTTTACAGAAACAAGTTCAAATTTCTCATTTACATTTTTGAAAACCTGTAATTTCAATGTTTTATAGAAATTCATCATGCTTTGTATGACTGAACACTTTGTTTTTCTCATAAATAATAAAAAGAAAGTGTAATACATTTGTTTTACCACATACCATATAGATGCCACTGGCATGACCCAATACCCCAGTATTTATCCTATGTTGCTACAGAAATATTATTTTTCTTGTGCTGTTGTGTGAATAATTTGAAGAAGTAATAAACTAAAGTATAAGCCCACTGGAATGTACAGCAAATATTAGAAACATGAAGGTAGATTTATATTATTGAGAAGGAAAGTGTCCAGACATGGTAGATTACTAGTTCCCACAAATATTGCATTCCCCTTTCCTTCCTGGGCTTTTTGGAGACTGTACCTCCCATCTCTTCATGGTTAGGTATGAACAAGTGAATAGTTCTGGATAACATCATATGAGCAGAAATAAAACGTATCACTTCTGGTGTGACATTTTCCAGTTTCTTTCTTTTTCCTTGCCTCGGTAACAAGCAACATTCCAAGTGGTGGAACACTGATCACTCTGGAATCTTGAAGGACAGTGTGGAGCAAAGTAGCTGTCCCCCAATTCAATGACCTGCAGCAAATCTAAACATTTATGTGTGAATCCATTGATCATTGGGGTTATTTATCCCCTCAGCATATGCTTAGCTTAACCTGACAAACTCACCAAAATGTGAAATTAAAAAAAATAATTTGAAAAATAAGATGGGGCTTATCCAGGCTATAATATGAACTATTAAAATAAAATAAAAATAAAAAAGATAGATGACCTAGTAAAATTATGGGCAAGTGTCTTGAATGGAAAAGAAGATACACAAATGTTCAATAAATATATAAAAAGGTGATTAAAGAAATGTAAACTAAAACATAATGACATTCCATACATATACAGAATGGCTAAATTCAACACACTGATAATACCAAGTGTTAACGAAGATATGAAGCAATGGAAACTCTGGAAGAAATGTAAATAAGAACTACCACTTTGCAAAATTGTGGAATTATCTACTAAATTAGAGCAGACTTAGTCCCAATGACCTAGCTATTCCACTGCTAGGTATCAACAAGATATCAATGTAAAAAAGCCAAAACCTGAAAATAAAAGTAGTTAAATAGTAGCATGTTCATATAGTGGTATACTATTCATCAATAAAGGTAAACAATTTACAGCAAGAAATGATTACATGGATAAATCTCACAAACATAATATTGACTAAAAAGAGCCATACCTAGCAGGAGATATACTGTGTTTTTCCTTTTCATAAATTTTAAAAACTTGCAAAGTAATGATTATGTTAGAAGTCAGGATCATGTTATATGTGAGGAGGGAGGGGTAATGATTGTGAATTTGTTCAAGGATGCTTTTGGCATGCATACAGTATCTTTTAAGTGGTGGTTACAGGGTATTCATCTTGTGATAAATCACGGAGATGAATATTTGTTCTGAACACATTTTCTGTGTTTTTGTTACGCTTAAATAAAAAGATTTAAAAGGAATATTATTAAGGCAAAGTCTCTTTCTGATAAATGTGCATGTAGACAAACAAAATAGCCTGGGAATATATATTTTGAACCAATTACACTGTATGGTAAAATTACAGATGATTTTATACTCTTCAGTGTTCTTTATTTTACATATTTTGTTATACCATTTTGTTTGTAGTTTGAAAGAAAATAAAACTATTAAAAAATAAAAACAAGTACCTCAACCTTGTGGCAGGCAACAAAATTCCCTTTATAAATTTCTTAAACTTTTATACCTCCTTTCACTTGTTTTTCTTTTCCAGAAGCACTAAATTTATTATACTATTTAAAAATAGATCTCTGCATTTCCATTTTATTTAACTACTATGGTTTTAACAATAGTGGGTTTTTTTTTAAGTTTTACTGCATCACCAGTAATTTTATTTCAAATTTATTTTAAAAAGTATTAGGCTTGGCTGGGAACTTCGCCACCATTTTTATTAGTTTCTATTAGAAGTATATTCTGAGTTATTAAGAGTAACACAAATGAACTTTTAGAATACGAAATCCCTTTGGTATTTTGAAATCTTTGCTTTTAGAAAATCTCCCACTATCTATGCCACAAGAGGACAATTCTGTTAAATGCATATAACTGCACATAAATGCATATTAAAATTTTGTTTCCCCCTCTACATTAGTGTGTGTATGTGCTTGGTGATATCTATTGTCTTAGGGCAAATTTTTGTCATAGAACGTTACAACTAAGGTAGTATTTTTCCAAAATATGTTTTGTGGGGATTAATCTTGAGAGGTTTTAGACACACACACACACACATATACACGCACTCTCTTTGGAGGTTAACAAATCATATGAGAATATTTAAGACTTTAAATAGTCCTACAGAAAATGAACCTCCTTAACACATTCTTCCTCAAATTTTTTTGAACCTGAACATTTTCCCTTCAACGTTCCCACTTCATGAAATCCTGGTTGGCCTTTAAGACATACTCTAGAGGCCCACATTTTCAATGCATGATGCTGTTTTGCTCTCTGACTGAAAGGCATCTGAGTAATTCCTAGCTAGAAATCTGAATTAAAGTGGAAACGATTCTTGCTTTTCTTCTATCCTTCCTTCAAATGCCTTTTAAAAAAATTCAGTTTTGATCTTAGTGGTAAAACCAGGATACTGTCTGGGGCTACCTATTTTTATTTTTTAATTTTTATTTTATTTTGGAGTAGAGTTGATTAACAATGTTGTGTTATTTTCAGGGGTACAGCAAAGTGATTCAGTTATACATATACAAGTATCTATTCTTTTTCAGATGCTTTTCCCATTTAGGTTATTACAGAGTACTGAGCAGAATGGGGCCAACTATTAACATATTTATTTTATCTTGTTTGCTCCTACACTCCCAGTGTCTGCATTTCCTCCCTCACCCTGTCTCTCGTGCCTCGTCTCTCCGTTCCTGGTCAACACCCCACCTTCACAGCTCATCCAGCCTTTCTTAGTAGTGGTCCATTACCTACAAGGGGGCTTTCCTCCTCTCTTTTACCCCATTACAACCTCCTTTTTCTTGGTATAGTTGTTAGGAGAAAATCATTTTCACAATTCAACACAGTGAGAGAGAGCACAGCCTGATGCATTTCTCTCCCTTAGAATTTTAGCTTTTTTTTGTTTTTTTTGAAACAATGAGACTTCTAAGTATAGAATTAGAGCTGGTAAAGTAATCGAGTACATTTTACCAGGAAAGAACATGGAAAGATATTATTTTTCCAAATCCATATATCATGTCATGGCGGAGAGATAACCTCCAATCTTGTGTAAGTTCTGCACTGGGCTCGCCAGGGTCCCAAAGGCATTGGCTTAGACAGTGGGACCCAATTCCAGCAGGTGTATTTCCATTCCCACTTTCACTCCCTAGTACAAGGGTTGGAGACTATAGTCCAAAGCCTGTTTCGCGGAAACCTGCGAGCCAAGGATGGTTTTTGCCTTTTTATATAGTTGAAAAGATATCAAAAGAAGAATAATATTTTGTGGCACATGAAAATGAAATGAAACTTAGATTTTGGTGTCCACAAATAAAGTTTATTAGAACACTGTCATTTGTCTGCCTGCCTGTGGTTGCTTTTGTACTAGCTGAATACTTGTGATAGAGACCATATTTTGCTATAGAAGTATTATTTTTCTTAATTATTAATATTATTGTAAGCTTAAGATACTTACAATTTGGCCCTTTACAGATAACATTTGCCTTCCTTAACATAGAAGACAGAAAAACACCCACATGGTACTTCCTGATCTAGAATAATATTGAGTGCCTCTATGTTTAGACTAAATAATATATCTTTCAGGAAACAGCCTTTTTTTTTTAATTTTCTTTTTGAATTCTTAAGATTTTATATTTTAAACTGCCAAAGTACTACTTGCTTTTTATAGCAAATCAAATAATTAAGAGATGCTTTTAGAAAAAATTAAAATCTTTTTACCAAATCTGTAAAATCTCCCTGCCAGGGATAAAAAATATTAACAGTTTGATGTATATACTCCACAAGTTGCTCTATGATTAATCAAACAGAAAGAAGCATGCCTGGAATATGGGTATTGTGTTGTGCATATGTTTAAGAACTATACATTATATATCAATCTGCAACTTAAAGTGCAGTTCCTGATAGATTTTATGTAACCCATTGTTTTAAGTAATTTCTAGTAGTTTTGATATACCATAATTTATGCAGCCATTCACTTTTGGACGTACATACATTATACTTTCAAACTTCTAACCCAGCTGTGGTAAACAGTTTTACATACAAAACCTCACATAATGGAAAATTTGTTTCTGTAAGACATAGTCCCCAATGTAGGAATGCTGTATCAAAAGGTTTGTGTAATTTAAAAAAATCTAGTTTTCTTTCTATTAATACAAAGATAAACACACTTTTAAGAACACTAAAAAAAATTTAAAATACATTTTGTAATATCTTTCTTTTTAAATGAAAGACTCCATATTTTAGAGAGGCTAAATATCCCTGTTTTTATTAATTTATAAATTTAGGGCCCTTCTTTGATTTATTTAACATTACCTGTTGTGAATTCAACCTTAGTTGATATTATTTTTGCAATTCCAATATTCTTTTTGTTATTACTTTCTTAATTTAATATTTTCATCCTTTTACTTGTAATCTATCTGAGGCACATTTTGGTTGTGTTACTTGTACAAAACACATAGCTTGTTTTGGTTTATTCAACCAGATATGAATCTTTATGTTTCAATAGGTTAGCTTAAGTTCCAGTTAAAATTTCTGATAAAATTGATATAACTAGTGTTTATTTTTAAATCTTATTTTCTGTTTAGAACGTTTCCTAGACTCTATTTTTGCTAGTTGGACTTCCTTTTTTTCTGTTTTGTTCTATGTGGAATAGAGTGAATGTGTGAGTTTCTATGTGACTGTTTTTAAGGTTTCCAGTCTATTTTTACTTCTTTTACTGAGAATCTTTATATCTATAACACTTAACCCTTTATCTCTTTGTATAACCACTGTAGGTTCATCCATCAATATCTTATTTTGAAAGAGGAGAACATAAACGTATTTCTACTACATCTGCCTTCTTCCTTGTAAAGATTTTATTTCTTCTCTTTTAATAAATTTATCTAATTGACTTACATCATTCATCCTTAAATTATCCATTACCAGAGCTGTTGAATTTCCTTTAAGACATATGATGAAATTACATATATTCTTCAATTTATTTTCTGTCACCATCTCACAGTTTTTACTTGTTAAAGTGTTGTTTTGGATTCTTCTATTTATAGCTTTTATCTTCTGTGGCCGTATATCCATGGTTGTTTAGATTTATTCCTTATTATTTGAATAGAGTCAATAATCATAAGCTGCTAGTCTGACTCTGACATATACTCCTATTGCTTGGTCTCCTGGATTCTGTTGTTGATTTTCATTTTAAAGAATGATTCATATCATTCAAGAATGACTTCCAATGGTTCTTTCATTTTTTAGATTGTATGTCATCCTTGATACAGTTCTTTTAGATCATACTTTCCCTCTCTACCTTAATACTCTAGCTCAGTAGTTTTGAATGACAAGTCAATTTTAATTTCATCCTCCACTATGGGGATTGTCTTATTATCTTTGGGCTGCTATAACAAAATATTGTCAGCTGGGTGACTTCATTAAAAAAAATTCATTTCTTAGTTCTGAAGGCTGGGAAATCTAAGATTAAGAAGCTGGCAGATTTGGTATCTGATGAGGGCACCTTCTTGCTGTGTCTTCACATATAAAATGGGGTAAGTGGGTTTTCTTGGGCTTCTTTTATAAGGGCACTAATTCCTATCATGAGGGCTCCACCCTCATGACCTAATCACCTCCCAAAAGTGCCACATCCTAATACCATCACCTTGGGGGTTAGGATTTCAGCATATGAATTTTGGGAGGACACAAACATTCAGACCATAGCAGTAACATCAGGAATATTGAGTCATATTTGTTAGGAGGACCATGTGCTTCAGGCATCTTGTAGATAGAGGTATAGGACAGCACCTCACAATAAAAATTTATGCGACCCAGGGCTTCCCTGGTGGTGCAGTGGTTGAGAGTCCACCTGTCAATGCAGGGGACGCGGGTTCATGCCCCGGTCCGGGAAGATCCCACATGCCATGGAGCGGCTGGGCCCGTGAGCCATGGCCACTGAGGCTGCGTGTCCAGAGCCTGTGCTCTGCAATGGGAGAGGCCACAGCAGTGAGAGGCCCGCATACCACACACACACACACAAAAAATTTATGCGACCCAAAATATCGTAGTGCTGAGGCTGAGAAATATTTGCTTCATTGTTTCCAGAATTGAATGTGCCTGGGCAGAAATATAGATAAAGCCAGCCTGATTTTTAATCTCTTTATAACAGTTACTTGATTTTTTTTTTTTTTGCACAGATACCCAAAGAATTCATTTTTCAGCCTTAAGATCCATTACCTTACATAATTACTAATTCAGTATTAAATGGTCTGCATCAACTTTTGTCCAAAGTTGTATTTTTGTTTTCTCTCCAGATTAGCCCTACTTTCAAGAAGTGGCTTTTTTGAAGTCTTCACTGAAGGTCAGGTGTTCGGTGTATTCTGTCCACTTTGAATGGTCAGCACTATGCTGCCAGCACTATGTAATCTCTCAGATCTCATTCAGCCGACAACCCACAGGATCTGTTTTTTGACTGCCTTGAGTCTTGCCTTTGGCATAAACAGCTTGGTCGTATTTGGTGGAAACTATATAGATGTTTCTTAGCCAAATGTTCTGAGAAAATCCTGTCCCGCTATTTCCAAACACCCCAGCCTCTCTGGAACTTGATTTCTGTTTCTTCCACTCAGTGAGGCTGATCCTCCCTGCTTGGACTCTACTTCCCTGGACCATGGTTTGACAATTGTCACCAGGCAGGAAGCCAAGAGAAACCTGAGATCATTTCATGTGTTTCCCTTCTCTTAAGTATCACAGCCCTTCAATGCCTAAAAATGGGTGCTTTATGTATTTCGTTTTTGAGGGTACTGGGTAACTTTGATATCAGTTACTCCATTACGGCTAGAACTGGAAGTAGGTTTTACACTTAAAACTTTGTTCTCCAATTCAGTTACAGAAATGTAGTCTCATATTTTATCAGAATAATTTTACAGTTTTGAATTTTACATTTTTCTTTAAACTTTATGTATTTTATTTTTAATAAAGTGTTAAAATGATCTAATTTTAATTTCATTTTTTCTGTGTATTGAACTCATTTTTCCAACATTTAATAAGTTATCTATCTCCTTTCCACCTATTTGTGGGAAAGGCGGCATGACAGAATGGTTAGGACTACCCTGTTTCAAGTTCTGGCTCTGCTATTTCTTAGTTTTCTGGCCTTGGGCAAATTTTATCATTTCTCTATGGCTTGGTTTTCTAATCTGTAAAATGCAGATAAAAATACCATGCATATCATGAATAGTTGTGACTTATGTAAAGAACTCATAATCATATCTGGCATAGAGTGCGTACTTTTATGTTAGCTCTTACATGAGCATTTGTGATGGCACATCTTTTATATACCCAATTTCTATAAACATGTAGAAGTGTTTTTGGATTTTCTATTTTGTTTCTATAACTCTATTTACCTTTCTTATCTAGTCTTATATTGTTTTTGTCAACTGTTACAGTTTCTGTTGTTATTATTTCAGATGAAGGAAACAATTCAGCTTTGTATGGACTGATGGTATATTATTTCTAATAATATGTAAAGAATAAAAAATAGCATGGATCAAGTTTAAAAGAAGTCAATTTTTATAGCTTTGTAATATGCCAGTATCTATTAGTCTGCAAAACCCATTGTTTCTCATTTTTATCACATTTTAATTATTATTGTACCTTTATTATTCAATAATATATTCAGAATCAGATGTTAATTTGTCTTCCAATACTGCTGAGATTGATTATATAATTAATCCTTCATTCATTTAACAATATTTTAGCATTAGGTATACATAACAAAAAAGGCAAAGTCTTTGACCCTATGGAGCATAAGTTCCAATCACAGGGAGAAATAGATAAATCTCAAAAAGTACAAGATATGGACAATGTAAAAATGATTCACAAAACTGACCTAAAAGGTATAGAGAGAATCTGCATCCAAGAAAGATAATGTAAACTTATCTTTACAACACATTTACAAGAAAATCAATCAGGTACTAGGTCTCAAAGGAAGCCTTAGTATATTCTAAGGAACTTACAATGTACATAAGGTTTTCTGTTACATTGTGATAAATTTAGGAAATCAGTCACATCAGTTTAGCATAAGAAATCTCAGTAGTTTGAAACCTAATAAAATTAGTTCTAAAGAATGTATTCATTTTTTTATGTGATTATTGCATTATATATGAGAATGTTGCCTCCTTGGGTTATTATTTAAAGGTAGCCTTTTAAAGTCTATTTACCCTTGGCATTGGTGAAACAACATCTTTTTTGTTAGGTAAGATACATCATCTTCAGTTCTTTAGAAGAAATTTTAATAATATTCGGTTACCTTGTCAAGTTTCCAAATGTTTCTATATTAGCAGTGGGATATAAAAAGCAGCTCTTCTCAACCATTTCAGTTAAGCTGGGAAGGAAAAACCAGCTTGGGGAATATTTGTGATAGGAGATACATGAACACATATATTTTAGACAGCAAATATTTTGTATATTTAAAAAAAATAAAAAATAAAAGGTATAATAGCTTATTAGAAATATAATAATTCCAATGATTATTGTTATTAAAATTGCTGATTATTTTAATGTATTATTATGTGCTATGGAAACCAGGCAGTTATGATTGGAATGGTGTTTGCTATAAAATAATTGTTATTCAGTGGATGTTAAGCTTGATCTTTATTATGATGGAGACTTGGAAATTCCTTTTCTCAACATGTAGTCTTTCTTAACGCATCATTAAGGTACCTTTTGATTTCTTTCAACATAGAGATATTTACATTTGCTTGTTTGTGGATATATATATATTCTAATAGTCAAATCTCTCTATTTCCTGGGTTTGATTAATGAAACTATCAATAACAATGCCAGGTATAAAGAGGATATATTGATATCCAATTCCATTTGGGTCCTTGATTTCATAGAATGAATAAGGAGATTTTGGTTTTTTGGTTTTTTTTTTTTTTAGGAGATTTTGAATAGTAAAGCATTCATCAAGTATTTGCCCAAAATTCTTCCAAAATTTGGACAGCAAGATTTCCAATTGCCAGAGATAATTGTATGTGATAGTTTTACACAATGCTGAGTGACATCAGAGGTTTCAGGATGGTTATGACAAAAGTTGACACACAGAGAATTAAATTTCATGGAAATATCAGAGATCTATTTTATGAACCAATTTTCAAAGTAGGAAAACACACCATTTCAGGATTTACAGTGAAATGAAGTTGACAAAGCATTTAAAGAAAGCCAAGTCTCATGAGTAAAGGAGGCAGAGTTCCCAAGAATACATGAAATTCTAATTCACAGTTTCTTTTAGTGTTACCAACTCCAAAATGAATAAAAATCTCTGATTGAGGAAACATTTCTACCACTTTTCAATCATTGCTCTGATTCATTTTATGGATTAAATTAGAGCCTTAAAATAGCTCACTCTATCTATCTGTCTGTCTGTCTATTAATCATCTATCTCTCTATTATCAATCTATCTATAAGTGATGAACAGTTTGGAATATATTCCTAGTAGATGCTAACGGACAACACAAACTCTGCTGTTCATTCTTCAGCTGTGAGTTAGTTTTTAATTGTGAATTATTTTTAAAGCTTTCTTGAGTTCTTCTTTGAGTTCTATGAGTTCTTCATATAATATGACAATTTCTAAAGACAGACAAACAAGTATTTTTATGTGAATCTGTGGGATAAGATTATTTTGACTCATTTTCCAACCCTTATTTGAGGAAGAGTAATTCATCCTTGTTTAGGAAAATGGTAATCCATAAGCCCTTTGTATCAGCAAAACTTCAGATAACACAGCTGTGAAATTACCTGATATAAATATAAAGCATCTAGTATTCATGGAAATAAATTACAATAAACTTCTTTAAAAGTAAATAAAATTTGGGAATTATAGAACTTTGAATTACACAGTTATAAAAAAGAAGTATACTTTTATGTAGTTTCTTATACATAGCATAAGCACTAGTATCTAATTTGTTTCTGCTGGGTAACGATCTCTTAGAGAAAAAGTTAAATAGATTTAAAAAATGAAAAACAAATGGGAATGAGCATAGAAAAATTAATTCAATATTTATATCTACATGGACCTTGCTAATGTAGGTTTAAGTGCTTTCAAAGAGTTTACCTTCTAAAGTTGGTTTTCTTTCCACCCATAGTCAATTTCCTTCTATATTTGGCTTATCATGCACTGTTTTCAGGACATAATGTAAAGTGCACAACAATAGATTCAAAAGTTCTACAGTTAGAATTAAGGATGCTTTAGGCTTTATTGTACGTATACAGTGGCTTTGAACAAATTCAGAAAATATCATGAATACATGGTATGGCTATATTTTCTAGTTTATCTGGGATAAGCAATAATATACTAGTATTAATATTACAATATTATATTAATCTAAACATTATATTGATATGAATATCCTTTAGATCTGACTCAGCAATATGCTCATGAAGAATGCTGTATAATACAATGTGGGACATAATTAGGTCTGTCAGATAAAATACAGGATGCCAAATATTGCATGGGATACACATATATGAAGAAATATGTTGTTCATCTGAAATTCAAGTTTGAGTAGGCCTCCTGTATTTTGATTTGCTAAATCTGGCAACCCTATGCATAATACCAATAGAAAAGTGGCTTCTTCAGAGCACACAAATTGCTAAGCCTGGTTCTAGGTACATAGTGAATGTTTGATACATGTTATTGAATGCGCATCATATATATAAAGTAGAGAAGATTAAAAAATATACCCCAAACATTATTGAGAATAATATTGACTCTCAAGGACTAATTTCAAATTAGAGGTGTGTATTATATATTGCTCAGGTATCTGCAAAAAAGGGCTATTCAAGGATCAATGGAAGGCAAAAATTTCTGTAAACAGATGAAAATGGGAAAAACTATGGAATCCAGCCAAGCCAATAGGTACAGCTCAGCTAATCAAGGTGCTTTAAACTGTGTTATTTCTTCAGGAACATTAGGAGAATGTTTAAAAGAATGCTTTAAAAATGAAATTTAAGGATTTATCGCAGCCAAGTTTCACTCACATACATCTTGTAATTTTTTTGAGTAGCTGTTAAGTATTACAAACTTGAGCTTACTGTTCTGCTTCCAAGTTGCCCTTTTAGAGTGTAAACACATAAACTTAAAGGAATAAGATCAAAACACTCCTTTATAAGATCATTTTCCCCCAAATCAACTCTCATAAAAATTACATAACTGAGAAATGTCATACATCTATCTAATTAACAGAATTGCTGGGATTCAGACCCAGCTTACCTGTTCTCAAAACATGCTTTTTTCATTATAGAATGATAAATAAGAGACAGAAGAGATTGAAATTCACGGATAACAGTGTTTAAGAGTTTATTTAAAAATATTAAAAACTTGCTGTTTCAGACCTTCTATGTTATCACTCCTTATTCCCATCTATCTGAAAGCTCCAACTAAAAGTTGTGTTAAGGAATTAGCTTCAGAAAAGTTGGTGCAAATGAGTTGTTCTAGTATGTTCTTAAGAGATAGAAAATAATATTTACTAGGAATCTCAAGTTCAGGAAGAAAGAGATTGCCATGTCATATGCCAATAGCTAACAGGGGACTATTCATTCAGAGTTTCATCTTTCCGTGCTCATTTATTTGATAAGCATCAACTCAATTTTCGCTTGCCCCTGGTTTTCAGCACACAGCTTTGATAAGCTTATTGTTTTTCATGATTGAATGATCATATTTCTGTGTCCTCTCCTGCTATCTTTTTTCATTCTTTATGTAGCATATCTAATTCTTAAGTCTGTTTCTGGCAGACTAACTCTTACTGTTTGAGGCTTTCAGTCAACTAAAAATTATTGGGTGATTTTTCATTTGCTGCCACACTGCAGCACAAAGAGAAACTACAAAGAAAATCTTACAATAGTTCTAATGTATTGTAGTAGCTCTTCTGAGTGGGCAAGGGAACTTGAAGGAGAAAGATCCCTAATCTTGGACCAATCTAATGCACATAGGGGGACAGCCAAGATAGAGTCTTCATAGCAACTCACTTAGCAAATTATGCTATTAAGACCTTAAATTAGAATTTCAGCTTTGCAAGGAAAATCACATTATCTATTTAAATCATTTATATCATGCTCTTATTGCTGCAGAGTACATGTGGTCCTTCATCAGGGATGTGGACACCTTCAGTGGCAGGAAACCCTAATCTCTCTAGGATCAGCCTAGTCTATCACCTGCCAGCTCTGACCATTTACATTCCCACTTTAACTTGGGTCTTAACCTCTCTTTCTGTGACTTTCACTCTTTCACAATAATTCCTTTAATAATTGAAGTCATCATGTCCTCTTGACTCTTCTCTGAACTCAACTAAGACTTCTGTGTAACTTGGTTTCCAGGCCCATCACCCACCTGCTTGCTCTCCAGGTTTCTGTACCTTTTATAAGTGTGGTCTAAAACTGAATATGGGGACTTCCCTGGCAGTCCAGTGGTTATGACTCCACTCTTCCAATACAGAGGGTGCAGGTTCGATCCCTGGTCGGGGAACTAAGATCCCACATGCCTTGTGGCCAAGAAACCAAAACATAAAAAAACCCAGAAGCAATATTGCAACAAATTCAGTAAAGACTGTAAAAATTGTCCACATCAAAAAAAAAGTCTTTAAAAAAATTAAAAAATAAATAAATAAAACTGAATATAATTGTTCAGGGTATTCTCATCAGTACCTAGTAAATATGATATCATCTTCCTGCTCTGCTGATTTTTGACTATTCACATCAAGTTTTTGGTGCGTATTCATTTTAATGTAGAAAAAAATCAACTAAATTAGTCTTATGTAAGTTACTGTTAAGTTAAAATCACTCAGAACTAGAATTTATATAGTTGTTCTCTCTGGATATGAATGTAGTCCCATATAATTATATCAATTAAATTCTAGTGTGTTAGACTTTCATCAATTATTGCAGCCTTAAAAAGGTCTTTTTTGATATGAACTCAGTTGTTCAATTAATTCACACTCCCATCAAGTTTATCTTTAGCAACATATTTGATAAATTCTTTATTTATACTTTATTCCACTTGAAATAATGTAGACTAAATAAGATTTTGGACAAAACTCCAGAAACATATTAGTTACATTTAAAATTTTATTTTCCATTCTGATTGCCCTTGTGTATTACTTTTTTGGTCTATTTTATTTAAAGCTGTCTTTTTTCCCATGGAGGGAAATTTCTTAAATAAAATTAAAGATTAAAACAATAATCACTCATAGTCTCTCAATTTATTGGGGAGGAACCTATCTAAGAACAAAACAGTAGTTTTAGGCAGTATGTTTTAAGTAACCTATGAAAAATACCAACAAAATATTATAGACATTTGGAGGAAGGCAAAAACACTTTTAACTGAAGTGCAAGCCACAGAGAATTAGCATTTCAATTACACATTCATTCATCAAATATCAAATATTTATTTAGCTCTTACTATGTACCAGGCTTGGTTCATGCACTGAGGAATAATAGAAATGAATAAAATGCACTTGAGTTTAAAAATTTGGAGGAAGATTATTTCTGACAAAACAAATAGCAAGAACAAAAGACTTAGAGGCAGGAAATCCTGGTCTGGGAGTGGAGATCTATGTCATTCTCAAATGAAATAATGAAGGTGTTTTGTAGCAAGAGTTCTCATGGAGCACTTCTGAAGATAAATCACCAACAGAAATGTAATTCTGATATCTAACTGGATGACCATTCATAAAGTTTCATTCTTATTAGCTAAGATAGGAAAGTGTCCTTGCAAATACATCTGCACTCACACAACCGCATCTTGACCTCTGTGCATGGTTTATTTTTGAACACATGTTGATAAGTAGCTTCCATGTTGGCTAATTCTCATCAAACTCATGGTAAAAAAGTTTGCATTGTGGTTTTGATGGATTTTGTACATTTATTTTTTTAATTGAATTGTAGTTGATTTACAATGCTGTGTTAGTTTCCAGTGTACAGCAAAGTGATTCCGTTTTATATATATATATATATATATATATATATATAAATATATATATATATATATTCTTTTACAGATTCTTTTCCCTATTCTTTTGTATAGGTTATTACAAAATATTGAGTGTAGTTCTCTGTGCTATACGGTAGGTCCTTATTGTTTATCTATTTTATATATAGTAGTGTGTATATGTTAATCCCAAATTCTAAATTATCCCTCTCCCCGACCTTTCCCTTTGGTAACCATAAATTTGCTTTCTATGTCTGTGAGTCTGTTTCTGTTTTGTAAATAAGTTCATTTGTATCATGTTTTTAGATTCCACATATAAGTGGTATCATATGATATTCTATGTCTGTGAGTCTGTTTCTGTTTTGTAAATAAGTTCATTTGTATCATGTTTTTAGATTCCACATATAAGTGGTATCATATGATATTTGTCTTTGACTTATTTCACTTATGATAATCACTAGGTCCATCCATATTGCTGAAAATGGTATTATTTCATTTTTTATGGTTGAGTAATATTCCATTATATATATATGTATATATATGTGTATATATATGTGTGTGTATATACATGTATATATATATAAGTGTGTATATATATGTGTGTGTGTTGTATATATATATATGTATATATATATATATATATATATATATATATATACCACATCTTCTTTATCCATTCATCTGTTGATGGAAATTTAGGTTGCTTCCATGCCCTGGGTATTGTAAATAGTGCTGCAATGAACATTGTGGTGCATGTATCTTTTCGAATTATGGTTTTCTCTGGGTATATGCTCAGAAGTGAGATTGCAGGATCATATGTAGCTTGTTTTGATGGTTTGTTCATATTAATGTCCTTATTATATTTACTTTACTTAGGATTCAGGCAAAGTTTTGTGGATTTGAAAGCATGGAAATCTTTGGTATGTTTCTCATCAGGTTGAGATGCAATTTTTTTGGTAATTTAGCAGTAGAAGCACTGTGATGTCTTTACTTCTTACACTTATTTTCAAAATATCTGGTTCTGGGGTAAGGCATTTATTTTTAAATAACTTGAAAATGTTGTATGTGTTCATTATACAAAATTAGAAAATAAACAAAATGAAAAAAAGTCACCTGTAATACCAACCCTAGAGATAGCTATTGTTATCATTTTGGTGTATTTTAATAAGTGGATTGTGGTATATTCACCTTTTACTCGCTTAACATATTTTGTAAATATATTTATAAGTTGCTAAACACACTTCTACATTATGACATTAAGGCTGAATTACATCCATTGTATGGATATTTCATCATCATTTTAACCAATCCCTATTGTTGTACATACATCTTTGCATAAACTCTTATGATTTCTTTAGAGCAATTTCCAAGAAATAAGAAGGTCTTTTTAAAGCTTTGTGTAACAAATTCTAAATCACCTATATAACTCTTTCACGTTTTTCCTTTTCATTATACATATAACATCTTATAATAAAAAGTTTTTAAAAGCTTATAATTATAGTCATTAATTATTTGATATATGTAGCATACTAATAATTACTACTGCAGAAAAACTAAACAAAACTCCACGAAGGCAGAAACTATATGTGACCACTTTGTGACCTAAGTACTTAGCCCAAGTCCAAAGAGTGGTAGGTCTACATTTTTCTTTAATGAATTATTGAACATGAATAAATGAAACCTTAAGTTTGGGAAAATAATTTGAAATCAGGATTTCTAAGTCACTGTTTCTATATTTAATATAAAGGTTAATACAAGGAAAATTATCAGGAACATTTATTGAAATGGATGTTTATTTGAGATAGGTCCTTTTTTCCCTAATCGACTTCTTAGTGAGGAATATAAGCAGTGTTGAAAATTATCTTCTGTTATTTTCTCATAATGAGGATAAAAGAGAAATGAGTGAACTGATGAGGATGATTATAATTTTTGTGACTTTCTGTTTGAATAAAAAAAAAATCCCACAAGGACTCAGAGGCAAAAAATATACAAATCAATTTTCACTGCAAAGTAAATGAGCTGTTACAGTGGAGGATTCCTGGACTGAATGTCAATATTATGACGTAGTATGAGTGTTTCGTGTTTGGTAACTGCAATCATTGTTGCTTTTGTTGTGATCATCCAGTTACAATGCTAGGTGTCAGTTGATTTATCTCTTGTAAAAATAAAATACAGTGTGTGTGTGTGTGAAAAAAGAAAAAAAAGAAGTTTCAGCTCATTGTCATTCTGAGGAGACACTTCCTAATTCTCCTCCATAACCATCTTAAAAAGTCAAACATGGGGAATATAGCCGATATTTTATAATAACTATAAATGTAGTATAACCTTTAAAATTGTGAACCACAATATTGTATACCTGTAACTTATATAATACTGCACAGCAACTACACTTCAAATTTTAAAAAAGTCAAATCCACAATTGGAAGAGGATGCAATTTCTAATGTGTCTAATACCAATTTGGGGAAATTATTGAATAGCAATTACAAATTAACCAGTAGGTATTTTTTAAAAAAATACAACATGTTTTTTACTTTCCTTTATGAAAGTAACATTGAAGACATTACATCACATAACAAATTGCTTCAAATTTCCAATTTCTTTCCTAAGATATTTATATAGAGGGGATACAATATCATTTTGTATCTCTAAATGGATTTATAAAAGATAACTTATATTTGGAAGATAATTTTCACAGTTACTATTTCTTTTCCCTTTAGGTAATAGTGATGTCAGAGACATTTGTCTTATTACAAAAGTCAGTGTATTTTCATTGGAAAATATAATGAAATAAATAATTGCCAGTGAATTTGACATAATCAATATATGTCCTCTCATCATAGACAAATGGGGCACAAGCATGCATTGTTTGGTTGAATATTGTGTTTCCCTCTAGGGAAGATAGATGGGTAGAGAAGCAGGAATGCTTCTTGCACAGAAGAGAGAGCTTATGTCTGAACAGAAACATGAAACAGAAAGTGATGTTTTTCACTCTCTGAAAGTATGAAGTTATGTAAAGAACCCAGTGTCAAGTCTGTGTTCCCAAAACAAGGGTTTGTTCCCAAGAGTTCACCCAAATATTATTTGTAGGGATATCTATCTCTACTATCTTTACTTACTCTATTTCTCCCAGACATTGCAAAGTTCTCAGTCTGTTTAGCACTTGACAGGACTTGTATAGCCTAATGAAAGCTCTCTAGTGATAACTCTACTGCTTCTCTATTTCTTCAGGAACTTGTCAGTTAGTTGAGTGAAGTTATTGAACCTGCAGATTTTTGAAGCTCCTGAACAACGGCATCAGAAAGTAAGACCTGTAGTGACAATTTTAGATCCAACAGGAGTTATCACATGACAGCTGGAGAAACTATGGTGACACTTCATGCCTAGGACTTGAGAACTTTGGAAACGCTTTGAAGGGTTAACCTCAACTGATGTGTGCAAATTGAGATTGAGTCTAAAACAAACTGGCGCAAATCCTTGTGGAGGATAATGCCCGTTACTTTTGTAACACATTCTTGGTTCCACAATAAATTTTTTTCTTTAAAGAAGGAAGGAGTCAATTTGCACCTAGTTGTTTTCTCCTATTAATTGCTGTTTCTGAAAAGTGCATTAGCAGAATGTGTTTCTGATCTTTATTAATTTGACACAGTGTTAATCTCCAAGTCATAGGAATTTCTGCACACTAAACAGCTTCGGAAAAGAATGCAGAGCATAAAGGGGGAAAAAGTCAATATCGTGTTGTACTGTACTCCACATACATGGGTATTAAATGTAGGATATTATCACTTCAAGTGATTCTGTTCCAGTCAGAGATCTGGACATTGATACACTGATTTACATATGACATGGGAGACAGGGATAGCAAAGAAGAGGAGGAATTCTAGATGCATCTGAAGAGTTCGTCTATTGCTATGGAAACAGATACATCCTAGCAACAGCTGCTTTGTACGTAGCAGACATGCAGAGCTTAAGCCCTTAGACAAGAGCAAAATAAGCCATGAAGAAATCTTTAGTATATATAGCATTTATACTTGTAAAGGTTTTAAATGGAGAGTGGAAAATTCATACGTAAATATGTCAAAAGAATAGAAAGTTACAGAAATCGAACTTTATTTCCCTTCCATCATAGAACCCAGAATATTACTTGATATATTGTAATAGATACTATTATCCTGATTGCAAGACAAAATGCCACTTATCAAATGGCCAGTACTACTTGAACATCTTTTGCTAAGTCTGGAAGATAGTATTCAACCATACTTTAATGTGCATTTTTTGTTCTCAACAATTCTTAGAATCTTATCAGTGTAAAATATTTCAAACACCCCTCTGTAAAAGGAGGAAATTCAGACAATGACTTAGCGTTTTTCTTAATGCTCAAAAATGTTGTAATTGTATCGCTCTTATTTTAGTGAATAGAATAGTTTTCTTATGCTTTAAATTTTCTGGGTAAGTGCTTCAATTGTTCATATCACTTTTTTAAATAAACTTTTATTTGTATAAAATGAAAAACCAAATATATTTATCATAATTTCATATCACTTTTTATAAGCGGTGTGTGTGTGTGTGTGTGTGTGCCTCCATAGCAAATAGTTTTCAGGAAGCAGAGAATATTTTTGTGTAACTTTCAATCATGATATAAAAGGTACTGAAATTAACAGTAATTAAAGGTCTTTTAAAGCTGTACTATCAAATTTGCTGGATCACAAGTTACATCTGGAGTGGGTCAAATCCTTATTCTAAAGGAAATTAATACTCAAGAGGGGAGTGGAGAACATGTTTAATGCATAGCTAACACTTTTTGCTGTATTTTTTTCTTTTCCAAAGGAAATATATTTCCTCCCTGCCTAGACATTGGACTGTATGTTCAAGGGTTCTTATACCAAAATCTCATCAAATGTAATTACAAAGCAAAGAATCCCATTAGGATTAATCACTTGTTAAAGTCAACACCTCAAAAAGAATGGGAGAAAGATACTTTATACATAATAAACTGTAAGAAAAAGGAAGTTTTGAGGACTTCCCATTAAGATAGGTTTATAACTTTTAAAACATCTCAATTAAGGGCAAAATAACTGGGAGCATGAGTCATTTTAGGTACCTGGCCATGAGTCCTGGAAGTAAATGTCTTTGATTTGCACTGTGTCATTTAATCAAGAATATTTTCGCCTTTTAATTAAAGAATTAAAAGAATATTCTTTTAATCAAGAATATTGTCTATAAAAGAGAACCAGAGAGGTGTCAAATATTTTTTGCTGTCTGCAAAAATTCTCCTCTATGTAATAGATACCAATGGAGAGAAAGTGGACCTTACTGCAGGGTTTATATTACATATACCTCTAAGTAAAATTGAATATCAATTAGTTCATTAAACTAACTTTAAAGATCCAGATTAATCCACAACTTTGAACAGCATTGACCCCCAAGAAGTGGATGCAGCTCACTCTTTGGCAATGTAACTTTCACATCTCATATGCTTGTTGTCACGTGCACTGTGGTTGTTCACAAGCTATGACACCTTGGTTGGAAACTACTTAACGAGAGTGCCAATTCTCTGCCTCCTTGGATTTAATGAATTGAGGTGAACAGGTTCTTTGAACTTGAAGACCTTCCCTGGTGATCAACAGCAGAATCAAATGTTAGCTGGGTTTTAGCTTCTTTCATTTACCATCAGTTTCTAACACCACTACACATAAACATCTGTTCAGATATAAGCATTACACTTTATATCTGAATGTAACTTCAAGATATGTCCTCTGGACTTCCATGTCTTTTACTTCTGGAGCCATTCAAGTTAGAGACCCAGTGGTGGAACCAATCACATTGCTATAGACTCTTTCAGGAACTCATGCTGCTTTACTGTTTCACCTATCTCATAACTTCCAGAATCATAATTTTAATATTTAAAATATACTTTCATACCATCCTCAAAGGAACAGAAAAGAGCTATTAAAAACCCTATCTTTTATAGAGAGCAACTCAGAAAATTGTAGTAAGTGGGTGAAATAGAATTTTTTTTAAATACAGAAGAACTTAAACTTTTTTTGCATGTCTTACTAAATGATTGGGAAGCAAATATTCTTATCTGCACTGTGAGGATTGCAACATGGTGGCTCAGACATTTAAATGTCTATTTACCATCATGTAGAGAATCATTTGCATGATTCAAAGAACCATGTTATGTGACTGTAAGTTTTCATATTCAGTGGACACTTGTGTCAGAATTGCCTCTTAGTTGTGATTTGCAGCTCTTGTTTTGTAGTACCCAGGCATATCATTAGCTCAAGATACATTAGGAGTCTCCAGAACCCTGAAAAAGTAATTATATTTTATTTTTAATAAATTTATTTATGTATGTATTTTTGGATGCATTGGGTCTTCATTGCTGCACAGGGACTTTCTCTAGTTGCGGTGAGCGGGGGCTGCTCTTCGTTGCGGTGTGCGGGCTTCTCATTGCAGTGGCTTCTCTTGATGCGGAGCACGGGCTCTAGGCTCACGGGCTTCAGTAGTTGTGGCTCGCGGGCTCAGTAGTTGTGGTGAACAGGCTTAGTTGCTCTGTGGCATGTGGGATCTTCCCGGACAAGGGATCGAACCCGTGTCCCTGCATTGGCAGTTGGATTCCTTTTTTTTTCTGAAAATGTCTTTATTTTGCTTTCATATTAAGGATATTTTCACTGTTTATATAATTCTAGTATGGTAGGTGTTTCTTCTATTTTTCAGCATTTTATTTTATTATTAATTAATTAATTTATTTATTTTGAATTTTATTTTATTTATTTTTTTAAACAGCAGGTTCTTATTAGTTAATCATTTTATACATGTTAGTGTATATACGTCAATCCTAATCTCCCAGTTCATCCCCCCCATCCCTCCGCCAGGCGGGTTCTTAATCACTGCACCACCAGGGAAGTCCAGTTATATTTTATTTTAATTTAATTATATTCCCATCATACAGGTCACAAAACCAAATATCTAGGAGTCATCCTAGACTTTTTCTTTATTTCTGATCTATTACATCCAACAACTAAGTCCCTGTCAATTTTATCTCCATTAAAAAATGTTTTTTCCTGAATTACTCTAATAGCCTTCTCTGCTACTGTCTATTCTCACTTCAATCAGTCCCCCTCGCAGGTGCTACCTGCGGTTTCTAAGTCCAGTTCCAGTGATGCTGTATCCTGCTCAAAAAATTTTAATGGTTCCCTATGCCCCTCACAATAAAATACAGCTTTTTTCATAAGACAGAAAATCCTCCAAGACCTGACCTCTGCCTACCATCCCAACCTTATATTCCCTCTGCTGTTTAAGCTCAAAGCAGCAACTGTACATATGATATTTGTTTCTTGAATTGGACTTGCTTACACCTCTACAGTTTATTATTCTCACTAAGAATCCTTTTCTTAACCTCTAATTAAGTTTCATTTGTACTTCAAGAGCACCATATTGCTTTTTTTTTTAGTGGAAAATTGTGAACATATATAAAAGTAGACAGAAGAGTATAATGAAATCCCATGTAACAATTCCTCATCTTCAACTATTAATTCATGGTCAATATTTTTCACACGTACTTCTTCATCCCTCCTTCATTATCTTGAAGCAATTCCATTAGTCATATTATTTCTTCTGTCAATGCTTCAGTATACACCTCTTAATGATAACTGTTTTTAGCCAAATCGCTCTATCATTATCTAGAATAATTACTAACAATTCCTTAATACCACAAAATATCCAGTAAGTGTTCGATTTCCAACTATTGCACATGTGTTATCATTCTTAGAAATTTTCTTTTTTTTTTTGCGGCACTTGGGCCTCTCACTGTGTGGCCTCTCCCGTTGCGGAGCACAGGCTCCGGACGCGCAGGCTCAGTGGCCATGGCTCACGGGCCCAGCCGCTCCGCGGCATGTGGGATCTTCCCGGACCGGGGCAGGCACCCGTGTCCCCTGCATCGGCAGGCGGACTCTCAACCACTGTGCCACCAGGGAAGCCCAGAAATTTTCTAATTTTTATATGTTCTATGGTTTGCTATTTGGACCTGGCTTGAAATAAGGTGCAAACAGTGCAAATGGCCTCTTATCTACAGGTTCTCCCTCCAACCTTTTTCCCCTTACAACTTATTTGTGGAAGAAATTAGGTTATTTATCCAGGGGAGTTTCCAACTATCAGGATTTTGCAGATTGTGTCAATGTTCTCCAATGTTCTGAAATCTCTTCTGTCTGTATTGATAGTTGGATCTAGAGACTTAACAGTATTCAGGTTCAAATTTTTTGACAAGGCTACTTTAAAGGTAGCTCTTGCATCAGAGCAGTTACTGTCTGGTTACCTCTTTTTTTTTTATGATGCAAGGAGTTGTTTACACTCTTGATTCATTAATCCATTAGGGGCTTCCAGATGGTGGTATCACAACTTTATCAATTCCTCATTTGATAGATTACTTTGATAAATAGAAACATCTCCTCATCTATTAATACTCTTTGGCTATCAGTGAGATAGAGCTTAAGTACCTTTATTACAAGTTTTAATTATTTACCAGTTTTCAAAACAGTAACTGACCAAAACTTTAAACATTTTTATTTGGAATCTTTATGAACTGATTGACACATACTTCATCTTTTCAATCCACTTTAATTATTTTTCTTATTGATGTTCAAATTGGTCAGTGAGAGTCTCCTTAAGTTGGGTCATGAGTTCTTTTGAGGACCAAGTCTTTTGCAAGTCTTTTCTCTTCTTTCTCTTAAGGAATTTTCAAGTCTTTTCTCTGGTATAACAAAATGTTTTAGACTCCACTTCATTAATTTCCTGCCCAGAGCTGCTGAATGAGCTATTTTATTTCTTTGAATAAAATATAAGGAATATATTTATTTAATTTACCTCATAACATAGATACAATATTGTCAGAATTACAATATACGCCCTACTACCAACAATATGATTTCTCAAAATAGCTCAATTTATTTTGCCAGTTCTTTTTGTTTGTGTTTTTTGTCCTTAGGTTACATGTGTTGATTGTAAATCTCTAATGTATTTTAAAGCCGCTTAGTTCAGTTTCTTTCTGTGTGAATATATCATCACCAGCTAGACATTTAATTAGGTTCACTTGTTTCATTTTCTTAAGTTTTCTTAAGATATTTTGAGAATGTAATTTTTTTGATTATAAAAATGTTCACAATCTAATAATCAAAGCAAGGTATATTTAAAGATATCTAGTGTCCACCAGTATAAATGTTGATTTTCTTTCATTTTTTAGTGTTAAGCATACACATGCACATATAATTAC
The DNA here is from genome assembly GCF_059928025.1 of Delphinapterus leucas. Taxonomy (NCBI): domain Eukaryota; kingdom Metazoa; phylum Chordata; class Mammalia; order Artiodactyla; family Monodontidae; genus Delphinapterus; species Delphinapterus leucas. The sequence goes on along the minus strand of NC_143140.1, from coordinate 83,742,890 downwards.
ATCAGGTTTTTTTATTTTTTGTAAGATAAATTGTAGCATTCTCTACCAACTTTTGATCACCTTGCTTTTTTTCAATGAAAAATATTTCCCTGAGATCTATGCCTAGTAGTATATGATATTTCACATTCATTTTTATAGCTACATGGTAATCCATTGAGTGGATGTAGCATGCAATTCAATCAGATGCCCAGTGATGTACATTTAGATTGCTCTAACAGATATTTCTGCAATACATCGTCTACTACAGAAGACCTTTTTTTGCCAGTATATCTGTGACCAGTGAGATTCAAACAAGTGAGCAAGTGAGATATTGCTGGGTCAAAAGATAATTTCTATGTAATTTTGCCAGATATTTCCCATTATTTTCCAAAGAGATTGCTCCATGTTGCATTCTCTCTAAAGAGAAATGAAAGTGCCTCTTTTTCTGCAGTTTTGCTAACAGAATATGTACCAAAGGAATAAATGAAAAATGCTCTCTTGGTGTCATTTTTTTTTAACATCTTTATTGGAGTATAATTGCTTTACAATGGTGTGTTAGTTTCTGCTTTATAACATGTTAGTTTCTGCTTTATAACAAAGTGAATCAGCTATACATATACATATATCCCCATATCTCTTCCCTCTTGCGTCTCCCTCCCACCCCTCTAGGTGGTCACAAAGCACTGAGCTGATCTCCCTGTGCTATGTGGCTGCTTCCCACTAGCTATCTATTTTACATTTGGTAGTGTATATATGTCCATGCCACTCTCCCACTTCATCCCAGCTTACCATTCCCCTTCCCCGTGTCCTCAAGTCCATTCTCTATGTCTGCATCTTTATTCCTGTCCTGCCCCTAGGTTCTTCAAAACCTTTTTTTTTTTTTTGAGCTTCCATATATATGTGTCAGCATACGGTATTTGTTTTTCTCTTTCTGACTTACTTCACTCCATATGACAGTCTCTAGTTCTACCCACCTCACTACAAATAACTCAATTTTGTTCCTTTTTATGGCTGAGTAATATTCCATTGTATATATGTGCCACATCTTCTTTATCCATTCATCTGTCAGTGGACACTTGGGTTGCTTCCATGTCCTGGCTATTGTACATAGTGCTTCAACGAACATTGTGGTACATGTCTCTTTCTGAATTATGGTTTTCTTAGGGTATATGCCCACTAGTGGGATTGCTGGGTTGCATGGTAGTTCTATTTTTAGTTTTCTGAGGAACCTCCCTACTGTTCTCCATGGTGGCTGTATCAATTTACATTCCCACCAACAGTGCAAGAGGGTTCCCTTTTCTCCACACCCTGTCCAGCATTTATTGTTTATAGATTTTTTGATGATGGCCATTCTGACCGGTGTGAGGTGATACCTCGTGGTTTTGATTTGCATTTTTCTATTGATTAGTGATGTTGAGCATTCTTTCATGTGTTTGGTGGCAATCTGTATATCTTCTTTGGAGAAATGTCTATTTGGGTCTTCTGCCCATTTTTGGATTGAGCTGTTTGTTTTTTTGTTATTGAGCTGCTTGAGCTGCTTGTATATTTTGGAGATTAACTCTTTGTCAGTTGCTTCATTTGCAAATATTTTCTCCCATTCTGAGGGTTGTCTTTTGGTCTTGTTTATGGTTTCCTTTGCTATGCAAAAGCTTTGAAGTTTCATTAGGTCCCATTTGTTTATTTTTGTTTTTATTTCCATCACTCTAGGAGGTGGGTCAGAAAGGATCTTGCTACAATTGATGTCATAGAGTGTTCTGCCTATGTTTTCCTCTAAGAGTTTTATAGTGTCTGGCCTTACCTTTAGGTCTTTAATCCATTTTGAGTTTATTTTTGTGTATGGTGTTAGGGAGTGTTCTAATTTCATTCTTTTACATGTAGCTGTCCAGTTTTCCCAGCACCACTTATTGAAGAGGCTCTCTTTTCTCCATTGTATATTCTTGCGTCTGTTATCAAAAATAAGGTGACCATATGTGCGTGGTATACTTTTAATTTGCATATTTTCTTATTGTGAGCAAGGTTGAATACCTATTCACATGGTTAAAGCCGTTTGAATTTCTTATTTCTGTGAATTGACTATTAATTTCTATAGCCCATGTTCATAGGGCCGTTGTCCATTTTCTATTGTAGAAGCACTTGATCTATTAGAGATATTAATTATTTCTCTGTGGTTTAAGTTGCAGATTAGTAACTTATCTTATTGCTTTGCTTGTAGTGTTTTTAACGATTAAAAACAATTTAAATCTGATCAAAATTTTGTATTTTTCTTTTTTTTCTTTGCCTCTGGATTTTGAATCTTAGATGGTTAAGTTATTTTCTTTGCCAATTATAGAGCAATTCATCCAATTTTCTTCTAGTACTTGTATGATTTCACTTTTTGTTTAAATCTCTGATCCATTTGAAGCTTATCCTATTGTGCGGTTTGAGTAATGGAAAATTTTACTGTATACACTACCCAGTCATCCCAACATCACATATTAAAAAACGCAACATCCACAAATTTAAAAGAGTTCTTTTATCATATACTATTTGTGTATGTATTTCAGAATACTTATTTTTTTTCATGGTTCTGTATGAACCATGTGCAAATCCCACAGTGTTTAAAAACAGAGGCTTTATAGATTGGATTATTTTAGTATCTGGTGGGGCTAGCTAGCCCTCCCCTTCCCTCTTCTTGATTTCATCAGGATTCTCTTGGGATTTATGGTTCACTGGTGGAGGTCTTTAACATGACCATTTAGACAGGTGTCAGTCATTTACCTTCTGCCAAATTCTAAGCGTGGAGCTATGAAGATGCAGATCTGTCTTGAAGTTCTGAGTCTTTTTGTTTTTATTTTTTTAATTAAATACCAAAAACTAAATTTGTAAATCAGGAATCCTGCTAATTTCTAGTTTCATCCATTGACCTTTGAAGTAGAGGGCATGCTCTTGCAAATGCCTTATTTCCTGGATAGTTAATCTGGTGCAGAGACATAGGTTTATATTTTTATGCTATGAAAACATATCAACAACCTATTTTTGTTCTTAGTACATTTTTATAAGGATAAGCATATTTTGACTTAAATTTTATGCCATTGCTTAACATAAGAATAAGTTTGTTCTTGGTCAGATTTCAAATATACATCTAGGTGTCAGAATCTTGACTGATAAAGTATAATCTACAGTTATATCATGGAAGTAGTCGCCAAATTCTTCAACAGACCATGACAGACCACGTTCCAGATAGATAATCTGGATAATCAGCCTTTCTCTTGATTAAAAAAAAAAAGGTCTCTGGAAAATACTGCAAATTAGTAAAGTGTAAAAAAATTAAATCCCTAAAATTTTCAAAAGTGATGGTGCAGATATTATCTCTATCACCTGTACTATTTTAATTTAGAAATTACTTAATAACTATTTGGAATGTCTGTATACCAATTCAAGTTATGCTAGTATAGATCTGACTTTGCATCTTATAGCTATAGCCAACTGACTTTTTTTGCAGTCAAAATAACAATGTAAAAAGATAAACTGCTTTATACTGTGGGTTGAGGGATTCTACAATCTTCCCTAGCCCCAAAATACCTGCCTTTGCTACCTGAAATCAGGGTAAAAGTTTTCAGAAGACATACTTCTTAACATGAGGCCATAAAAGACCTCATGCCTCATAAAAGACATATTAAAATTTAATATTTGGGGAAATTCCATGGTGGTCCAGTGGTTAGGACTCCGTGCTTTGACAGCTGAGGGCCCAGGTTCGATCCTGGGTTGGGGAAAAAAGAACGGCACGGCAAAAAAAAAAAAGATTAATAGTTTTTAAATGGTAAAATACAGATATTCATTATATTGAATAACATATTAGCTTGGGAATCCATCTATCCTGTGCAGTCGGAATATGGATCTCAAGATAAGTAAGTTATAATCAGACAGAAAATCGATCTAACTAATGAAATGAAGTACAAATGAGGTACCTATCTTTTAAACGTTTAGTCATGGTTTACCCACAAAAATTTTGGCCCGAGAGGAGGGAAAAAAAGAATACTGTAGAGAAAGGAGAAAAATAGAAAGATGGGCAGAATAAAGTCAAGAAAGACTGAACATGATTTCAGACAAAATAAAAATGCATGAATACAGAAAGTATGTCTGAAACACACAAAAGAAAAACTTGATGCAATTATCTATATAATTACATACTTACTGAAGCCCTGAAAAATGAGTATACTTAATATATCCTAATAATTGAGGATATTTTCTGGGGGAAAAAAACATATTTCAAGCCTTCACCTTGCTCTGTATGCAGCCTAACCTCAAATTCACTTAACTGGTTCTCAGTTAAAACTTTCCACTTTCTGAGGTCGTAAATTCATTAGTTTGGCACTGGCTACTCTGAGATTAGACTGTGTGGCAGTAAGCCATTGCCAGATTCTTTAGCAGATACAGGGATAAAAATACAGCCCAGAACGCATTAGAGAGAGCACTGCTGGACTTAAGAATGACATTGGAATTTTTCTGGCCTGCACTTCCGGATCATGACCAGAGATGGCGCTGAGTGTACAGGGAACCTAGGGCCTACCCGAATCGGAAATTGGAAAGAAATAGGGCTAAAGTCTGTGAGCATGAATCCATATTTAACCTCGGCAGCACATCTAAGACAGTGACCCTGGATGAAGGGAAAGAAAAGCGTGAAGAACAAATAAAGACCTTGCGTTAGGGGAGTCGCACATTAGAAACGAGATAGGAAAGAAATTCCTGACACGTTACTATGGGTAGAAGCACGAGCCCTGTGATGCATCAGGAATACAGGTCAAAACACTCAGAGAACTGGGGCATCAGTTCTATTTTATTAGGTTAAATAACCCTTTAGAGAAGTTTTTCTAATTTAATACGTTTTTATTTAGCGGAAGGACTATGGGAATTTTCATGCTTTTATGTTATGTTCTAAAGGCAAGTGGACTGGTTGCACTTTTTCTGTCTTTAACAAATAGGAATCCAAAAGCAGTTTGATGTTGTCATGGAGTACTACCCCCCGAGTCCAACTTAATGTATTTTAAATTTCCTCTTGGTTTACAGATATTTGGTAAACAAAGATAGCCACCTTAAGTGAGAAAGGCCTAAACTGCTTACTTTTAGCAGCAGGATGAACTGCTGTGTATGTCCCTTGACTTGTATTTGAAAAAACAGAATTGAAGACTCCATATAAAAGTGAAGAGAAGGGGCTTCCCTGGTGGTGCAGTGGTTGAGAGACCGCCTGCCGATGCAGGGGACACGGGTGCGTGCTCCGGTCTGGGAAGATCCCACATGCCGCGGAGCGGCTGGTCCCGTGAGCCAGTGAAGAGAAAAAATTAGTCAAAGTCCTGATAAGTACAGCAATCTTTTAAATGTATTTTTAGGTTTCTGTGTTGCTTAACCCTCTGTGTTCTTTTTAAATTTTTAGTGAAAGTAAAAACAAAACATTTTTAATTCATACAAAAGGATTTTAAATAGAAAAGTGTCCTTTCCTGCCTTGTCTGTGTGCCTCCCTCTCCCATCTTTCCTTGGAATTAGTTACTAGAGCACGCACAGCTCTGGTCAACGAGTTGCGAGGCACTCTATCCCTGCTGTGTGAAGCATGATCTGTGAATCAGCAGCCTCAGGATCACCTGGGAGCTCGTTAGAAATGCAGACTCTCAGGCCTCATCACAGGCTTAATGGATCAGGATATGTATTTTAACAACGTCCTCCAGGGATATATATGCACAATGATGGCTGAGAAGCCCTGCTCCAGATTCCAAAGATAGAACCACTGAGGGCAAGTCCTTCTCTTGCACTTCACAAGAGGCTGCAGAAATGGTCCAACTATAGTCTATGCCCCTACCCTTAGACCATATAGAGGACAAGAGAGGAGGGTGGGTCTAAGTCGGTCATCATTAGAGACACTGAGAAATAGTGTTCACAGTGAGAGACTTTCTCTGTTCCAAGGAAGTGAGTGGAGCTCCAAGGGAATCAGTAATAGATAGAAGACGCTGACAGTAAATGAACACCTGCAACTCAATCCAAAGCTGAATAGTTGTTACTTTGCCTGCTCTACATGGCCACCCTGGTCCTTCCCTTGGAGTACAAGGGAGCACGTGAGTTCTTGGATGAGATTGTCAATCTTCCCCCCAGAGTTTAGGGATATATGTAAACATAGAGACTATTCCCATTTACGGCCCTGTGACTTTTTAATATGGGAGGCTTCTCAGAGTAGCCTGTGATAATAGTGTGAGATGGGATCATGGTGAGCTATGGAAAGAAGACGAGGGCAACCAGTTCCCCAAACCATCTCAGTTCTCTGTGATCTTGGGAGGGGTACAAAACAGGATGTATGGAGTTCCTGTGGCTCCATAAGCAGGACATAGAGATTTGGTGAGGCAGTCTGAGGTGACTGATAAAAGCCTAGTACGGTTTTGTCCCTTCCAGAGAAGTGGCTCTAGGCATGAACCACTGTCATAGCTAACAGGAGACATACTGCTGTCTCTGAATGTGGTATCTACGACAGAGGAAACTGGGTAAATATTAGGTGAACACTACTCTAAGAAAAACTCTCACACCACCCCATGTGGACTGTCACCACCATGAGGTCAGCAGCAGCAAGGACAGTCAGCTCAAACCAGAGCACGACCAAGTCTAGTGGCCACTATCACCGTTCAGGTAAGTATCTTAGATGAACCTCACCGCTACTCTCTCTCCTTTTGCAAGTCTTCCTCTAAGAAGATTTAAACAGAAAAAAGGGAGAGAAGGAAGTCCGAGAAGATTCCATTTTCCTCCGTTACTCCAGGTAACTAAGGGTGCAACTCAAATATATTCTCGAAAATGGACATGGAATAGGAAAGAAAGAGCTAAGGTTTAAATTGAGTTTAGGGTTGGTGCTTTAAATTAGACTAGACTTTAATAACTCAAAGTGATCAGAAAGTTGCAGAATCCTCCCAAGATGTAGTTCAGGGACAAGAAAGAAGGATTCAGTGTAGCAGGGCTGGAAGCAATGGTAGGAAACATAAAACCTCTGACTGCCATCCATCCAACCACTTTTCTTTAAAGAAAGAGTTCAAATGTAAATCATAAATATCAATTTATATTTCATGGTAAATCTTCTTACTCTGTTTTCTCCACGGTAAGCAAGATGAGGAAAGTGCAATTTTACCACCTCCCATCTTCCCACATTCATGTCTCTTGATTTGAGGGAGTTACATTATTGCTTTTTTTTTTTTTTTAATTTAGTGGATACTTTTTTTTGTTTGTTTGTTTTTTGTTTTTTGCGGTACGCAGGCCTCTCACTGCTGTGGCCTCCCCCGTTGCGGAGCACAGACTCCGGACGCGCAGGCTCAGCGGCCATGGCTCACGGGCCCAGCCGCTCCGCGGCATGTGGGATCTTCCCAGACCGGGGCACGAACCCGTGTGCCCTGCATCGGCAGGCAGACTCTCAACCACTGCGCCACCAGGGAAGCCCCGTGGATACGTTTTTTGACTTTACTAAAAACAAAGTAATATTTGCTTTTTGTTTAGGAAAAAAAAGTATAACCGACTCACTACAAACAAATTGAAAAAGAAAATAGTGAGTGCCTTTAACCTCTCTCCACATTTTCTCTTAGCATCCATACACGTGGGCTATTTAGCAGGGGGCCTTTATGCCCTGTCCTGATCTCCTAAGAGCTCACTTCCCGGTACCTGCAGATGAAGTCCTGCTGCAAGCACCCTACTCTGCCTGTGGGGAAGGCTGAAAGGGTTGGGGAGATGATGCTCCCAGGACAGTCCTCAGCCAATGATTGACAGGAACCAGAGGATAAATTCCCAGCTTCCCTATCCTTGTTTCTCGAGGAAGGGACACATCTGAGGTATATTCCACACCATTTCCCAGAGGTTTCCAGTGAGCAAATTGGAAATTATAAAAAATAAAGCTACTGTGATAGAATATGTCCAACACATTCATTCCTACATGAAGCTTGACGGACAGACTGTGAGTCTACAAGTCATAACAGTTCCTTTGCATAATGGAAAGAGGGCCTTTTCTCTGACTTGCGAAATGGGATAAACAAAAAATATAAAAGGATTTGGGGAAGTGATCATGAAATTGGGTTATGAAATACTAGGAATAGAATCATTTCGAGTACAGGAATTTTTCGAGTCTGTTTAGAGACTTTTGTAGGAATTGTTTTTCCAGTTTATGTTTTTGGCATCTTTTATTTTTCCTCTTCCTGCCTTTAAAGACATGTTATTGCATTTTTTTTAAGCTTTAAATAAGTTACACAGGAGACATAAGAGATGAAACTCAAAAGCAGTTTACTTTTTTTTTTTTTCAGTACGCGGGCCTCTCCCACTGCAGAGCACAGGCTCCGGATGCGCAGGCCCAGCGGCCATGGCCCACGGGCCCAGCCACTCCGCGACATGTGGGATCTTCCTGGACCGGGACACGAACCTGTGTCCCCTGCATCGGCAGGCGGACTCTCAACCACTGCGCCACCAGGGAGGCCCAGCAGTTTACTCTTTTTAAAGCAGTTTTGCAGAAAGGCAAGAAGGAAAGGCACTTATCTAAAATTTCTCTCAGGCCACCTATGGATTTTAATTTTTTCAGGTAGTTTTAGTGTTTCAGGTGTGCCACAGATTGGCAGGAAGAGACCTCCCACACATGCACTAACACTCACATCTTCCCATCCATTGTTAAGATTAGATTACGTTCATGATTTAATGCACCAGGCTACAAAAATGTTACCAAGAGGAATGTAACCATGCAGAAAAAAAACACATTGGCCAAGGGATCCAAAAAGTATATGCAGTTGCTGGTGAGACTGCCAGCAATTTCAGTAAAAGGTCAAATCTTTGTGCTCTGCAGAGCTTTAATTGGGGGCCATAAATGACTACTCAGGTAGAGTTTATAATAATTATCTGTATGCTTCCACTAAAGGCAGTGTTTCTCAGCCTCGGAACTGCTGACGTGGACCAGATAATTCTTTGCCGTGGGGAGGTTCCCTATGAATTACAGGGTGCTGTAACAACTAAAAGTAGCTCCAGACATTGCCAAATATACCCTGGGGGATACATCGTTGAATTAAGGTGTTGTTACAAAGAATTGGCTCTCCTGGTTCTTGCTTTAGACTCAACATCATTAAGGTGACATCATCGTGTAGGGGGACAAATGGAATCACTGCGCAGGAGCTCCTGAGCTATAGCTGCCTGCAGCTCCTTATATCCCCTGAAAGGTAACTTCTGCAATACCTCTCCCCTCACTACCAAAACTAATCACCCTGATAGTGCTTTACATTGTGCATTGTATGAAATTAAATATTTAAGTGCTTGTTTATACCATTTACAAATCACACGTTATAATCCTCTTTATCTCTTTTTCTACCTTCTCCTTCTGTATCCTTTTTTCTGCTTCCCATGTTTTTCTCACTTCTCACTTTCCTGTTTATTGTGCATGGTGGTTTTTGTAAGTGGGTAGATACTGCGATTGTAAATTTAAGTTTAATTGGTAGATCAGGCAGCCAATCAAATTATTAAGTGTTTACAACGTTGTTCTGCATTATATCATAAAATCTGTGATCGTTTATCTAAATGCAGTATATATTTCTTTGTTACCTCCCCTTGCTATATTTCCTGTTCATATTTTATCCACTCCACTTTTGTTACAGTTTCTCTTAGTAAATACGGGCAATTTTACAGGGAAATAACAGTGCGCCTGCCACCAGAAAGATAAATAGATGTGACAGTCATTTGAAGAGCAGTAATAATGCATTTGGTATTCTCCAATGATAATTGCAAGTTACAGGTCTAAGATATAAAAGTTTCAAAGGAAAAGAATAATCATAGTAAGATGTCTCCTCTAGGGTAAAGACAGGGGCAGAGCAACTCTTACTGAGCTTATTTCCTTGTATTTTTCTTAATAACACCTTAATAGTAGTAGCACCTTACCAGTGCAGTATAAAAATAAATTTGTTTGAAAAATAAATGAGAAGTCACTTCTTACTCACTAAAATGGCTATAGTAAAAATGGCAGATAATAACAAATGTTGAGAAGGACATATAACAACCGAAACCCTCATATTTTGTTAGTAGGACTGTAAAATGCTACAACAACTTTGGAAAACAACTTTACAGTTTCTTAAAAAGTTAAATTTATCATGAAACCTGACAAGTCCATTCCTAGATCTCTACCCAAGAAACATATAAACATAACCACATAAAGATTTGTTCATAGTAGCGACATTATTCATAAATGCAAGAAATGAAAACAGGGACTTCCCTGGCGGTCCAGTGGTTAAGACTCCATGCTCTCAACGCAGAGGACACGAGTTCGATCCCTGGTAGGGGAACTAAAATCCCATATGCCGCACAGTTAAGAAAAAAAGCGAAAACAATCCAAAGGACCACCAGCTGGTGAATGAATAAGCAAAATGTGGTTTATCCATACAGTGGAATACAATAATATCTCAATAATCTCAGCAATAAAAAAGACTAAACCACCGATTAATGCTACAACATAAGCGAATCTCCAAAAACGTTATGCTAAGAAGTCCAACGCCAAAGACAACATACTGTATGTTTCCACTTTATGCCAGTAAAGCCAAGTCTATAGAGACAGAAAGCAGGTCAGGGATTTCTAGGGTTGGGGGTAAGAATAAGGACTGATTACAAACTGGCACAGGGAATCTTTCTGGGGTGATGGAAATGTTCTCTCACTGGGTTGTAGTGATGGTTTCACAACTCTGAAAGTTTAGTAAAGGTGGTTGAATTGTACAGTTAAAATGGGTCAATTTTATGGTATGTAAATTATAACTCAATAAAACTTTCTAAACAAATTAGTGGGAAGACAGACTGCAAACAGAAAGACCTGGCTTGTTTGCCTTTCTTAGATTATCTTGGTTCACTTTTGTACCTCTGTACACATCATATCAATCTGATGTGATTCTTCCCTAGCCTCACTATTGGTGCCTAATCTCCCTGAGGGTCATCTTATTAAAGTTCTGGTTGAGTTAAATCCCACTTATCACACTTAATTATTGTGTAGTGAAGAATTAATCTTACCCAAGGAGAGGTCTGGTTTTTGTCCTCTGCTATTGGGGGGCAACCTCTAAGTCTTTGAAATTTCCTGCCTGATAGGAGATTCTTTGTTTTCCTGAAGGCTTTGACCACTGGCAATCTAATGATGTGATTTATGATGGGAGCTTTGGGTTACATGGTATTAGTTTTGCCTCTGCAAAGAACAGGAGACTAAAGGTATCAGCCTGCTGTCTGGCATACTTTGGAAACTAAAGATCAACCACATAGGCAGTGTGTGATTTAACCCCAGTAAAAATCCCTGGACACCAAAGATTTCAATGAGCTTCCCTGGTTGGCAATACTCCATGAATATTGCCCACATTGATGCTGGGAATGTACTGTGTCCATGATTTATGAAGAGAGAGCAACAGAGGCTCTGTAGCTGGTACCTTTCCTGGACTCTGCCCTATGCACTTCTTTCTTGGATGATTTTAATTTGCAGCCTTTCCGTGTAATAAACCATAACTGTGAGTTTAAGCTTTCAGTGAGTTCTGTAAGTCCTTCCAGAGAATTACTGAACATGAGCTTCCCTTTGGGAAGCCTCCAAACATGGAATTGGTGTCAGAAATGAGGGTGATCTTGTGTGGAGACTGTACCCTTGGCCGAGATTTCACAAAAACCAGTAGTTTCTCTTTTATATTTTAAAGCATTCTGAACTCCATTTTTCAGCCCTTCAAAATGGTCAGACCTTGAGGATAGGGCCTTATTTAGTGCCTTCATGCAAGATAATTGATCAATGATTATTAGAGTCATAGAAAATATTTTCAAGATGAGGTTTTAATCCTTTTGTGGAAAGACATTTTGCACAGGGCTAGACAGCTGAAAAGAATCACAGAAATTTTCATCTCAACTGATTTAAATTAAGAAGTTATAACTCAGACTGTTTTTTAAGGGAAACTTTACCCTGCATATTTGAGGGAATCTGTACCAAGCACTTTATTTTTGAGGACTGACCACAAGTTCTACAGAGTCAATCATTACATACACAGAACTAAATGATTTAAAAATTAAATTTGTGCATATTTATACCACATATATTGCTTTACTGTAGAGATTTCAAAAAGCTTGAATGTAAATTATCTCGTATGATGATCACAAAAATCTTGTGAGGTAGGCATGGAAAGCTTAAAGATATTAACTGATTTGTTCAGATTTCTGTAATCATTGATCTAGGTCTTATTAGGTACCAGGTTACACAAAAGTTCCTCATCTGAATTCCTTGCTGTGAAGACCATGTGACTTTCCTGTTAGCAGCTGACTAGGTAAGAAGTAGGCATCTGACCCAAAGGCCAGGTACAAATCTGTGCCCTGGACTGATATAAAAAGACAAGCAAGACGGATCAGATGATCTCTCCTGGGGATGTGAACTGTGAAGCAGAGTTGCTGGCATGGACGTTGAAGATGAAAGGAGGCTGTGAGATGGTGCAGTGTCTTCTGGGCTCCTGGCAAATCAAAACGATAAGGAAGCCACAGTTATGGGTGGACCAGAAATCAAGAGGAAAAGCAGAGAATGTCACCATTTCAGATGAAGATGATTTCCAGGCAGCCTTAATTCCTCATGTTTTGTTAGGTCTGACAGCAGGTAGCTTCCCATATGAGCAAAAGCTCAGAGGGTGACAGTCTCTGTGATCAGAGGTTTCTGTTGATTATTATGAGATGTGTTGTCCAGCATTCATTTCCCTTTTGTCTTGTACCTGTGATCTGAGTCCCTCTGGGGGAAAGAAACTTCCTCTTTTATTGTAAGCAGCCTCATCCAGCATTTCTAGTTTTCTAAGAGATTTTGTTTATAGTTTTCAGTTTTATAGTTTTCATTAAAAGCATTTCGACTCCTAGTAAGATGATTATTTTAATTTTTTTTTTTTTGAAATTTGAAGAGGAATATCACATTGCTAGATTTTTAAATGTTGACTCATTCTTGCATTTCTGGAACCTACTCTAATTGATTATGAGATATTATTTTTGTAATGTAGTCAGCATTTTTGAAACTAAATTTATAAGTAAAATTGGCCTGTTTTTTTTTGTACTTGCTTATGAGATCTTGATATTGAGTTGGCTCTTCCAGAGTTGGAGGCTGTGGACAGAGAGGAGGCAAGGGGAAGGGAGAATTCTAAGTTCATTCATCCAACGATGCTGATCTACCTTTGATGCTTGCCAAACATGGCGGGTATTTAAAATTGATTCTCATGGAGTGATTTTGTGGGACATTTGGAGTCCCTCCCAATGTCAGGCCTCACTCCCTGTGCAATTACTTTGACAAGACTGAATGTACCTCTGTTCCTGCTTATCATCAACTCCTTCCTTAGCGCCTGGTCAACTAGTGATACCTCTAGATAACTTCATGTTACTGGACTCTGTTGACTCCCCCAGATGGTCTCATTGAAAAAAGATGTAAAACAAGCCCTCCTTTGCATGTGGCCTAAATTTGATTGTAGGAAATATTTATTTCATTGTCTCAACAAGATCTAAAAGTTCAGGATGCTCATTGCAGCAACCTCTATTTATTCTAACATTAAAACACCTAACCACCCTCTTAGATTTTCCAGATAAATCAGAATGTGGACTTCTTCCATGTTATCTCCGAAGGAGTAAGTTGCAAAGGAATGAAATCAAGCTCCAAATGACTTTAATAAAGTCTTTAGACTACATTAAAGAAGGAAGTATCCCATGCCTGAAGCTTTCTGAAAAGAAATTCTCTTCAAAAATCCTCCTCTGTTACAATAGCCAGGACGTGGAAGCAACCTAAATGTCCATTCCATCAACAGAAGAATGGATAAAGAAGATGTGGTACATATATACAATGGAATATTACTCAGCTATAAAAAGGAATGAAATTGTGCCTTTTGCAGAGACATGGATGGACCTAGAGACTGTCATACAGAGTGAAGTAAGTCAGAAAGAGAAAAACAAATATCATATAATATCTCTTGTATGTGGAATCTAGAAAAATGATACAGGTGAACTTATTTGCAAAGCAGAAATAGACACACAGATGTAGAGAACAAACATATGGACACCAAGCGGGTAAGGGAGGATGGGATGAGTTGGGAGATTGGGATTGATGCATAGACACTACTATGTATAAAATAGATAACTAATGAGAACCTGCTGTATAGCACAGGGAACTCTACTCAACGCTCTGTGGTGACTGAAATGGGAAGGAAATCCAAAAAAGAGGGCATACCTGTATACATAGAGCTGATTCACTTGGCTGTGCAGCAGAAACGAACACAACGTTGTAAAGCAACGATACTCCAATAAAAATTAATAAAAAACAAAACAAAAAAACCCAAAAAACTCCTCCTCTGATCTCCGATCCCTGATTCTGTTTTACCTTCAAGGAGTGTGGAGGCTTTAAGTGTCTCAGAACCAGATGTCTAATCATTTACCATACATTTTGCATTTTGCTTTAGAATATAGTGTCTATTTTCTTGGATTGTCAGTTTAAAATATCCTTTTAAATATTTTATGATATACACATAAATCCTCCACCCTCATAATTGTTTTTAAATATTAGCACATTATTACCACAAAGTCATTTTTTAATGATGAGTGAGAAAACAGATGGTTGACCCTGTGGACCTTGCCTCACTCAAGTGGACTGTGGCTCGTGATGTTTGGAGGCACTACCTAGGACTGAAGTTTGGAATATTTAATGGCTGTGAATTGCCTGAAATTATAGAATATGTCCTGTGTGTGTGTGTGTGTGTGACTGAAGTATTGATTTGTATACACACATATTTTCTGAGGGTGCATAAAGGGGATCTCAGTTTGAACCACAATAAATAGACCAAGAAACAACGAGGAGTGAGGCCAATTCCAGAAAGTTCTGGTGAGAATTTTTACAGTATTTCATAGGGAACTAACTGTTGTCTTTTATGAAAATGTTCTAGGATTTTCTTTGTACCCACATATGGTGCTTGGTGACACAAATATAAATATCATAATAGTGACATTTTAAAATGTTACTTGTTTATTTATTTATTTACTTTCAGTTGTTGCTCAATAGATGAATTTGATACATATCAGTTAAACATTTCAAGATAACCAAATATAATTATTAAATAATTATGCAATGTAACAAAAACAACAACAATAAAAATGACAAAACACTTTCTAGGCTACAGTAGCAGACACTATTGGTGCCCTGCCCATATCCCCTTGGCACTCACTATCCCTGTGTGAAAAGATGGCATCTCACTGCAGGTACGTGCAACCCTCTGCTTCGGGCTCCTTCCAATGGCTATAATCAGCTGGGCCCACTTTAGGCTGCAAAGAATCCTGAAGTGCCACAAAGTTAATAACGCTGGAAGCAGTCCTCAGTTGATGACAAATGGGAGTTGCTGGATAAAGGATCGTCTCTTCACTCTCAGTGGAGACACCTCTACACTGTCTCCCATAGGAGCCCAATGAAATGGAGCCCCCTTTGCTTAGAGCCCTAATCCACTAAATAGCATACCTTATATTGACTTCCGTTCTCTGTTTCACTTCCCTGCTTCCCTGGATCATCTCTCAAACTACTTGCACTAAAAAACAAAAACAACAACTAGCCAACCAACCAGACAAACAAGCAAACAAACAAAGACACTTTTTTAAGAATATAGCAATTGGGATATTTAAGAAAACAAATTAGAAATTCCAAACCCTAAAATAAGTTCACAGCTAAAAACAAATGAGATTTAGAATCCTCATCATATATTTAGCACATTACATGAACATGTAATCACTTGAACAGTATTTATCCTCTTAAGTAAGTTTGAATCAGCTGTTGTATCTCTGCGTGAGAAAAAAAATGAAAGCATTTGGTTTTGGTTTCTGTGGAAACCTGTACTTTGATTACTGATGGATTTCAAGTGTATCATTTCTAGTCCCACTGGTACAATGTTTGAAAAAAAAAGAGTGAAAGAAGAAGACCGCAAATTATCAGGGATATTTCCTCAGATGGTAATGTTTTCAGAACCATAGATTTGAGAGATGCTGGGAGACACTTCAAATTAATTTTTAGCTTTAATCAATAAATAGTTATTGAATTCCTACTAGGTACCAAGCACTGTCCCAGTGGCTGCAGCAGTTAATAAAAATGATGAAATTTAATAAAAAAGCTTTAGATATAACTTTACTAAGAAACTTGAACTATAATTAGATGTTTGAGTTTTTTGAATTTTGTTATTTTCTTACCTGAATTCATGGAACGTCTTTATAAACGGATTCTTGAAATAGTTTTTGAAAAGTATGTGTTTTCTTGGAGAATAATTTTTAAAAAGTCATTTACCTTTAATTAGGCAAGTGGAGAATCTGTTTCCGCTTTCATCCTTTGTTGAAAAGAATCCTTTCTTCTTTTTTGTTGGTCTCTAGACAAAGGTTTCAGGACATCAGCGAAGTCCTCAGTGGTTTCAGTAGCGGTACTTGCAGTGTGACATGTTGACCTAGTGCTTCTACGAAGGAATGACACAACAAAACGATATTCTTACGGTTCGTTTACTAATTTCTAATCAGCATAAAATGTCTGATGGTTTCTATGGAAAACACAAACCAAGACCAATATTAACACAAGAACTGGTATGAATAGCACACAATAGCTGAAACTACTACTTATTGGTAGTGCAAAATTTGTGTTTATTTAAATTTAAATCCAAATACTATTTTAAAGTTAGGTGATAGAATATTTTAATTATCTAAAATAGCCAAAGCAATAATTATAGGCGTATAGTATTTTTTTTTTTTTTACTGATAGTTTTCAATTTTATTGTTGTTGTTTAATTCTTATGCATTCTTTAGTTTTCAGTTCAGTTGACACTTTCTTGGGAAGTATTCCCTAACCTTGATGACTAGGCTAAACGTCCTTTTATCTGCACAAAGCAACTATCAATTGTAGCCATTTTACATTTACTTGTAAACTTTTTGTATCTGATTTTTGTATCATATTGAATGAATGAATCAATGAATAAATGAATGAATGACCAGCTGCTTAACATAAAGCGTTAATCTCTTTCTCTTCCTTTATTCCAGCTTATTAAACAAAAGTCACAATGATACTAGAGAATTTCTTCTACTTTATTCTGCTCACTTATCCATTATATGGTTGAAAAACTTCACTCATGAGTTTTCTCAGATCAAGGGAATGTCAACAGGAGTCTTAGGTACATAGCAGAAAGAGTTCTTAGCTAAAGGATGGGATCGATGGCAATGAATTATTTTAATACAGTATTTTCCCTAGTAGCAGCTGAGCTTTCTGAGTACACGGGATAAGCCTCCCTACGTCCATCCCTGCGCTGTACTCCTAGCATTCCTCTTAGTGCCTAGCTCTTAACAGCATGCATCAGTTAGCATGTTTTCATTTGCAGTAATAGAAAACTAATAGTTCAAATGCTTGGAACATGAATAGGAATTTGTTGGATAATGTAATTATAAATACCCAGATATAGGGCAAGCTTGAGTCTCAGTTTGAGCAAGTCTCTTGGTCCATTTCTTGGTCATTCTCTGAGCTATGATCTCATCTGTGTATTGGTATCACCCTCACCCTCTCTCATGTTAGTGAAATGTCTGCAGTGGACCCGGGCTTTACATCTGAGCACCATGTGATTTTAAAAGAATATAAAGCTACTGAACAAAAGTCATGGGCTTCGCTCTAATTGAGGAAAAATAAAAATATCAAGTGTGTACTTCATAATTGCTGTGAGTCAGAAGAATTGTCATTCATCCACTGATTGACTTAGGTCCCTGTTATGTGTCGTCTCCCTATCCAATAACGGTGGGGTAATTTTAGGCCAACCAGAGCTTTGTCCTAGAGCTGAGGATGGCAAATCCTGCTCAAACTAAATGGCTGACTGTCAATAGCAAAAGTGTGAATTCTGTGGAAAGGCAGCAAAAAATGCTCACTATTCATTTGGAAGTAGGAAAGATAAGACATTAAATAGGTTCAAGATATCTTTTCTGATCTAGTGTTCACAATGAAGCCAAGTTGTTCTCAGGAAGCTGAATAGCAGGTTGAAGGATAAAACTTGCTTATGTACATTTTTGTTTGTGATGCTCATGGATATTTGTGGATATTGAGTTGAGTAAAAGTTTCTATTTTCTTGCATGTTTCCTGCAAAAGGTAAACATGGAAGATTATACAATCATAGGTACTTCAGAGATTCTAGCTCCATTGACTATTACTCTGTAACTAAGTAGAGGTAAATACTACTTCAAATGATTGTAGGTTATAAAAAGAAACTAAGCTGAAGCTAAGTATTCCTGTATAAATGTAGGCAGCAAGTTAAAATATATACTTAACTGTGTACATTTCACTAGGTTGCAATAAATTGTTCTAAAAAATGGCACCTTTAGAAGATAGTAATACCTGTCACATTTATGTTAAATGACAAGAAGAGTGCCAATAATTATTTGATCACACACACAAAACACTTCTTTAGCTAAATCAGGAAGAGATAAGGGGAAACAGAACACTCAGGAATAGGTTGGCGGGAAGTATTTTGGAGGGTCTGGGGTTGAGGTAGGCATAGGAGGTTCTGACAGTGAAAAACTAGGAGAGGGGGAGGGATAAGGAATCAAAATATTGGAGAAGCCATAGCTCATAAAGCAACACACTTACTTAGGTGACCTGGTTAGTGAAGTTGCACCTAGTCCAGCAATAGTGGAAGATTAGAAACAGACAAATAACATGGACTTTTGAGAGAGACCTGAAAAAGAAGCCTAAGTTGGAAATAGATTGAGATCACATGGCTAGGCAGAAGTATTCAAGTGATGAGCAACCACCCCCCCCCACCAAAAAAAAACTGTTGTTTTGTCACGGGTAAGTCCTAAATTGCTCCGTAATCTATGCACCTGCACCTGCCAACTGTATGTGTTGTGCATCCTTGTTTATCCTCACCATCTTTAGTAAAGTGGTTTTAGTTTCATCAAGGATTGCTCAACTGCTCTGCATATAGAGATTTATATATAGAGAAAGTGGATGACCTGTTCCTAAAACATCAGGATTGAGCTCTAATCCCTCCAAGGTAGCAGCAAAAGAAGGGAGTCAGCCTGCAAGACGATAACTTTAGTACCGGGAGATTTAAAAAGAAACAGGAATTTCAGGACTTCTCTGGCGGTCCAGCCGTTAAGACCCCACTCTTCCACTGCAGTGGGTGCATGTTCAGTCCCTGGTGGGGGAACTGAGATCCTGCCTGCCTCATGGCCAAAAAAAAGTAAGAAAAGAGAAAAGAAACGGGAATTTCTTACCTCCAAATCGAAGTGTCTTAATGAAGTCCAAAGAGACCACCAAATATAAAAGCACAATGCCAAATAAAATTCTGGCAAATCCTATTAATACATAGTGGAGTAGACAAAGGTCGGAGGCTGCAGTGTTGGCTGTGGGTAAACTGGTTTTATATCTTAAACATGTTGGGCAAGTTTCCCAAACGCCCTATGCTTTGCTCTCCTCACTGTAAATTGAGGATAAGGATACCTCCTTATTAAGCCAGTCCTGAGGTTTGACATCAGGTACACAGTGTACCTAACACAGAGAAAGGGCTTAAAACTTAAAGTTATTTACTGTAATACTACAAAAGTAGAGACTTAAGAATTAATCACTAATCCATTCATGAGTTTGGAAAGTGTTTAATTGATGGTATTAAAAGAATTCTGTCATTTCCTATAGATCTTAGTGAAAAAATTTCCTTTTTTCATTCTATAAATTACAGTCTTGGTCATTTACTCTTCCATGCCATGATCACATTTCATTATGTGATTTTAAAAATTAGTCCTAGAACATAGTTCTGGTTCTGCCATTGATTTGCTGTGTGAACTAGAGAAAGTCATTTAAAATTTATACATTCCTTTCCTTATTCATAGAGTAATGGGTCAAACTAAGTGATTGCCAATATCCCTTCCAGCTGAAACATTCTGTGTGCCTGGTTTTTTCCCCGCTTACTTTTTCCCCATTACTAAACTAAGAGAAATTACATAGGTATCTGAGGCAGACATACATTAGTTTATGTCTGATAGATTCCCATTAAAAGCAAGTTGATTAAAAACTGTTAGCATACATTTTCTTTCTCTTTAGATCTGAGCTACTTTCTCATGCCTTTGGGCAATTGATTGGAGGTGATTTTCCTGGCTGACTGAATGGTAATAAGGTTACCAATGGCTCCTGGGGTAAATGATTTCCATTCCTATGACTTTAAGACGTGTGCCTATATAGGAAATGGCTAACTCTGCGGTGTCTGAATATCAAGTAAATGAATGAATTCTTGTCGAATTCTTAACAAAAAGTGCCTGGAAACCCATGACTTTAAGGCAAGGCAAAAAATGATTTAGCAGGGCTAGAGTTCAGAGAAAACTTCAGAGAGCCATCTTAGAAAATGTTATACACTCTGGATAATTTTTTTTTCTCCGAATGCCCAGGGCTTACAAAACTTATCTTCTTTACTGATGGCAAAAGACATCTAAATACACGGACACTAAAATTCCTGAAGAGGTTAAAAAAAAAATAGCAAGGCTGATTTGTTCAAGGAAGTGCAAGTATTATGACTAAAGCCAGACAGTAGGTTGATTGGGTGTCGACATATGTACATATGAATTTCTGACCTGGTGGTCTACCCTGAAACAAAGCACGGTGAATTGTCACCCTTAGGAGGGAGAAGCAGTCACGGTGTTGGTTGAAAGTGGCTTTGCCAGTTATTAGATCTGTGATGTTAAGAAAGTTTCTCAATCCCTTAACCTCAGTTTTCTCATCTGCTTCATTGGTTTGATATGTGTATAATGTGAAATATCGTATAGAATTTGACATAGAGGCTTGAAGACGATCAGATCAGACTTCCAGCAATCTTGTCCTCCCACCTCTTCTGAGTTTAGTATCTGCCTGATCAGAGGAGCCATCCTGGTCTTTAACCTCCCAGCCCTGGTCCCGCTCATATTCTCTGCCTATGAGCCAACTGTGAGGTGACAGTCACAAACCAAGGAACCACCTTACTTTGTCACCTTGCTCAACTTTGTAAAATGTTTAAAAACTATTGGAAATCTCAGTGTATTGATGAAGAAGAATCATTGCTTTCATGTAAACATTCATTATTTCCTAATTGTGATTGGAGTTGCCGCTCCCATGGATATTCCCCCCTCTCCTCCCCTCTCCTCCTCTCCCTCCAGGGTTCTCAACTCCTACTGCAATTGTAAACCAGGGATCTCATAAGAATTATTATAATTACTGTTTAAATCTTTTTGATTTTGATCTACATTGCCTCCTAATATACATTTTATTGACTAATTCATAATTTAATATATATTTTAAATCTTGAAAATGTTTTTTTCTTCATAGTCATTTTTTAAATCGTTTAATAGACTTCTCAGAAATGAAATAAAAGTGTATTTCCAAATATCCCAACTCTCTTTTACTTGTCCGGACAAAGAAAGACAGAATCACATTCATTTCGATATCAACAGACTGGGTTTCATTAAGTTGTTATGAAGATATCGCAAAAAACAGCATGATAGCACACATGTGGGTGACTTGTCATGAAGAATGTGTGACTCTTTAGTTTCAGTGTGCTCTAGTTGGGAAAATTAACAAATTTGAGGACTACCAAGCGAGTATTCAACTTTAGCCATATTATGTACAGACATTTTATTATGACCACATTTTTCCTTGTCTGCCAAGTGAAGAGCCTGTGAGAATGGATTCAGTCTCAGTAGTCTGGGAATTATAAGAGATGAGACTACTGGCTGAAAATATTTTGTCGTTATAATTAAACTATTAATAATTTCCTTTTTGATATTTTGAGTCTGATCTTAGCAGTGCCGAGATATGCGAGGCAGAGCCATATTTCCTCTCAAACTTAGGGAAACACGTTGCCAGAAGTGAAACATTATTTTGTACTCCGGTCATTGGAAGGGGTTAATCAAAAACTAAACTCATCTAAAGTTTATTTCACATCATTTGAAATAATTGCTAGCTTTATCTTTTGGATGTTATTTACGTCTATCTTCTCTCCACAAAGAACTGGGACACCTAGTAACTGGGATCTGCCTGACATCTTTCTCTGATTAAACTAGGCTTATGCGTTTGGGGGAGGAAGTGTCACTCCCATATTATATCAAGGGTGTACACTATCAATATGACTTATTTTTGTTGATGTTGACCTTGACCACCTAGCTGAGCTGGAGTTTCTTGGGTTTCTCCACTGTGAAGTTATTATTCTCCTTTCACCACCACCCCTTTTCCATACTGTATTCTTTGCAAGGAAGCTCCCATTTAAGGAGTGAGTTACTCCACCTTCTTGAACATGGGGTATCTACCTAAATTATTTGGAATTCTTCTGCATGGAAGATTTATCTTTATTCCCTCCCTCCCCTCCCTCCCTCCCTCCCTCCCTCCCTTCCTTCCTGCCTTCCTTCCTTCCTTCCTTCCTTTTCTCTCTCCCTCTGCCTTTCTTTCTCCAATCATTTATTTATATCAGTATGGACTCATGGATATTGATTTTATACTTTAGGTTATAATCCAGTACTACTTCATTTATTGTGTTGCCCAAATTGTTCCAGTTTTGGCCATTGGAGTGCTTTCATTTGGTGACTCTGTTCCAGTTTGGTGACTCTGTTCCAGTTTTGGCCATTGGAGTGCTTTCATTTGGTGACTCATTCGATATAGTTCCAGAATTGCTATCCTTTTCTTTCCTTTCTTTTTTTTTTTTTCTAGTACTTCCTTATTTTCTGGCATGACAAAATGCTCCAGGTTTATTTTGCATATTCCATGACCTGGTTGGATTTATCCATTTCTCCAAGGAATTCTTGTTCTTCTTTTTGAGGAATTGTGTTAGAAACTAAGATCTGAGCACTAGCTGGACTGATTGCTTTTAAGTTATCTCAGCAGGAAAGGCAAGGAAATATGATTGTATAACAACCCATGTATATGTATATATGTATCTATAAGTATTTCTGTATGTTATCAATCCGTAACTATATTAAACTACACATGAGTCTATGCTGATGTGTCTAAATCTAATCCACTGTCACATGGATCATTCTAGCCTCTTCCCTTGCTTGTCTGTAACCTCCCAACCCAATAGTGGGAAACCTTGATTCCACAGTCTGTCATCCAATTACTTAAATGTTCAGTTACAGTGCATATGCCTAGTGATTTCAGCTGTTCAACCTTCCCCTTTTCCAAACTCCTGGAAACCACTGATCTTTTCATCATCTCTACAATTTTACCTTTTCCATAATGTCATATAAATGCAATGAGAGTGGATATAGCCTTTCCCGACTGGCTTTTTTCACATATAAATACGCATTAAGACTCATCTATGTGTTTGTGTGGCTTGCTGGCTCGTTTCCATTTTATCACTGAATAGTATTCCATTATGTGGATGTACCACAGTTTGTTTATCAGTTCATCAGATGAAGGACATCTTGGTTGCTTCCTGGTTTTGGCTATATTTTTTCTCTGTCTGTGGCTTGTCTTTCCGTTCTCTTAACAATACCTTTCACAGAGCAGAAGTCCAGCATCTATTTTTCTATGAGTTGTGCTTTTGGTTTTATCTAATAACTCCAGCATGAGTCCTCCAACTTTGTTCTTCTTTTCCACCGAAATTTTAGAATCATTTTGTTAATATCTTTAAAATATATATATATATATATATATTTTTTTTTGCGGTATGCGGGCCTCTCACTGTTGTGGCCTCTCCCGTTGCGGAGCACAGGCTCCGGACGCGCAGGCTCAGCGGCCATGGCTCACGGGCCCAGCCGCTCCGCGGCATGTGGGATCCTCCCGGACCGGGGCACGAACCCGTGTCCCCTGCATCGGCAGGCGGACTCTCAACCACTGCGCCACCAGGGCAGCCCCATTTTCAAATGTAAGAGTTCGTTTTACCATTTTCAAAGGCCCTCGTTGACCTGGACTGGCACACAATAGGAAATAGCTTGCTTTCTGCAACTCTGGCTGCTCCTCTGTCACCTATACTGTGTGTTCTTTACCGCCTCAACATCTATCATTAAAGTGCTCCAGAGTTAGTTCTCATATCTCTTACTTAGTAGAGTTCTCTTATGGTCTGCCTGACTTCCTTACTTCCGATTTCAGCCATGACTGTGCCAAAGAGTTCCATATGTGGGAATTTACTAGCTTCGTGCAGCTGCGATTACCTCATCTTTACTTTCTGCCCTGAGACTTCTCTTACCTTTGGTGTGGGGACTGACCCATCAAGCACTGCAGCTCAACCTGGACGTTTCTGTGAGTTAAGAAACATCCTCACACTTCCCATGACACCTTAACCACAGGGAGACAGGAGCTTGATGGATACATTTTTCTCCCAGTTAACCCTCAGGTGGGACAACACTGAAGCCTTTTAAATGATTTTCAGAAGGTTCCAGTGGACCTTCTGATTGCCTAAGCCATTGGCTAACCTGATAATTTAGGATTTTATCGGCTTTTCTTCCTGCCTTCTTTTGTTCTCCATGGGCTTTCATCCTGCTCCCAGGGACCACCTCTTGAATAAACCACTTGCCCATAAATCCTAGTTTCAGGCTCTTTTCACGGGAACTCAGACTCAGAGAGTGATTTCATCCAATCTCATGAATTAAATACCAATTAAATGGTGATGAATCCCGAACTTGTATTTGTACTCAAAACTTTCCCCTTAAATGCACCTTTGTGTGTCAAACTTCTTACTGGGCATTTCCACTTGGATATCTAACTGCTCTGCTCAGGCTTATGACTACCAGAGAAAGGATACGTCTGCATGCACAGTACACACCAGTACAAAGTAATAAGTAAAGGTACTGAAACCACTATGATAGCAAGAGGGCTGATAGCACGATGCAAACCTTTGCAACAACAAAAGGAATTTTTCACCTGGGACAGGCTTGAGCAAAGACTTTGACTTTTGTGAATTTGCCAGACGAGGTTGAAGAATACAGATGCCTCCAAACAAACGGCCCTCTGTTTCCTGGCAACCAGATTTGACAGAAAGATTGGGTTCATAAAAATACCAAGGAACACCATGTTTCAATTCTGCTTCTAGTCAACTTCATGGCTACAGATACAATTTTTTTAAATTCTGTTTATTTATACATTCAATTGTTTAAATATAAAAAGTAGAGAGTGAAAAATCCCTCTCTCCATCAGTTTAGTTCCCACTTCTTCAAAAACAAAAATAAACAAAACAAGCAGCCCCCATCTCCCCCAATACTTCACCTAATCTAACCATTTATTAATTTCTTATGTATTTTTCAAGGATTTACTTATACATACACATGCAAGTACAAATTTTTTTAAAATTCTTTTTATGGAAAAGACATATACAGTGTATATAATAATAGATTTTTCCACATTAGTACAAAAAAAGCTTCTTCCTCCTTTTTTAGAGCTGTACCATATCCCATTGTGTAGATGTGCTATAATTTATTTCATCGACCTTGTACTGGTGATTGTTAGGGTGTTTATGCTATTAAAGTTCTGTGGCAAAGATGGCCTTCTGCAGGTCCTCTTGCTTGTGTGCAAGCAGACAGTTGTATAAACATCCAAAAAGTGCTAGGTCAAAGGGAATGCCCTTTTGTAATTTTGATAGATATGGCCAAACCACACTCCACAAAAATTATATCAATTTATTTTTCCATGATCAATGTCTGAAAAATGCCTGTTTCTTCACACTTTACCATGTTTATTAAAACCTTATTTGGCCAGCACAGTGTGTGAAAAACAGTATCTCAGCCTAGTTTTAATTTATTTTTCTCTTATTAGGAGGGAGGATGGGCATCTTTTCATGTTTTACAGGTCATTGTATATTACTTTATTGAACGTCTGTTAACAATATGCTCATTATGAGATAACTAAGCTCATCAAGTGTAGAGCATGCACATCAGGAACTTTCTTCTAAGTTTACTTGTCTATTTCAGTTCTGTGTTTTTGAGTATATCTCAGGTCCTATAGTAACTGGATTTCAACCAAGCCATCTTAAGGCATCCATCCCTGGGTCAGTGAGAGACACTGTGCATGCTCAGTGGTACTTTCCACAAGCTGCATCCAGTTCAGTGTTGCTGCTACTGTCATTCACGCTGCCGGTGATCTTAGCTGACAGATCACAGCACTCACTTCGATTTTCTTTAGGCAGGGCAGTTGTTGACAAGCACGAGTAATTTATCTTTGCCTTGTCTAATCATTTTCAAGGTCTGTGTGTGTCCCAGCACATATTTTCCACTTTTATTTTCAGCTAGAATCTAGAGTTCAGAGCCCCAGGACCTTTTTTCTGCAGGACACACGCAGTCTCTACTTCAGTTCTTATGACAGCAGCTGCAGGAATGACTATGTCCAGTCCTGCACTTGGAGGTCGGTCCTCAGCTCCTACCACATACTGGGAAAGAAATCATGTCAGTTGAGGCTGGGTGAAGAAGCTGAGAAATGTATGAGTAGCCTCTGTCCATGGACCCCAAGAGTTCTTGGAGGTTTCCATTTTTTGTGTGTCTAATTAAAAAAAGTTTTTTTTTTGAAAGAAGATAAGGTATAACTTGATGTTGAGTAAATATGAATGTACGCCATTCTCATTTGTGGACTAGTGTGACCCTTTATCTCATTTACGGACACTTTGTAAATGCCTTACAGTTAGTTGCAAATATGGTGGTATGTGTGATTCATATTTAACTCATATCTCATTCCTGCTTGAACAGGTGCTTAAAAGAAGTGGCTGTGCTTTATTCACCTCTAGCCACCATCACTCCAACCTCCTGCCTTGGCGGAAACTTGGTGCATATCCCAACCCTAATGAATGTTGGTCAGTAACACAAGCAAGAGCTGACCATGACTATATAGTTATCAGTTTATCAATATATAATTCATAATTGTGGCTGTAATAACATAGTTAAAGAGTTGTTTTATATCTTAGTAGCTAATTAAGGAATGTGACAAGGGAAGTGTTGCATTATTCAAAAATAAATAGTGGCTAATTAGCAACACAAGTATCCGGCCTTCAGAGGGTGTAGTGAAGACCTAATGAAAATTAGGTCATTAAATAACCTGAGAGGTTCTCCCCTACAAAAATATTATAATGAAACAATTCCAACAAAATTTAACTCAGATGGAACACATCAATAGATCTATGATTTCCCAGAAAAAAGTTTAAATCTCTAGCTTTCTAAATGTATAGAATGAATATAAAATATTTTTTCCCAATGCAGTTAAATTTTCCTTAATGTGTAAGAATATCTAAAACTAAGTAATATTAAAATTCTACCATTAGGAGTTGTTTGTCTAATTTATGATTTCAGTCACCCCCATAAAAACAATAATAAAAATTAAAAATCAAGGTTATTTTTCATTTTATATTATGAAACTATTGATTTTGATGTTCCCAAATATTAACCCTGTATGCTTTTACACACATACATACACACACACTAACAAGTATAATTTTATCCTTCCTGTGTTAGAAGAAGGAATGAGAGCAACTACTACTTTGGACTTAATTTTCATCAGCAATGATGAACTAGTTAGTGAGGTTAAAGTAATGGAAAATGTAAGAAAAGTCATGTTGCCATGGTAGAGTTTTTGAAATAAAAAATAAGATTTCACACAATTAGGAAGATACCCTAATTGTGCAGATGTCCTAGGCAGATATCCTAGTTTTACACAAGAATCTTTTAGAAAATTCAGAGAAAAAAGAGATTTGGTTAAAAACCCTAAAAGAAAACATGGCACGAGAAGTAAGGGAAGTTTAAGAAAACACTTTGATAACACAAATAATTCCAATAAGAATGAAAATGGGGCTTCCCTGGTGGCGCAGTGGTTGAGAGTCCACCTGCCCATGCGGGGGACGTGGGTTCATGCCCCGGTTCGGGAAGATCCCACATGCCGCAGAGCGGCTGGGTCCGTGAGCCATGGCCGCTGAGCCTGCGCGTCTGGAGCCTGTGCTCCTCAACGGGAGAGGCCACAACAGTGAGAGGCCCGCGTACCACAAAAAAAAAAAAAGAATGAAAATGGGAGAATTACAAATGTGTGTGTATTCAAATGACAATTCAGAAAAGTACAAATAATAGCATATATGAAAATGAGCAAAAATAGTATGTACAAGTCAGAAAGAATCAAAACTTGTGA
Source organism: Delphinapterus leucas (assembly GCF_059928025.1). Taxonomy (NCBI): domain Eukaryota; kingdom Metazoa; phylum Chordata; class Mammalia; order Artiodactyla; family Monodontidae; genus Delphinapterus; species Delphinapterus leucas. The sequence continues at coordinate 83,714,830 of NC_143140.1, read as the reverse complement.
AAATTTCGAGGAAAAGAAAATAATTCGACTATATGCAACAAGACTAAACTTGTTTGGAGTTGGACGCAATAATAAAAATTGGGCAATTCTATTGAATTTAAGCTTTCCTTAATAGAAAATTATCCTCAAAGTAGAAGACAATGATTAAAAGAGAATGTAAATCCAAGTTGCCTTAAATAACTCCAGGTCTGTATTAAACTCATCAGAGGAAACCAGAGAGTTTGCTGATTGGATTCTTTAACAATGAAATATCTTGGCTGGTGGGCATTGTGACATGGAAAGGCAGGTGGCACCTGACATTTGCCACAGAATCTTGAACTCTGGGACAACATAAAAAGAGCCTAATGCGCTCAGGACCTGGGCTAATTTCAGTGTTATAATCAGGCTGATTTGACTAAACATTCATCATGTTCCAGGGTAAGCATTATCTTCTTTTCTTTCTGGCAGGAAAGTCTTGACTTGTTGAACCCTTTCTCAAACCTATTGAAATGTGGTAGGATCAGAATGATCATTCATGAAAACATTTCTGAAAGTTCAGAAAAATCTTTTAATAAAATGCAATGTTTTTAAAAAAGACCAACAGCAGTCATCTCTCCACCTGTTTTCAATATCTATAAATAACACCCCTTGGTTTCAAAATTAGCTTCATCTCAATGAGCTAGAGAACATACTCTACCTTTATAACATTGTGTCTTTGGAAAAGTTGAAGTATTTTTGCCAGATAAAGGGACTAATTGAATGTGAAATGATAATATAGAAGAATGGTAGTTCTTTTTTAGAAGGCAATATGTTTTTAAATTTTTTTCTTACTTAAAAGTTTGGAATCCTAGGCAGATGTAATGGATCTCAAAAATAAACATTAATAATTGTCAACAACCATCTCAGAAGACTGTGGCCTGACATGGACATATATCCGAACAAACACTCTTAAGGGTCAAACAAGGAAGGGTAAAACAAGTAAGACTGACTGCTAGAGAAGGAAGGGAGTCTTATCTTCTAATGAGCTCAAGCTTTCCTGTTTTCCTTCTTTTTTTGTTTTTTAATTTGTTTTGTTTTGTTTTGTTTGCGGTATGCGGGTCTCTCACCGCTGTGGCCTCTCCCGTTGCGGAGCACATGCTCCGGACACGCAGGCTCAGGGGCCATGGCTCACGGGCCCAGCCACTCCGCGGCATGTGGGATCTTCCCGGACCGGGGCACGAACCCACGTCCCCTGCATCGGCAGGTGGACTCTCAACCACTGCGCCACCAGGGAAGCCCAGCTTTCCTGTTTTTCAAGAAATTCCACTTTTGTACCTTCCTTCTCATCAGGGATGAAGAATCTGGATGAAGTTTCTTTCTTTCTCTTTTTCTTTCCTTTTTTCATTCTCCCTCTCCTCTCCCTACTGCTTCCCCCTCCCTCCACCGTTCACTTCTCCTCCTCTTCAATATCCTCCTTTCCTCCTCCTCTTTCTTTTTTCTTTTTCTTTTTTTAGTAAATCTGTTGAATGACACTCTTTCATTTGGATGAGACCTACTTTTGCACTCCCACTGCCTCTCAGGGACTTTGCTCCCTCCTTACCACATCCTGGAAGTGAAAGTAGGCAAGGTCCACTCCCCAGATCTTCAATTTTTAAGTGACATTTAAGGAATTCCTAACCATGCTTCTCTCTGCCACATGGAAAAGCCATTCAGGATAACTTGATTTTTTCTAGGCTCTGGTCTTATTACATCCTCAGTGTCGTTATGCTGGTTAGGAAACCTTTTTTTCTGCCTTGCCTTTGAATGGTTGTCTCAGCATCATTACTACTACATATTTCTTCTTAGGAAAGAGAGCAACAACTTTGGGAGTATATCTGATAGCCTCTGACATCATAGTCAAGAACTTCTGACAACTACCCATATTCTCTGCAGAGGTAATTGTATACAGTACCTGAGGATTATCCTGCTTCCTCCAGAGCAGGGCTGCCTGGGCTACTGTCTAAACGGAAATGACAGTGACATCCCAGCCCTGAGAATCTAACAACTGGCTTCATGTCTGAAAAGTCCTGTGTGCAATTGCCTTTCTTATTCTCACAATATGTTAGTTTTGCTGTTGTTGTTAATCTCTTAGGAATACTTTCAGTTGCAGAGTAATAGAGGACAGCATCTATCTCCCTTTCTTTACTGCCGGCTACTTTCATTTTGAGTAAATGCATCTCTCCAGATAAAGGCCAGTTTTATTCTGGCCGGGGAATGTTAGTTCTGCTCAGAAAAGAACAAAACAGAGACTGAGAATACCTTCCATCGCAGCTGCAGAATTGATAAAACACTTGGGGTGCCTGATGCTTGGCTACTGCCCTTTCCTCAAGCCTCCTGTTGATTAATTTAGCTCGGTCATATTCTTCTAATACATTTTGCTTAAGCCAGAATCATATTTTGTTGCTCAAAACTAAGTAATCATTTTTTTAAAAAAAATTAATTAATTTATTTATTTATTTTTGTCTGTGTTGGGTCTTCCTTTCTGTGCGAGGGCTTTCTCCAGTTGCGGCGAGCGGGGGCCACTCTTCATCGCTGTGCGCGGGCCTCTCACTGTCGTGGCCTCTCCCCTTGCGGAGCACAGGCTCCAGACACGCAGGCTCAGTAGTTGTGGCTCACGGGCTTAGTTGCTCCGCGGCATGTGGGATCCTCCCAGACCAGGGCTTGAACCTGTGTCCTCTGCATCCGCAGGCAGATTCCCAACCACTGCGCCACCAGGGAAGCCCAAAACTAAGTAATCTTGATAGAAACGACTCTTCAATTGGGAGTTTGCAATGAATTGCATCAATTTATATGAACAGCTTACCATCCACACCAAGTTTTTATCACATGAATATAAATTATATATGTCATTAAATATCTAAGATTATGCTCTCTGCAAATTTTAGTGCATTCAAAATCATTCTTTTAGTAGCTTGGTCATCTGCTAATAACTTTACATAAATACAGAGGCTACATTTAGGCACTAATATCTGGGATGAAGTTGAGCAGGGGAAAATCAGGTCCTTTTTTTTTTTTTTTTTAGTGGCTTCAAGTGTAGGAGAAAGATTGCATTGTTGGGCAGAGAACAATTATTTTGGACTTTATTTAGGTCTTCAATCTCTTCTCATTATAGTTAGTTAAGTAAATGTATTGCCAGGTTATAAAATTTGGGACAAATAACTGACATAGAAATTACTTATTTAAGTTTACAAAGCTAATCATAATTATCCTCTGTGGTATTTTAGGCGTGTAACATTTAATTCCCTTGCTTAATAATCTCATATTCCTTGCTCAATGACAGCATTTTGATATGTTCTGTGGAACTATCCTAAGGGCACTATTGAATGAAATAAAATTAAAATGGAAATTCAATGCCTTCTCAACATTACACAGCTCTTCAGTCCTGATGCATCTTGGGGCTTCAATGTGATACAGACATTGGCTGATAGATTTCAGTGAATAGATGCTGTGTGTATAAATGGACACTGAGATGAAACTATTAAAGATGCTCTCCCATCCTGATGACTAACCTTTGAAAGAAATTGCCTTAAAAGAGGAAGATGTGACTCCTTAAAATGTTTCTAGATTTTGAGTAGTCTAGAATACATGATTTTCTCTGGTGTGCCAATGTGGATATATGATGGAGAATCAAAATGTTCTGTCCCTTGAAGCATTTCCTAGGGACATAGTCATATAATGTATTGTTCTAGTTTCAGTTAAGTTTTACTTAAATGATTGGTATAATTAGGCAGTTGTTTTTGGTTATGAAAGGGCTCTGATAATTGGTTTTAAATCTTAAATTGTTTGTATTTATTCTAAACCATTTCTTCGGCAATTAAGCTCAATTCAATTTTATTCTTACTAACTACTATATTTCTGACAATACTCTAGTCACTACAGTATGTGTGTATGGGTTGAAGGAAGGAGGGGTTCAAAAATATATACCTTCTTGCTTCAGTATGAAAGCTACTTTAATTCTATTTCTTCTGTCTTGGATTTCATACAGTTTTAAATTTCTCAAACGCAAATTTTTTTAAGTTAATTTATTTATTTTTGGCTGCATCAGGTCTTTGCTGCTGCGCGCAGGCTTTCTCTAGCTGCGGCGAGCAAGGGCTACTCTTCTTTAACTAAGAAGAAAAGACATCTATTCTTTTCAGGTTCTGTAGAATTTTGCTAAAGATGCAAATTCCAGGGAGACAGCTTCTGATTGACTTAGCTTACCCCTACCCCTCTGCAGGGGAGAGTTGGGTCTGTCTGCCAAGACTGATTCAAATTAGGAGTAAAGCTGAGCATCAAAGCAAAATCAGGATGCTATTACCAGAACAGGGAATTGATGCTGGGTAGGCAAAATAACAGATGCTGACTACATACATAAACCCCTTGGAGTCCTGGGCTTACTTAATTAATCACTCAACATGCATTCTCAGAACTAGAACTGTGCTTGACTTACACTGTGTAAATCAACAGTCACTGAACAAGGTTGCCCTAATTTGTAGTCATGCACTATCTTACCGCACTTTGCCTTAGTCCTGTTTCCTGCTATTATCTCACCCCTTGTATAACAGGTCAAAGTTCTTGGGCTGTTAAGCAACTTTGAACTAAGATTTTAGCTATGTTTTCCCATTTATCTTTAAGATAGTGACAGAATAAATGATGTAGTAAAGTAGCTCAAGAAGCAAAATTTCAGTAATTAAGACGATTTGTGGAAAGGTCAGTCTACATTAGAGATGTCTGTCTTATGGACTATTTTCATTCTAAATATCTGTTGTAATTAGAAGGAACACTGGTAAGAAACTCTTGCTAAATAGAATCTTTTAAGGTCAGTTTTAATTGAAGATGCTTTTGTAATTAGCATATTCTAAATAGAGCTGCTAAAGTTCCAAAGACATTTAGCCACTTTATTCTTTTAAGGAAATTATGTACCTTATAATATTACTTTTAATTTGCTTTTAAAATGCTTTTTCTCTCTAGAGTTCAGGCATAAATTTCAGTCTATGTTAGGTTGAATTATCATGAATTTAATTAATACTTGCCGACTACATGAATTTTTACAGTACTTAAACAGGAATTATCCACAGCATAAATAAATAAATGAAATAATGTAACAAATACATAATGAACACCTACTGTGTGCCAGACACTCTTAGAGATGTTGAGGATGCAGTAGTTAATATGATGACATAACATGACTTCATGGAGGTTAGAGTTTAAGGGGAAACTATTTCCCTACAGAACTAATTTTCTGCTTGCATTTAGAGTTGGATGATACTAAACAAACTCTTTTTATATTTTTAGAAACTATTCTATTACATAAAAGGAAGCCTACATATTATCAAGAAAATAAAATATTAAACTATCTCTACCAACCACTGTTATCCAATATAACTTTCTGCATTGATGGAAATGTTCTTTACATGTGTTGTCCAATAATGTAGTCACTAGCCAAATGTGGCCATTGAACATAAAAAATGTAGTGAATGCAAGAGGACCTGAATTTTAAAGTTTACTTAATTTATTGGTTTAAATTTAAATAGTCACATGTGAGTTGTGACCACCTTATTGGACAGAACAGCTTCATGTATTTACCATCACCTGGTCCTTGACAATACATTCACAAAATCCAAATCAGATGCATTTGCCTGTTTCGACTTTGTCACATATGCTTGCAAAGCTGGGACTGATACACACATTTTTAATTTTCAGAGACCCACCCATACTGCTGAAAGATGTCGGATAAGTACTTTCCCTTGAACTAATTGACTCAAGTTGTTTACTGTGATAGAGCCAGTGCTGTGATGATGAGAAAATGTATTTTCACAAGTTAATTCATCTCTCAGATCCTGTGATCTTCACAGTGAATACAATGCTTCATGTGCTAGCTTTCCATTATGAAGAGATGAACTTCAGTGGGACCAATATTTACACATCATTCAGACTGAGATATGTATGAAATTAACTTTTAAATTTCTTCTTTACATAGAGAGTATATTACAGTGTGTCTCATTATTAGGTTGAGGATGATATAGCTAACATCTTGCTCGTCTGTGACAGTACAACTCATACATACACTCCTTATGATGTGCCCTTTGCTTACTATTTCTTTGAAAAAATCTTGAATGGGTTTGAAAGAAAATCATCACACAATTCAGTTTAAATAAAATTTTACCTTAAAATGCACTTGAGTTCAATACCAGAGTTTCCTAGAAACTTTGGATCATGCTTGATCATGTTTTTCTAAGAATATAGGAACGTTTAGTGATGGTTAACCACTTATTACCAAACAATCCCACTCTTAGTATTTGAAGTACTAATTCTAATTCCGTTGCTTAAATTTTAGCAGTGTCACATCACTTGGTTTCCACAAATGGGAAAAGAAAATATGTCACAACATACAGATATTACCTGAACTTTATGTTGCTTTCCACTTATTATTTCTTTTCTTCTTGGTAAATATATAGGAGAGATTACCTATATATATGAAAGGAGACTTAAAAATTTTTCTATTCATACTTTTTCTATTTGCTCTTTCCTTCTCTCTGTCTCCCTTTCTACCTCTCTTGGTGTCTCTCTCGGCTCACCCACATGTGCATATACATGCTTGGTAAAAGGTTTTATAGATCTAGATTTTAGTAAAACAAAAGTAATTCATGCCCTCTGCAACAGAAAGATTTAGCATCAAACATAATGTGTCATGAAACAAAACAAATTAATGAAACATAACTTGAGATGTTTAGAATTATTGGGATTAGATCTAAGTAATATATAATGCAAAATAATTTTGGTCCTTTAATTTATAATTTCTTTTCAGTAAAAAATATTCTAGAGAAATTTAATTTATTTTTATAAGCTCTACTTCTACTGTTTTCAATTTTATTATGTATTCGGTAGATATGGAAATGATCAAATTTCTTGGAATTATAAGCTGTAGAGCTAACAAAGCTCTAAGCGTCATCTCATTCTACATAAGAAAACTGAGATGTAGGGAGATTAAGTAGCTTGCTCGAAATCTTGTATTAAGTAAAAGACAGGCTTCCGGGTGGTAAGATAACAGTTTCACTTCATGTCTCTTTGTTAGAGGTACAAATTATAAAGTTTAGTGCCTGATTCTCCACAATCTTTTGTCTCTAATTTATACGGTATTTTATAATTTTCTGTTACTTGATAAGCTAAATATATTTTAAAATTTTAGCTTGGTTATTTTCTTTCTATCCTCCCAATATTAATTAATCTAAACCCAGAGAAATATTTATTAGCAAGCAATGATTATGATTAGGGGAAAAGCAGTTTAATTTTGTAAACTCTTTGGATTTTGGGGGCTTAAGGGGTTTTGTTTAGATATTTAGGGAACTGAAAAGAAAATGCAATAGTCTGCCTATAACTTTCAACACCTAGGAGTCACACACTTTCAGCTGAAATTATACTACTTAATGGAAAATGCAGGCAAACCAATCAATTATCCAGTATGAAAAGACAGATTGAAGAAAGAGGGAAAAATAATTTAACTTTGTAGTCAAGCACTAAGAGTGTTTAGGAAATGTAGGTGATTCACTAGTGAATAGATGAGAAAAAATGAGATTTAGAATACTGCTGTTATACAATTTCTCATTTTCTCTTTAGAAGATAATCATGTAGGTTATTTACAGGACAGTGCTTATCACATTAAGACCAGCTTCACACTGCTATATTTAAAATGGATAACCAACAAGGACCTACTGTATAGCACAGGGAACTCTGCTCAATGCTATGTGGCAGCCTGGATGGGAGGGAGTCTGGGGAGAATGGATACCTGTATATGTATGGCTGAGTCACTTTGCTGTGCACCTGAAACTACCACAACATTGTTAATCGGCTATACTCCAATATAAAATAAAAAGTTTAAAAAAAGACCAGTTGGAAAACAGATGCAGCTGAATGCACTGATGAGTTTCAATGTTAATGGCCACACACGGCATTTGGACCATAGTGATAATAATGGTACGATTTGAGATCAATATATTTGGCATTGCCACAAACTAGGAGCTCCTGCCTGTACGATCAAGTACGACACAGTCTTAATGCCTTAGATGTCTGATGTTTAGACAGTTGGTGACATGGAATATTTAGAAGGGGTCTTGACATGCATTTGTCCAAAGTCCCTGCCACACTGGTGAGTAGGCACATATCTGGGGAAAGAAATAATGTGATTTGGGATGAGAGGATAAACTGTAGGATGTCTGAAATTTGTTGAGAACCATGAATTATCTTCTTCATCATTTGGACTTAGTAGCAGGGGATTTGTATTCTAATTTCACATTGTGACACATCATTTCTAACGACCAATACAATACGTGCAAGTATAGCCTCATGGAGAAGGGAGGGCTTGACCTCTAAACAAAAAGCTCAGGTTAAATCTAGGTTCTTTCACTTTCTAACTGTGTGACATTGATGATTTACCTTTCTAAGATATAGTTTAATCATCAATCAGTTGTAATAATAACATACATGTTGGGATTATTGTGAAGAATTCATATACAGTGTGTAACACTCCAGAATTGGTGAAATCCTTAGCTGACTGTGACCAGAGGGGCACTCTTTTCATTTTTTTCTTCTTTACTACTCTGTAACGTTCTCAATTCTCAAGTGGAAGTTCATACCAGATTTTCATGATTATTAGTTGTAATTTGTACTATATGATTATACTTTAATTAAATATTAAGTCAATTAAAAAGTTTGTGTCATGAGTCTTCTCAATTGTCTCATTGTCCTTATAAAACTCTGAGTTAAAAAAAATCCCTCTGAATCTTTTTAAAGACAGGTAGTTTGACTGATTTTAACCACCTTACCATTTTAATAACAAAAATTGTGTCACCCAGACTATCTAGGTCAAGTAGGTGGTATCCCCATCATAAAGGCACCTGAGTAAGGCTGATTGCTTTTGGGGGGTTACCACATGTTAGCAAAATGTTATGTTTGCTTTAAAACCACCCTGATTTGCTGAATACTCTTACAACTGCTGCCTTTTTGGAGGTAGCATGGTGATGACCATACTGCGTAGCTTAGTAATTTAGGGAGTCAGGCTGACTTTTTCTGCAAATTCCTGGCTGTGGGAGTTGTGGCAAGTTACTTGACATCTTCAAGCTTTGGTTTCCTCAGCTATAAAAAGGTTGTTCTGGGAATTAAATAAGTTTATGTGTAAAAACTTCCTAATACAGTCTTTGACACATAGTAAGCACTCAAAAAATGGTACCTATCTTTAATATTTTTATTGAAATAAAAATGACAGAGCGTAGAATTCACCCAACTCAAACATACATTTCTGTCGTTTTTAGCATCTTAAACTGAGTTGTGTGACCATCACAATTCATTTTAGATCATTTTCATCACCTCCAAAAGAAACTCCCATACCCATTGGCAGTCAATCCCCACTTTCCTCATTAGGAATCTACTCTCCCCCAATCTCCAGGGTCTAAGCAATCATTATTTTCTGTCCCTATAGAACCACGTATTCTGAACAGTTCAGTACATTGTATGTTCCTTTGTGACTGACTTCTTTCAATTAGCAAAATGTTCTCAAGGTTCCTCTATGTTGTACCATGCATCAGTACTTCATTTCTTTTTATTCCCCAATATTATTGGATTGTATGGGTATACACCATTTTGTTCGTTTATCAGTTTATGGACAATTTGGTTGTTTCCATTTTATGGCTGGTATAAATAGTGGTACTATGAACGTTCCTGTATAACTTCTTGCATGGACACATATTTTTATTTGTCTTGCATACCTATTTTCTGGATCATAGGGTAGTATTTTGCTTAACATTTGGAGGAACTGCCAAATTGCTGTCCAACGTGGCTGAAACATTGACACCCATTTCTGATATACTGATGATTAGAATCAATTGTCATTGAGAATAAAATTGAGACTGTACCAGATTTGAGTTACTTTAATAGCTGGGGTAAGAGATGTATCCTCGGACATCACTTCGGTGATTCCAGTCTTCTTAACATCTGTCTCTCTACTAGGGCGCTTGGTGGAATTGAGTTACTACTAAGTTCCTTTGCTCTTTTATCTCTCACTCTTAGAGAAATCAGAGCACTCAGCCCTTAATGAGCCTGTTTTAGAGTAGTGGAATATTACTGGCTTGGAAGAAAATTAGGCTATTTGGATTTTTAAAAATTATTATTAACTTGTGACATCAGGGGGACATCAGAAAGCCAAAACACATAATCGACTTTTATTAAAATAAGTACCAATAAGGTGGCAAAGTAACATTTTAGAAATGACTATTTGGTTGCCATAGTACCAAATGAAAGAAAAATTCCAAAAGTTTTTAGCAAAACTAGCACGATTATAGCAGTCCACAGAGATTTAGACACGGAGCTATTCTGCTAACAAGCAATGCAATGGGGACAAGGAGTAACCTGCTCACCCTTAAATAATTTAAATAATAATTTAATGACCAGAGACGCTCTACACTTAATGTACTGAGTCAAATGTAATTCATGACATTTACGTTCTCAATTCACTCAGAAGGCTGGCACTCAAATGAGGCATTCCTTGTCGAATCAGTCGTTTCCCCAATAGCCACGAGGTTTATTAATTAAGTGAAACTTACTTAGATTGAAATATACATAGTCAGAGAAATTGTGCTTTCTAAAAATCTTTCATTTAGTGTTAGAGAAATCAGCCAACTTAATTTTTTAGAGTGCTGTGTTATTTACTTTAAACTCAAGAATAAGTGTTCTAATTTTGTTCGCGGCTTGGTATTAACTCATAAAACAACTCATTGAGTGGAACTGGTATGAGAATAAGATGAAGTTCAAGCTAGAAATCAGGGTAATAATTGGCTGAAAATTTTCCACACTCCCTCTCATCACTCTATCAGCCAACGTAGTGAGTTAAGTGCTCACTATGATCTGTTATTGGACACCTTCACTAAATATTTTTCTTTATAAGGAAAAATGTACTCGCAAACAACTTTCATGCATTCTACAAAGAACTGCTAGTAGAGCCTGAAGTAGAAAACATCACCCTGTTTGTTTTTATTTTGGAACAAACAAACAGACCACTGTACAGTGAAAATAACTGGGGATAAATGAGTGCACACACTCATTTAAGCTGCAGTGAAGCCTGCTAGTTCTGGTGTGTCATCTGTCAAAGTCGGGAAGGTTCAGTTGAAGTAGGTGTTTGTGTTTAATAAGGAAAACAGTTTACAGACCAGGCAATCCATTAATGTCATGGAACACAAGCAACAGTAGAGCATAAAGTTTTTAAGATGCTATTGGCTGAATGTCGGGCAGTGTCACAGAATGAGCCACTCCAAGAGGCTCTATAGGAGCAGCTTTCAGTGGTCTTGCTGTGAGTGTCTCTGCGGGAATAACTGATTAACATACAGATGAGCAATAATTCCACCTTTCTTCCATGTCCTATGACATATAACCTGTGTTCTCAATTACAGTGTCCTAAACGCATCTCTTAATGCTTATAGAGCATTTAGAACAGAGACTGATATAGCATGTGCTATGCACGTATTTGTTCAATGAAAACAAAATGATTCCGGTTTCATAATTCCCAGCAAATAATAAATCTTATATTAAGGTGGTACGAGTGGCAGGATCATGGGATACAATCCATTATTTATCGGACACTCAAATCCTGAGATATGGCCACTTGATAATTCGTTGTGACTCACTACTATTTGGAACAGAAGATGACATATTACACAGCAAAACACTTGGCAGATCCAATTTGCTTCAGGACAGCCTTAGTGTTCTGCACTAATCTGTAAACACAACCATTTAATGCAGGGTGACAAAGCATGATATTGACTGCTCAGATCAATGTTCTGTTCACAAATACCTTACCTTTATCTGAGATAAACACAGAGCCATTTTTGCAAACAATAGTCTCTGGAAATTCATGCTTCATAAATAGTACATGCCAAGCTGTTGGTGGTAAACTTTTATTTTTTAAACTTTTATTGAAATATAGTTGATTTACAACGTTGCCTTAGCTTCAGGTGTACAGCAAAGTGATTCAGTGATATACGTACATATATATATATTTTTCTTTTTTAGATTCTTTTCCATTATAGGTTATTACAAGATATTGAATAGTTCTCTGTGCTATACAGTAGGTCCTTGTTGGTTACCTATTTTATATAGTGTGTATATTTTAATCCCAAATTCCTGATTTATCCCTCCCCCCCCTTCCCCTTTGGTAACTGTAAGTTTGTTTTCTATCTCTGCGAGTCTATTTCTGTTTTGTAAATAAGTTCATTTGTACCATTTTTTAAGATTACGTTCCATTTATAAGCAATATCATATCATATTTGTCTTTTTCCGTCTGGCTTACTTCACTTAGTATGATAATCTCTAGGTCCATCCATATTACTGCAAATGGCATTGTTTCATTCTTTTTTATGGCTGAGTAGTATTCCATTGTATATATTTATGTACCACATCCATTCGTCTGTTGATGGGCACTTAGGTTGTTTCCATGTCTTGGCTATTGTAAATAGTGCTGCTATGAACATTGGGGTGCATGGATCTTTCCAAATTAGAGTTTTCTATTGGTACGTGCCATGGAGATTGGTGGTAAAAGTTTAAAATGGATGTTCGAGTCTTATGAAACATGCTTAGATGAACTCGCTCTCAGTTAAGGAGTTTCTCCTCTAAAATATTCTTACAGAATAAAGCAGAATTTATAACAAAGCTTCCTTGTCTGTATCTCATGGTATCTCATGGAATAGCATCCTAAGCCACCTGGCAAAGAGTGGTCTAGAACTCACTGGTCTAGAACTCTGGATCTGACAGCAGTTGAAATCCCTCAGTCACAGTGCAATTTGACTTCAACAGAAATGTCACCTATCAAGAAATCCTATATACCTGGTATAGTCTACTGAGTTTGTTTTACTATGGATATAAATGGTTTAAATATGAACTTTAAAATTTTAGTGTATGGATCCCAGATAGTATGCCGACTGACATAAAAGTATTTAGTAAATCCCAGATAGCCATGTTAGCACAGGGTTTGCTGAAGTCCTACAATGAAAGTCATCTTTTGGTGTTGAACCAGCAGCCTCTGAAAGTGTGTTAACCATCCCCATGGTTTTTCAGGGTTTTTTTTTTCTGTGGGAACACGTCTCATTACAAATAAAAAAGATGGTTACAGATAAGGAGTAAGTAGAATTTCTACAAGATCTTTATTTGTAAATTAAAAAATTAAAAATCACTTCAGATAAATCAAAAGAAAAATTCTCTGTAAGAGTCAGTATTGGAGACAGTACGTTAGAAGAAAACTAACTTTGAACCGCACAGTGCCTTTTGACATATAAAATAAATGCACCCCCCGAAGTGCTGCTGCTCTACTGACTTAGGTTAGAATTTGCATATTATTTCATGAGTGACACACATAGAACTAAAATGTGAATTCAAGTCACGTAAGGCAAAGCAGACACAATTTTGTAAGCGCTTCTTTTTATTGTTTCCAGAACTTTAGTACATCTTTTTTTTTTTTTAAAAAATGACGAGGTTGATTTGGTGGTCACGTCTATCGTATCACTGATTTAAGAAGGAACCAAGACAATCTGGCCAGTGAGTGGTTGCTTCACCTTCTCTGACAGCTTCACATGAAGCTCCCCAGAAGCTGTGAATGTTGTTCAAGAACATAATCCTCTGTGACAGAAATGTTGTTATGCTTACTTGTGGAAATCCACTCTTTGTAATAGCTAGCTGGGTGAGTTTACCATATAATGGTTTACCATATAATGGTGCCATTGTTACAGTGAGCAACACCCTTGACAGTAACTCATCAACAGGATATTCACTCAAATAAATATTAAGTGGGCAGTGCTCTGCTAGGCACTAGAGGTTCTATAGTGGATGATGATGTCATAGTCTCCATGTAGGTTATTTAGGAGCTTACAATTTAATGGAGAGGACAGACAGTAATCAAAGAATCATACCGATAAGGATATAATTAAATATATGACAAGTTCCGTGCAAGATAAATGCAGGAAGCTAAGGAGTTCTGACCTAGTTTGGCAGAGTGCAGTGTGTGGCAGAGAGAAGGGATGGGTCAAGGTCAGGGAAAGTTTCCCAGAGAGAGTGACGACTGAGCTAAAATCTGAATGATGAGAAGTAGTTAAGAGTGGGTTGTGATATTCTGCCCAGATTCTCTCTTCAGAACCAATGCATCCATTCCCTAGTTGCTGAGAATAGTGGCTGCTGTTTGCTCACAGCTGTGTCTTTCACTGGAAATTGCCCTCAGCCCCAGGGAACTGTATTTCTCCTGGTTACAGCCTCCTTCTCTTCCAGGGGCCAATGTTAGATGCAGAAATCCTAAGATCCCATCACTTTATCTCTGTTTGAGACAACTCTGAAGGATGTTCCCAGCTCCAGATCTTCTGTTAGACTTATCTGAGACCTCTTGTTGCAAATGCAGTGTAAATCAAAATGTCCCTCTGCTCAGTCCTGCTTCCTTTACTTCCTTGCACTTGTTTTATACCACATACTATGGACTAAATGTATATGTCCTCCCCCACCCCCACCCCCCCGCCGCCCAAATTCATATGTTAAAACCTAACCCTAATGTGATGGTATTCGGAGGTGAGACCTTTGGGAGGTGCTTAGGTCATGAGGATGGAGCCCTTATGAATGGCATTCATGTCCTTATAAAAGAGACCAGAGAGCTCCCTCATCCCTCCCCACCCACCACGTGAAGACAGAGAGAAAACAGCAATCTATGGAGCAGGGAGCAGGCTCTCACCGGACACCAAACCTGCCAGTACCTTGATCTTGGACTTTCCAGTCTCCAGAACTGTGAGAAATAAATTTCCATTGTTTATAAGCCACCAAGTCTATGGTATTCTATTATAGCAGCCTGAATAGACTAAGATATGGTTCTAACAAACCAGAAACTGTCAGTCTGGTATAGTGGTGGAATGGTATTTTAAACATGACTAAGGTACCAGGTTGGAAATCATACCTTGTAAAGATGGATTGCCATCCTTCACATGGTTAACACTGAAAAATCAAGGGCCATTGTATTGTCCTATATCCTTTGGAAGCTAGAATACAAGCTATATCCTCTGGAAATTAAAGGATGGAATTAGAAGTGGTGTCACTTACCATCACCCCCAGTTTTCCTCTAGGGCATTTGCAATTTCTGTCACAGCAGTTTTTGGCTCTGTGGGTCTAAAGTTCCTGGTTCTCAGAGAGGTGATGATTTTACCAGGGAAGACATTAAAGTCCCACTAGATTTTAAGCTATGTCTTCCATCTGGATGCTTTGGCTCTTTCGTGACAAGGGACTAGCAGTGAAGAAAGCAAGTGACCACTGAAAGGGACAGTTGGCTCAGATCAGCAGGAGGAGATAGGGCTATTGCTGTACGATGGGGATGAGGTAGATTGTGTTTTGAGCTCAGGTGATCTACCAACAAATCTCTTTTGCTATGTTGTCCAGTTTTAGTGCTAAAGGGATAAGTAGAGTAGCCATTGTCTGAGAAGAATAGAGGAGGGCCTTGGTGACCCCACCAGGCAAGCCACCAATTAGACCAACAAAGGAGCTAGCCAAGGATGAAGGGAGTCTTGAATGAGCACTGGAGGAGAGGATGATGAGTATAAGTTATGACCTTGAGATCAACTACAACAACACAGGTTGTGTTTCTTTCCATTTACTTTTAAGCCCCCAGGAAATACGATCAACCAGAACCCTGGGAAAGCTCTTTCTACACGAGGTAAACTTCCTACAAGCAGCAAGAGAATCTGAGGGTGCAAGGGACACTAGTGCTTCACTCACAATCCTTCAGGGCCGATGCGTCCATTTTACAGCTGGTGGGAATATCAATTGCTGAAAGGTCACAGCTGTATCCCTCACTGAGCATTGTCCTGGGACACAGCAAGCTGCTGTGTTTGTTCATGTCCTTTTCAGGGGACGGCCTGTGACTAGTGACTGGTTTTTGTGAGGATACAAGCAACAGGTTCTTTTCTACAGTGTGGGACTGGTTTGAGTGGCTATACCAGCCGCAGAGCTCCCCTTAGGTGGTCAGGCACCTCAGTTGCAACCACGCTTCAGGTCAGCTTCTCCTTTGCACGGCTCTGTCTTCTATACTTTCTTACAGATGTAACCCTAAGAATGTGCCTTCTAAAACCTCCGGTGTGCAATTTTTTCCATTATAGACAGAATGCTGTATCCCCCTAAAACTGATATGTTGAAGCTCTAACCCCCAGTTTGGTTGAATTTGGGGATGGAGCTCTAAGGAAGTAATCAAGGTTAAATGATGTCATAAGGGTGGGGCCTTGATAAGATAGAATAAGTGTCCTTATAAGAAGACATGCCAGGGAGCTTTTTCTCTTCCTCTCTCTGCATGCATGCATTGAAGAAAAGCCATGTGAGGACATAGCTAGAAGGTGTCTGTCTACAAGCCAGGAAGAGAGGCCTCATGAGAAACTATGTTGGCTGGCACCCTGATCATGGACTTTTAACCTCCAGAACTGTGAGCGAGTAAATTTCTGTTGTTTAAGCCACCCAGTCTGTGGTATTTTGTTATGGCAGCCTGAGCATATATATATCATCTCTGTCTGTCTGCAGGGAACTCAATCTAAACACACACTAAAATGAGCCAGAGACTATTTGGCCATATGAGTCCTGAGCCCAATAAAGAACTTTGGACGGTAGAGTTTTGGAAGTAGTTTTGGACTGAAAAGTTCTGGCAATAATTTTAAAGGAACAAGCTTTTAAAGGTATGCTTTTTGACTTCATTTGAAGAGGAAAGAAGAGCCTATACATTTTAAAAATAAACTCTTTTTCTCAGCAAAGTTTTTATTTCAACAGTTTTAAAACTACCATAGTAAGGCTTCCAAAGAGCGATTTTGGCAGAACAGATGGATTATTATTACCCTTTTAAGTGCACACGGATACCAGAGACAGGTAACTAAAATATACTGCGTCACTGAATCTAACCTTAGCAAGTTGCTTAATATGTCCACTTTATCCATTAGTCCACTTTAATGGATTAAACCAAAACTAGAGTATTAACAGAAATTATGCAAAAGGATCATGTCCCTTTCAACTTGACCAACTATAAACAATCCCACCTCAGAACCAACCATCACTAGGGTCTTGAATGTATAAGAAGAGGAGGGAAGTAAACTAAAGAAGGGGGAAGAGTTGAAGAGAAGAATTAACCTAAAAAAAAAAAGATAAAGGGAGATTGTGGAAAAGAGAAGGAGAAGGTAAGCTTTAAAAAGAGATCAAGATGAAGATGAAAGAAATATTCTGCTATAGAGCATCTGTTCACAAACCAGGGAGAAACACTAAGGCCACACATATATTGAAGAGTTCTGGAAATCAGTCACACCCCCCCCCACACACACACTCTCTCTCTCTCTTTCCTATAATCCATCCATTTTTCTTTGCCCTTCTAGTTCAACCACTTTGTTCCTTGGGATATTTTAATATCTTCTCTAGTTTGAAGCAGAAACAAAGGGAGCTTTTCTTTATTTAACTTTATTTTCATATTTCTGAACATAGAACCAAATACAAAGTTAGTTTCAATGGATGCATGCAAACACTATGCCCACAGCAAGACTCTAAGAAACAGGTCCCCTAACAAAAGTGGTGGTCAGGGGCTCTTTTTGTGATAGGAAACAGCTTGAAATCCATCTTCCCACCTTACATTAGTTCATTTTATAATTCAGTATTGATTTGATAGGACTGTTTCAATATTGATGAAAAAATAGAATTTTTCCCAAGTAAAAAATGTTCCTTTATTTTTTTCCTATAATGAATTTAAATCACACAGAGTGGAAAAAGCTACAAAAAGTGGATCCAGTTTTTAAACAATATTCCATTGTGTGCAAAACCTTTCCTCTTCATCCATAAAATTCATTCGTTACGGGCAAGTTAATTTAATTCTCCTTGCAGCTACTGCCAGATATTGGATATTGGGTTTAATAATTTTCCACTTGCTTTGGGATTTAAGAGAGTTATATTTTTTCCAGGAGTCTTGCTTTTGCTTTTCAGGGTGCAAAATATGTTATAACCAAATCTAGTTTCTAGGAAGCACTGTTTTAATGAATACCTGTAGTTTCAGATTTATCTGGCTAGTATTTCAGAAGAGGCGGCTACTTTTAGCACCTCAGAGTTTTCTTTCTGTTAGGATGTGCCTTACACCTAGAGCGATATGCTTAGGATATAAGATCCTTTAGCGCAAAGACTAGATTTTGTTTATTGCTCCCTGGAGCATAACACACCGTTAGGTACACTATAGCTACTTTTGTAATTAGAACTGAATGCTTTCGTTTTGTTTTTCTCTAGAATCATTTATTTTCCAATGTCTGAAGTAACACATAACTAGAAAACATCCCACTTTTGTTGTCCTGCTGTTTCTTCTACATGCTGTGGTGCTTCTTCCCCCTGTGAGTTCTGAAATCATTGCAGAGCTCAACTTTAAGCAGCCTCAAGCTCTTCCCAGCTTTTAAAACGTATTTCATATTTATTTTTTCATATTTTCACAAAATTAGTTTGACCTCACTCTATTCCATGACAATGAGCCATGTATTAGGTATTTACTGAGCAGTTTCTAAATGGATAGCAGCACACTAGATGACATATTTTAAGTGGAACTTTGCTTTATTTTGAAGTTATTGCACAGCCAGAGATGTTTCAACATTATATATAAAATGTATTTTTTCCTACAGCTATTTTGTCATCCTAGGTATGGACATGCATTAGTGTCCTAGGCTAGCAGTGCTTCAAAACAATTTCATCTCTACTAAGTAGTCACCATTTTTACAAGAAAATTAGTAAATGCATTGAGCCTGTCCTGAAAACTTCATCACCTCGCTTGTGAAAGAAAAACTCATAAGTATTCAACATTGTCTAATATGGAAATTGGTACATGGATGGTGCCCATAATATGTTGAATTTTTATAGTGTTTCCATATAAATCTATGACAAAAAAATGCAATGGAATTTGTTAGGAGGAGAATGTAGCTGTTACTTTCTTCCTGCCAAATGCATGTTCCATAACCTGGGGACACACAGAACTGGAAGATCAGCAAAACAGCCTAGGAACAGGCCAGATAATTTCTTCAAATTTTGGCGACACCGTCTTACCCAATATTCTCTTTTAAGTATGATGCCTACAACTATAAATTCTTCTTTATTATTGTCCGTCCTCTATGGCATCGGGCCTCAAACCACCCAAGTATCTTTGACCTCTTCCTATTCCATTCAACCGGGTGTCAGCCTAGGGAATTTCACTGCGTACTGACATCATCAAAGATTCTTTTCCTAATACCGGGATAGAGGATTTTAAGGAGACTTAGAGGAATAAATTTTTAATATAAAATAGGCTATTTGGAAAGTCTATAGGCATGTTTTCAGTCATGAAGGACCTGTTTTGATCCACTTCAAATACGAGCCTAAGGCATTAGATGTTGCTTTAAAACATGATGCTAAGTGAGAGTAGGCTGATAATTCTGCTGAAAAATTTTATTGCACTTTACAGGGAAAGTACATTTGGATACATTAAAGGTAAAGCAAACAATATTCCTGGAGACCAAGGTATGCTAGCCCAATGACCTTAGATTTCGGAGACACTGAAGGACCCCTGCCTTGGTTCAAGATCACTTTTTAATTTGCTTTCTACCTTAGGGGAAGTGTATTGCTTGACTGTGGGAGCTGCTCAGTAATATCAGTGCAGTAAGAAACAGCACAGACACTCAGGGCCAATTACCCCAATAATCTTTCATTTCAGTATTTCATCTCTTTTGGCCTCTTTATTGCTCTGCCTACAGGATGTACTGGTGTTTTCCATGCTGAGGAACTGTCAGTTACGTGGCTCATTTTATTATTATTTCACATCAAATATCTATGAAAATCACCTTTAAACCCAAGACTGTTATGTAATGTGCTTTGATTTATTTTTTACAGTGGGCGGCATTGAGGCGGTGGCAGTGGTATCAGGGACGTTTGTGTGTTGTGCTCTACCTAATGTCTCATCCAGGCTCACCAGGAATAAGAAAACCCTCTATACCTGAGGGTTTATAGTAACTACCTGTTTTTTCCTTTCCCAGCAAATACATACCCACAGGGGAACATAAGAATATATTAGTTTTTCCAGAGTAAAGCTATATCCCTCTATAAACAAGATGATCTAAATCCCCTAAACTCCAGCACATGGATTATAAGGTGGTTTAGGGACAGATGCACTGTCAAAGGAAACTACCAACAGCCCTACCTCCTCCTGCAACTCATTCAAAGTTATGTAACTGCTAGGTATCTGAACCAATATTTGAATCCAGATCTTTCCAAGAAATGTGGTGTCTCCAATATTATCTGTTGCTATTTTTCTCAAGTAATAGATAATTCGTTCACCAGTTTAGTATTCTTACCTTAGTAAGAATAATGTAATGCACATTGATCTTAATGTGCATTACAAGGTTATCTGCAGCTGTAGTCTCAAATACCATTGTCCAGTGGGTGTATACTGAAAAAACAGATGTCAGGTCTCAGCAGAAGCAAATTCCTTTCCAGTATGGCACTTTCACCGCCGTCTTTTTGATGCAGTCACTTTGCTGCAGGTTCGTACTTCCATGAAGTAGTAACCGTAACTCTGAAGAGCCATTTAAAAAGCATTCAGAATCCTCTACCACGAGGCAATCAGTCACAGAGTGGGACTTCGCAAATGATTACTCTCACGACGACATGATACCGTCAGAGGGAAAGATGTTGAGTATAAGCCTTAGCTCTGTTGCTCGTAGAGAGCAATCAATATCTCAGAGTGGTGGGTGGTGACCTTGTGAAAGAATATTATTAAAAATTCTGCACAGTGCCCGCCACCCTGTTTAATATACTTATCATTATTCTCTCTGAACTTGATCTTTCCTGTCAGGCTGGGATGTGGGTTGACGTGTCAGGTACCGGGTCAGATTAGGGACGGATGAAGTAGTATGGAGTCCCAAGAGAATCAATTTAGAGACTCAGTTTACTGATGCTGCAGAGAATTGAAAGTCCAGAGTCAGAGACTGGGGGAGAGGCAAGAGTAGACATTCTCAAATTTACATCATTTTCTCCCATTTCTTCCATCACTTCCTAAACTGTGGCCTTCTTCTCTTCTGTATAGTTGCAACTTTTTGAAAACTGTTCTCCTTGCCTTAAGCCTCATCCCATCCAGTATATTGGAACATGTTATAGAGTCACTCTTCTGTGTAAAATTCTTCATTGGCTTCCTATATCTTACATGATATAATCCAAACGCCTTAATATAGTAAATGATGACCTATATGATCTGACTTCTGCTTACTTTACTATTGTCTCCTCAGGCATGGTTTTGTTGCCAAACTGGAATTAACTTTTATATTATTTTGATTTATTTTTCTCTACACCTCGTGTTATGCTATGGTCAGTGGATCTTCTCATGCTGGTTCCTTTTATGGCCTGCCTTACATTTTTCTGACCTAGTGCTCCTGATAAATTTCTATTCTTACTTCAAGAATCAGCCTTAGTGTCATACCTTGTTTGAAGGGTTCCCTCACCACCTCAATTATAATTGAACAGAACTTCTCTACTCTTTCCCCGGAATACCTAATACGTATTTTTTAGCACTTTCTTTATAGTTTATTGACGTGTATCTGCTTATAGACCCATTTCTGCCACTTAGTCTTTACATTCTTTTAAAAACAAGAACTGTGTTTTATTAATCTAAAGTGAATGTTTTTATTTCCAAATAAGAAAAGTAAAGTAAAACTGCTTGGGGTGGGGGAAATATGTGTGGAGAGTGAGGGAATGTCTCTCAGTGGATATCTTTGAAAAATCCAAGGGGAGAAAGGGAATCTATCTTCTTACAAAGAGGATCCAGGCTTTCAGACAATTTTGTAAGGTCTTGCTCTTCCATTTCTTTCTCCACCTCCATCTTTGTCTGTCCATATCTCTTGGATCCGTTTGTCTCTGCTTAAATTTACCGTGTCAGAGTCTCCTTCAGTGTATCGAGTCAGAAATATAAGATAGCTGCTGGTAGCCTTCAGTTCACATCACCTTGATAACTTAAAAAATAGAGGATGAGAGAGGCTTTCTTCTTCCAAATATTTTCACAGTAAATTCCATGATGAAATTGAGTGGCCAGGGTCAGGTTCTATGTCTACTCCCATTGCTAGGGTTTGGGTATTACATTATTTAATAGTTCACCTGAACTACATGAATTAGGAGAGGACAGTTCTCCAAAGAAAGAGAAACTGAACAAGAAAAATAGAAAATATATAGAAACATGCAAGATAAAGGATTTGTTGGATGGATGCATAATTGGATATAAGTAATTTTTAGTCTAACACAGAGAAGCACATGGATTAATAAATGGCAATCAGGGAATGGTAAAGGGAAAAGATGTTCCCTAGAGTGACTGGACATAATCTATAAGTTGTATCATGATGATTATTATTTTACAATTCAGTGGTTGTATATTATAAACTTGTGCAACCATCACCACTATCTAACTCCAGTGCATTTTCATCATTTCAAAAGAAACTCCGTAACCATTAGCAGTGTACATGCTTTATAATGAGATCTTACAGAGCATGCTTATCTACACTGCACCGCTAGAAATTGGGCAGTAGAAGCAATGAGGGATCATTAATCGAAACAAATGGGGGAGGGAATGGGATAATTTGGTTGTTTGTGCCCTACTCCTTGCTTAAATCCAAGAAACTAGTTCATGTGGGAGGGTCCACTGGATGAATAACTGTGGTAAAAATGAAAAAGTCCTCATGTTCCTTCTGAATGCTGACTCAGCTTCTCTAGAATCCATCTTCCTGTATTTTGATGCTATTAAAGCATATTTCTCTCAGGGTTTGTCAGAAAATATTTTTTAATTCAAAATATATTTTTATCATATCAAATTCAACATGTAATTTTTTTGCAAATTAATTAGTAAAATTAACATATTTCAGTAATTTATTAGTGTCTAATAACTAATAGCTATAGTTTTAGACAATGGAAAAGTGTTAGAATGAATCGTGTGTTCTCTTGTTGAGATGCAGTGAAACATGGACAGTCTTTCATGAAACCCAGAGTCTGTTTCACTAGATGCAAGAGTCACTTCTGGTTGCTATTCCAGATTACTGCTGTCCTCATGTTTCTTAGCTTCCCTTGCATGAGAACAGGGTCCAGCTATGCCTTTTCCACTTGGTTGCATTACTTAATCTAAGCTCAAGGACAAAGCAACCAGTTGAGAAGATAAATTATAGTTTGCAGGAACATAAAGAGGATGGAGTTGAGCTTTGCCCTTTCTGCACCTTCAAATGCAAATTCTGCTCAAACATACAGCACGGGTGCCACAGCAGATAATTTAGCCATAATTCCTTATTTAACATCATATGCTTTCTTTTGAAAACTTGAAATATTAGGATAATTCAACATGTACTATTTAAATAAAGGGTTGGAGGAAAATGAATGCATCTATCAAGTACATAAAAAAGCGGAATGATATATCAAGTAAGACCGAGGAGTTGTTTCAGGGTTTCCAGTAAGTAGCTTTGTGATCTTTAGCAAGCTGCTTGATTTCTTTTGGCCTCACTTGTGAAGGGACACAGTCATATACAAAGAAAATTAGGATTTTCCTGTACTCCCCAAAAGGCAGACCAAGACTATCAGTCAGAAGCTATAGGGGGCACATACGTGGTAGACACTCAACGTATTGCTTTGATTTATGGGGAAACATAAAGGGGACCTGCTTAATAATTAGAATTGTTTGAAAAAATAAAATGAAGACATCAATTCTTAGAAATGTTCAAGTAGGGTTTGTATGACTAATAAGCATATCTATATGGATAAACTATTTGTAGGGAGTTTTACTAGAGATTAAATAATTATCTTAAAATCACTGTGGAAAAACCTTAACTTTAAAATTACCACAAACAATAATTATATTAACAGAGTGCCCATAAGTATGTAAACATGCTTGTAAGATGAAGGGGGTCTTGCTTTTTTCAACTAATCAGATGTCATTTAATGTCGACACAGCAGTTATTTTTCCTCACAATTTTCTTGAAAGTAAAAACCCAGTATTTTGATCCCGAGCAGCCAAGTGCTTCATCCTGATTGCTCTAAGATGATCATATGAATTCCGTTCGCCTTGGTGGTAATTGACTCAGTAAAGGACACGTGATACCAATATGTCCAGTGAGCGATAAAGAAAACTTATCTGGGAAGATTCATTGCTGTTAAAATGGATGGTGGGAAAAGGATATACGCTCTTCTATTTTGGCCTTTGATGTAAATGGCTGAGGAATTGACGCCTGGAGCCACCTCCTCGTTCCTGTTCTATGGGTGTTGCGATGGTTAATTTTTTGTCAACTTCACTGGGCCATGGGTGCCTAGATATTTGGTGAAAAATTATTTTGGGTGTTTCCGCAAGGGTGTTTTTGGATGCATTTTTATCAGTAGACTGAGTAGAGCAGATTGCCCTTCATGATGTAGGTTGGCCTCATTCAGTCAATTGAAAGCCTGAGTAGGACAAAAGACTGACCCCGAGTTAGGAGAGAATTCTCCTATCTGATGATCTTTGATCTGAGACATTGACTCTTCCTGGGTCTACAGTAGCTTCCAGACTTTGGACTTGAACTGGGAGATCAGCTCTGCAAGTTTTGGGCTTGTTAGCTTCATGTGAGCAAATTTCCTTATAACAATTCTCTATATGTGCACATCTTACTGGTTCTGTTTCTCTGGAGAACCCTGACTAATAATACAGGTGTATTATACATGGATGATGAGCAAACGATAGAAAATGCCTGGTGCTTTGATGACATCATTGGCAAATCAATTAACTAACGCTAATCAGATTGCATTCATAGGTTTTGTTATGTCATGGAGAGAGAGAGAGAGGGAGAGGGAAAGGACAGAGAAGAGATCTTTTGTGTTTGATTCATTTGAAATTGAATCTTCTGTTACTTGTTGCTTGCAGTCAAAAAACACACCCTAACTATTACAGTCATGGAAACTTTGTCCTGGATGTTCACTATGGTTCCTTCCTGCTCTAAGATTCTATGATTTATCTGCTTCACAAAGTCATTAAAATAGAATGAAATATTTTTTCTGGGATAATACATTGAACTTTATGAAGTATGATGCAATTGCCAGGAACTGTTATCGTTTGTTTTATGATAAGACTAAAATATATCCCATGGCTCCTGAGTTGACAAAAACATTTGATGTTTGAAAAAAAAGAATCAAATGTCTGTAGTAATAAAACAGAGCAGGTACACATGAAGAACAAAATGACTTGAAATTCAGCAAAGTTATATTCGGAAAAGCTATTCTTTGACACTAATGAGGTAGAATCTTTAACTAGAAAGGAGAGAAATTTCATGAAGGAAAAAATTCCCACGGCGGACATTATCCTATAACTAAAATAACTAGGTCATCTCAGTAGGAAAAGGTAGCAGTCACAGCGGTTTTCATTTCCCACATGTGTGTAAATTAGATCATAGATACAAAGGTCTATATACCATCCAGGCAATATATGTATCTTAATATTAAAAAAATATTTTGACCATATATAGTGTAGGAAATCTATATTTAATTTTGAATTTGATTTTTGCCAACAGTCACAAATTATTCTGAGCTAACTTTGGTGAGTAAGACTGGGCATCCATCTGGGAAAAGATTTAGTTCAAAAGGTGATATAACTATAAAGACAGAGTACTTCTTTTGTGGCTTATAAACAGTCCCTGACAGTAATATTTCTAATATGTTTTGTGCAGTATCAGACTAATTTGAATCTGTATTCTGAGCTCCATGAACAGACAGCATTTCGTTGCATATTAACATACTGATATGTGTACAAAAAGAGGTTTATTACTTCATACTCTTACTTCAAAAATATATAATTACTTATTTCACCCAACTAATATAAAATGCATTACTACTGCAAAGGCTTACTCTATGAACCATAGGGGAGGCAATCCTAATTAGTAATAATATCAGTCATGGTTGAAACAGTGTATTTCAAGAATATAGTTTTCAAATATTTAATTTTTTTAAAATTTATTTTTGGCTGTGTTGGGTCTTCACTGCTGTGTGCGGACTTTCTCTAGTTGCAGCGAGTGAGGGCTACTCTTCATTGCTGCGCGCGGGCTTCTCATTGCGGTGGCTTCTCTTGTCGCACAGCATGGGCCCTAGAGCTCGCAGGCTTCAGTAGTTGTGACACACAGTTGCTCTGTGGCATGTGGGATCTTCCTGGACCAGGAATCGAACCCGTGTCCCCTACATTGGCAGGCAATTATTAACCACTACACCACCAGAGAAGTCCCTAGTTTTCAAATATTTAGAAGTGTTTGCTATCTCATTTCATCATTATAACAACTCTATCAAAAACACATTTTCTAAATGAATCAGTAGAGAACTAGGTTATCTGACTTTCCCAGTATCAATCAGTACTCAGCTAAGTTGAGGCAGAACTAAGAAATGTATCTCAGTGTGACCTGTGAAACTCGGATGCTATTTTCATTTCTGCTCTCAAGCAAATTTCATTCGATGAGGGAACAGGTAATAAATGTCATAGAAAAGGTGGAAACAAAAGGCCATAGCTCTCAAAAGGGGAACTCGTCTGGTGGGAAGTAAAAGAGGCAGTTTCAAGAAGGAGTTAAAATTTTAGTTGAATCTTGAATTATTTTAACTGGTAGATTTAGAAGAAAGAGACAGCGTAGTTGGCAGGGAATTATAGGAGAGGAGGCATATAGGTAATAAAATGTAGGACAGGCTTACAGATATTACATTTAACTCACTGTTCTTACAGCTTAAGTCTGTGCCTAGAAAGGCAGATCAGGACCCATCTTTGAGGGTCTTAAACACAAAGGTGAGAGCCCTTTATCTATTTTATTAGGTTTGAGTGGAAGAAAGGTGTGGGCTTTGGAGTTTTGTATAACTCCAATAGTCGAGGTTTATTTAAGAGATTTAATATGGTAGTTGAATACAGACCGCATTAAAACAATAAATCAGGAAAAAATATTAAGAGACTGAGCTATGATGATGGCATTGAAAATGGAACTGGAAGGATAATACAGCCAGAACAGTGTGTTTGCATTAGCAGTGCTACCAGAGATAATTTTTTTGAGACAGAGAGATAGGGAAGGAGAGACAGAGTATGAGACCTTCACTGGGTGACGGTTAAAGAGTTTCTAAAGTTAAATGTTGATGAGGAACAATTTTGCTTTGTACACAGAAAAAGGTGCCTTGTTGAAACAGAATAATTTAGTGTTTTAAAGAGTATGTTACTGTAAAAAGATAAAGTTATTCCTTGATTATTTATCACCTATCTATCTATCCATCCATCTATTTCCTATCTAGCTTAACTGTCATCACCTGTCATCTGCCTTTAGCCTGTTAGTTAAGGGCTAAACTTGGTGCCCGACAGATCTTGTTTTCTCTCAAATTTCTAACATATGCCCTTGAGCAAAATTCCTTTACTGTGTTAAACCTAAATTTCCTCATATGTAAATGTCCCTCACAGACATTAATGATAACTTTCAAATAAGATTTTTTTGATTAAATAAAATAACATATGTACAGTATTTATCATAGTCTTTTGTCATAGTCAGGACTAAAAATATATGAACACGCACATATACATATGTTTAAAAATGTGTAAATACATTTGTAGATGGGCTATTGATTCTGCTGTGTGTTTATTTGTTCGGGAAACTAAATACAGCACTGATGATAACAGATTGTTGAAAATATTATCCTGTGGGAAGAATTAATGTTTCATGCCTTGTCAATTATTTTCTGTTTCCTTTAGCGGTTACTTCTAGGCTGAAGCACCCCAAATTCCCTAGGTCCTTCCTAGGATTCTCACTCTGACACTTTTCTTTCAATTGCTGTTGGTACCAACAGATTTCCTAATTTATCCCTTTCATCACTGGAGTCAGGTTTTATTCTTGGACTTTATTCTCAAGCACTTAATATGGTAACTCTATGTACGTATAAATGGATTACAATTACTTGATGGATTACTCTTTCCAGATAATGGATTTACGTTGAACTGAAGTTAACAGTTTAAGCTAATTTGAGTATGCATCAGAATCATGTGAGAGCCATAAAACAGTTTGTTGGTCCCCAATCCCAATAATTCTCATTCAGTAGGGCTGGAGTGGGACCTGAGAATATATATTTCTGAAAAAGATGCTGTTGTGTAGGGACCAAACATTGAGAACCACTGATTTAAGCTAAAGGGATACTACTAGAAGGGGTTTCAAGCAACACAACTAAGATACTAAAGCAGACGTTTGGTGGTAAGAGAGATTTTCAGTAGTACTTCAGGAAAATAGGTGGAGATACCTTAGCAGTCTGACTCATACTGTTAACAGCTAAATTTTTTGTGTGCCTTTATTTATTTTTACCATGTAGGTATCTGATGCAGATTCAACTGGCCAAAATACATATATATATATATATATATACATACATATATATATATATATTTTATGCTAGAAAGCTTTTTTTTTTAACCACAGTTAGTTCCTAGTTATTCCATAGAAATTTCTGTGTGTATATACCAAACTAACTTCTCAAATCCACATGCAGCAGCAATCTAGTGCTTATTTCCAAACACATTTTGTTTAGATTTATATTTGCTTTCTAAAGGTGTGAAAAATCTAAAGATAATCCCTGTCTTTTTGGACCTCCTCAGTGATTAATGTATTACCACTAGGATGGGAAGGATGAAATCTATCACCTTTTTAACTTTGGAATCGGTATCACTGCATAAGAGAGCTCCTGACCTACATCCCAAACCTTGAGGCTAGTTGTTTTAAGAATCTATGGTGAATACAGATGAAATAAAAGGAAAATGAATGGCCAGGATTATAGTGTTGCCTTAGTACTCTGAATGGCTCAGATGATTTTGTTTCCATTAAATTGCCCGCATAGTAACTTTAATTTTCTATTTTACTTTGCATACAAAAGTCCGGCTAAACTCCAACTGAGTTTTTTAGGATAATCAGTAGGAGTTTGTTGTCACAATTTGCAATTGCATGGAAATTCATGTTTTGAAAAGTGAGTAATTGTATGCACAGGTATCGAATGATACATATGCTCAAGTACTCATTTGAACAAATTATAAATAACTGACCAAATTATAGTGAACTTTTCTCTCTCCGAATGCTCCACATGTTGAGATCCAATCTAACACGAGCTTGGCTTCAAAGCTTCCTTTGCTCTCTGAAGGCCTGCTGAAAATAGCTCATATACAGAGATTTCTCACACTAGCACACACTTGCATCATCTCTTCCTGCAATGCCAAATCTCCTCCACTCTCCATAGTAAACTCTTGTGCCTCACCAGTCAATTCTCCTTCTGAAATATCTCTTTGTGTCTGTGAGATTTCATTTGTGTATTTGATATTATGACATGCTCTCTTAGTGCACATCTGTATTTTGCCACAATTTGTCACTTTAAAATGAGCTGCTTGAGTGTTCTCAATTTAGCTTTAGATTTTCTTCAAAGTTTGAATTTAATTTCCTGTCAATTGTCTCACCTGTCTGAAAGTTTTTAGATACGTTACAAATAAGTAATTAAAAATAGACAGCTATGGGAATTCTCTGGCGGTCCAGTGGTTAGGACGCTGCACTCTTACTGCCAAGGCCCTGGGTTCAAGTCCTGATTGGGGAACTAAGATCCCACAGGCCGTATGATGTGGCCAAAAAAAAAAAAAAAAAAAAGAATGAGGCAGTGCTGGGTGCACGGATCCACAAAGATCTCCAATATTAAAAAAAAAAAAGCTACTCAGTCTGTGGTATAAAATAGATGGCTCTTAGTTTTAGATATAGATACTCACCTGGTCTTTTACCTTCTTTCATTCTTTCCTGATTTTTTATTCCCCTCTAAATCCAGTCTGTTTCCATAGGCAGTATTCTTTGGACCTGAGTCCTACCTGTGCTTCTCTTTTGTGCTTCTCTTCCTTGATGTAAGAAACTGATTGTGAATATTAACAACAGAGATGAAAACACCACTTTGCTCCTTTTTTATTCCACGCTGCAGTTCCTTTAAGCAAAGGAGATGACTGGCTCATTAGCCCTTTGCTGGAAATGGCCTAAAATCATCTAAGAAAAACAAAGCCAGAGGATTCACTGTCCTGCTGGACATGTTAGAGCCATCAGTGATCTACAGTCAACAACATTAACAATGTTGAGACAGGTGGCTTGAAATATCTTGAGTCTTAGGAACTTGTTCCTCTTCTTTCCATGTCTTTCATACCCTATGGGTTTATATAAGCATATGCTGAGAATTCATAGTGAGTTATAAAAATATATTGCAATAATTTCAAAGAAAAAGAAAAACTTTGCTTTGACTTGATTGGTTAGGGTAGAGGAAACTTGATGACAAGGAGGAGATGGAGAACAATTTTGGTGGAAGGATTCACATTGAAGCAGGAAGGGGGATTAGGGAGAATGTAAATTTATCTCAGGATTTTAGTTTTCTGTCCAGTCCTCATGGTTTTATATCCTCTGGAGAGAATTTGTATAAAAATCTGAAAAAGGGGTTTGCACACAGAAATCTCTGTGTGAGACTTTCGTGGTGAAAGAAGGTGCTCTTTGGTACCTAGGGTACTAGAGTAAGGTGAGTGAGGTACCTCAGGTCTCAATGTAAGGGAGAGACAAAAAACTGAGCAATCAAGATACATAATATTTTAATAGGATACATTCAAAATTTAAAAAAAAATAATGCAAAAGTCCGTGGTAGACAAAACATGAGAATTTTAAATAAAGACTGGATCTATATTATTGATTATTTTCTTTTGCCTTAAGCTACTATATGGCTCTACACAGCTCTGACTTAGGGATTACTGTGTCCAACTGCAGAATAAAAGAATTTGCATATGTATTTGTGTGTGTGTTGGGCGGAGTGAAGAGTTCTACTTTAGTAGGCAGTTTCACAGGAGTGAGAATTGAGACAATATGACTACAGAATCCATCAACAAGGAACAACTCTACTGAAGGAAGCAAAACCACTAGCTTTGGGAGACTTTCTATCTTTTTGGGTGCAGCGCTATCAAAGAAGCTAAAGATGAAGATAAGAAAAGTGATCTACCTGACAATAGTTGTTCAGGACCACTGGCTGGGACAATTTGAAACTTACAGAAATATCTTGGAGAAAGCTAGGTGGCCCTGGGTGTCCTCAGATAGAGAGAGGATGGGCAAGAGATACACATGTTGCTTTTACTTTCATTGGGTAAATTCTTCACACTAAGTGATTCTGTTTTGAACACCACTTCTCATGATCCATCGGCTTGTTCAGAAGCTCTTGGAAGTATCCACTAGGCGCTCTTAATTTGGTTGCCTGTCATTTATTTGATAGCCCAGACATGGAATCTTGGGCTGGAGGACAGAGGAGAGACAAGTGAAAAGACAAACCTTTGGTCATTTAGTGGCCTGTATATGAGGCATCAGGATATAAAGAATCAATCCCCTCTGTCACTTTCTTCCTGAATGAGAGAATTTCAGTGGTCATTAGAAAACAAACTTACAGTTACCAGGAGGTAAGGGGGGCAGGGATAAATTGGGAGACTGGGATTGACATATACACAGTACCATATATAAAACAGATAACTAATAAGGACCTACTGTATACCACAGGGAACTTTACTCAATACTCTGCAATGACCTATATGAGAAAAGAATCTAAAAAAGAGTGGATGTATGTATATGTATAACTGATTCACTTTGCTGTACACCTGAAACTAACATAACATTGTAAATCAACTACACTCCAATAAAAATTAAAAAAAAAAAATAAATAGAGTAGATTCCCAGAGGGGATATTTTTCCCTTATACTTTTGCCTAACTCCCAATTGATTCTAGGAAAATTTTTAATCTAATTGATCTAATTCTAGGATATTGAATAGAATATATTTTCTAGAAGACTAATGTTTTGCGTTAAATAGTCAGAAACTTGTGAATCACCCCCTCTTTTGTGCCCATGCAACAGCAGAGGGAGCTGACTCATGACTAGTTCTCTTCCAAATTGGAGTTCAAGGTTTCAGACCCATGCAACAGCAGAGGGAGCTGACTCATGACTAGTTCTCTTCCAAATTGGAGTTCAAGGTTTCAGACCCATGGATTCTAGAACAGGAAGCTCATTAGTAACCCCTGTGGTAAAAATGCCAAAGGCTGCTGTGGCTCCTGGGATTTTTGGGGTTTTATAAGGATACAGAACTCTCAGAGTACCATCTTCAGGTGGTACTTCATCCCACAAGGATTTCTCTTTCCAAAATTGATTAATATTAGAGTTACTTATATTTGCCTATGGCTTAACTTAAAGTATAACTTACCATTTAAATCAAAGAATCATCTAAATATTGATAATCGTTTTTAAAAATTATCTACCTGTATCCTATCTCTTCTCTTCATCAGGAGACAGGAAAGAATATATTCAGTTTCTCTGCGTTCTAGGGAAAATACAATATAGAACTAACCACATGAGTTTATTTTTGAAAAGACTTGATTCCCCACACCAAATGCTGCTGACCGATGTTATGAAATAGAGAATTGTGAGGTCTAAATATAAATTACAAAATAAACCAGGTTCTAAGTCAGGCATCTGTGAACTATTGGCCACAGGACAAATCTGTCCTGCTGTGCTACTTGGTTTTGCGTATGAGGATTTATTGGAACACAGCCACACCGATCATTTTACTACCTATTCTCCATGGCTATTTTCCCACTACGATGACAGAGTTGAGTAGCTGAAACAGAGATTGTATTGTCAGCAAAGATGAAAATATTTACTATCTGGCCATTTAAGTGAAAGGTTTCCAAATCTTGATCTAGATCAACAAAACCCTTAATTCTAAGCTCTATCAACTGCGGATAAATAAAAATCTGAAGGTATCACTGCCTAAAAATATTCCACAGAAAGCATGGTATCTACACTAAAAAGTATCTATTTTTTCATTTAACCAATGAATGTGTTATGTGGCAATAAACTTTTCAGATGTTTTGAGAGGAAAGGGGTATTACTGACCAATGAATAATGTTCAATTGCATATTCTCCAATACTGTATCAATTTGCTGTTTGATTAATTATTGAACTAATCTGAAAAAAATTTCTTTAAATGTTGCTACTGATAGTTTCTTGTTCCACTAAACTCATCTCCTTCTGAATATCAGATCTCTTAAATTTTTTGGAAAGCAAAAACTAAACAGTAATCATTCCTAGCACAGCATGTTTCTACATAAAATGCTAAACTCTCATCAGTTCTTAGAAACAATTTCAAAATTGAGTTTAGAATCTGATATAATTTTAATAGCAGCTCCAAATGGCATAGCCTTAATTGGAACTAACAATATAAGTTGTTTTTGTTTTTTACATTGAACATTGATTCTCAGTTCAGTTTTGCTCTTAGGAAAGGGTAAACATTTTGACTGCACTAGAAAGAAATACTTAGGTAAATGTGAATCAAAACAAGTTTTGATTGAAAAGCATAGTGAGAGAAATGTTTTTCACAGGAATAAATATATTTGAAAGGTAATTTTGTTAGACCTAACATTATTATTTTAACTGCTTTAATAGACATTCCTGTAATAAATTAGAAGACAATTAGAAAGAGATAGACAAGTTCAGAGTTTGTTCCTATCAGTTTACTAGACATTTGGCTTTTGGTGAGTCATTGTGTGTGTATTTCATGAGTAAAATCAAATATCTCATGTCCTAATTTATAAACATTTTGTAAAAAAAATAACTAAAATATTTCATGAAAAGTATTGATCACAAAACTTGGTATATAGTGAATAATAATAGATCTTGTATAGTACTTTTATTATTATCTTTTAAATATCCTATATTTCTCTAAAATGGTAAACTGAATAAATAGAAATTTGCTGAAAAGCCTTAGAGATTATCAGATAATTTCAGTCATTTCCTTCCTGTAGTGATACAGAGGACTGGGTTGGGAAGAGGGAGAATCGCTCCCTGAAACCTCAAAAAAACATATATAATCTAAGCCAAAGCAACATGCCTAGACAGCCATAACGGAGCCAGACTTACTCTTTCACCATGAACGTATGGAAAATTAGACAGAACATATGTGGTAGCTGTTCGTGGACATTGCATAGCTGACAGTAAGTGACTGTGGTCTCTAGAAGTAGGAGTCAAGGAGAACTTGGAGGTGCTTTCCAGATGGTGATGCAGGAAGGGGGATCCTAGACAGGGTGAGGTGATCTCATTGAGTAGAAGAGTTAGAGATCAGCATCCAGGGAGGCTGAACGGGATGGAATTTGTTAGGGATGAGCACAGAAGATGAGGATCATCTGGAGAAAATTCTCCGGAGCTTTGCATACTGGTCTCCTTGAGTCTCTTGCTAAATACTCAAGTGCTATGAGTGGGTGAATGGCTGCAAGGTCTTGCAAAAAGAATCCTTGAAAAGATCGAGTTGGTCTGCAAGAAGCTTATCTGCTTTCTAGAATAAAGGAATATTACAAATTTTGGTAATCAATAAATTTGAAATATTTAGCATTCAAGAAAAAATTAGTCAACCTATGTAATTAAAAACATGTGAATCGGAAGTGAGGATCATTTCCTGAATGAAACTCTTAAATGACTTCTCATTTCTCTAAAAAGCATTCCATCACCCTAAAGCTGACTCACATTTAAGACCAAGAATCTGTTGCCTGACGCTTGTATTTCCAGCCTCATCCCTAACCAGCCTGACTACCACTCTGCCTTCAGTGGTTCAAGCATGTGTACTAAAGCTATTTCAAGTCCTTGACTAACTCGTTCTTTATTGCCTTCAGGTTTTTGAACATCCTCTTTTCTCTGCCTGAATCTTTGTTCACTCTTCTGTATTAACTTTGCTAAATCCTACTGTTCCTTCAGGTCTCATGTTAAACATCAGTTTCCTGGTGAGTCTTCTAGCAGCAAACTAAGTTACAGTTCCCTGGTCTGTGTTTACAGAGCTTACTTGCTTTCCCAAGATAAATAAGGAGGCCCTTGTAATATTTCAGGTAATGAATTAAAAGGTCTTGACTCTATTGAGATATGAGTGATAAGAATGGGACTATGTCTTTTTTTAAATAATTCAGTAACTAATTTGGCCAAAATATTGGTGGCTTAACACAATAAACTTTATTTCCCTCTCAACTGAAAGTCCAACGTTGACAGGATTCCTTTGCTCCATGAAGAAATTGAACTCCTTTTATATTTCTGTTCAGTTCTCCACTGGATTTGTTTCTCATTTTATTGTCCAACCCAAGGTCTTAAAGAATTTCTTTTATATTTTCTTCTAGAAGTTTTATTGTTTTCGATTTTACATTTAGTTTGCTGGTCCATTTGGACTGAATGTTTTGCACGGTGTAAGGAAGGGTCTTGGTTCATTTTTTGCCACACAGATACAGGTTGCTTTGGCACCATTTGTTGTAAGGACTAGTTTTCCTCATAGAGTTTGTCTTAGTCTGCTCAGACTGGCATAACAGTACCACAGACTATATGACCTAAGCCATGGAAACTTATTTTCTTCCATTTCTGGAGGCTGGAAGTCCAAGGTCAAGGTCCAGCAGGGTTCATGTTCTGGTGAGGGCTCACTTCCTGGTTTGTAGATGGCTGACTTCTCACTATGATGTCTTCTGTAGGTTTTTCATAGATGCTCTTTATCACATTGGGAAATTCCTTCTCTTTCTAATTTGCTGAGAGTTTTATTAATTTTTAAAATCATGAATGGATCTTTGAAAAAACCTTTAAATTTTAAAAATCAAGTTCAACTTTTACCAAATTCTTTTCTGTATCTACTTACATGATCAAATGTTTCTTTTTCAATTTATTATATTAATATAGTGAATAGTATTGATTTTTGAATGTTAAACCATCTTTGTATTTTGGGGTAAACTCCACTTGATCATGATACATTATTATTTTTGTGTTTCTAGGTTCAATCTGCAATTATTTTGTTAAAGAATTTTGTACCTTTATTCAGTTTATTTAGTTGTCTATATTTCTTATCTGTTTTCTCTTCATTGATTAATTACCCTTATCTGTATATTTATCTGTACTATCAGTAATTTGAGACTATTTTTCTAGTTTATTAAAGTGAATGCTTACATTGTTGGTTTTTAAACTTTCTCCTTCTTTAATAAAACAATTAAAATGTATTGTTTTCTTTTTAAGCACTTTTCTAGTTTATCCCACAAATTTTCGTATACTGTGTATATATATACAGTGTATTCAGTTTCAAGCATTTTCTAATTTCAAATTTCATATATCATGCATATATATATATTCAGGGTCAAGTATTTTCTAATTTCCCTTGAGGTTTCTTTTGTGTTATATGTGTTACTTAGAAATATGTTACTCAATTTCTAAGTATTGGCAGATATTTTAGAAGTCTTTCTGTTACTGGTTTCTAATTTAATTCTCTTATGCTCAGAAAATATATTCTCTAATGATTTCAATTATTATAAATTTATTGGGATTGCTTAAAGTCCAGAATATGACCTATTTTTTTGAATGTTCCATTTGCACTTGAAAAGAGTTTGTGTCCTCCTGTGTCTAAGTGGAGTGTTCTATAAATTTCAATTAGGTCAAGTTGGTTGATAGTATTACTAGTCTTCTATTTTCTTAATGATTTTTGTCTACTTGCTCTATCAGTTACTGAGAGCGAAATGTTAATATTTTGAACTCTAGTTATAGATTTATCTACTTATCCTTCCAGTTCGATCATTTTTTGCTTCATGTATTCTGGATATCTGTAATTAGGTGAATATACATTTAGGATTGTTATATTTCTTAAGGAATGACACGTTTATCATTATACAATGTTTCTCTTTATCTCTGGTAATATTCCTTATTCTGAATTCTAATTTGTCTGACATTGCTATAACACCTCCAGCGTTCTTATGATTAATTTTTTCCAGGTTATACTTTTTAAAAAATGTTTTTACTTTTCATTTATCTGTATCTTTAACTTAAACTTTGACTGTTGTAGATCCCATTCATAAAGTTAGGACTTGCTTTTTTAAATCCAATCAGATAATCATTGCTTTTTGCTTGAACTGTATAGACCATTTACTTTTGATGTAACTTCATAGATTTGTGTTCAAATCTATCATTTTGTATTTGTTCTTATTTGTCCTGTTAGTCTTTTCCTTTCTTCTTACCTTTGTTCATGTTCTTTGACTACTTTTTCTCATTCCATTTTATCTCCACTCTTGGCTTTTTAGTTATATTACTATTTTAAAAATAATTTTTTATTGTTGCTCCATAAATTATGATAAGAACTTTTGAAATGATTGCAAACAATTTTAAATTATACTATACTACTCAGGAATAATATTCATAATATTATAAGAACATTAAAATATCATAATTCTACTTCCTCCTCCTGTCTATTTTTTTTTTTTTTTTTGTGGTACACAGGCCTCTCACTGTTGTGGCCTCTCCTGTTGCAGAGCACAGGCTCCAGACGCGCAGGCTCAGCGGCCATGACTCATGGGCCCAGCCGCTCTGCGGCATGTGGGATCTTCCCGGACCGGGGCACGAACCTGTGTCCCCTGTATCGGCAGGCAGACTCTCAACCACTGCGCCACCAGGGAAGACCCCAGATGTTTGTTTTTAATGAAAATTTTTCCCTAAGACATCTCTTGTTTCAACTCTCAGTAGTAATAAAACTCTAAAATCGAAGCCCCTAAATTAATTTTGCAGTGAGATTTCTTTTTCACTCTGAATAGTATTCATGTCTAGGCTACCATTTCAGAAATATCAAGAGTTTTACATTATATTTATTTATTTACTCTAATCCTGATAAGGAAAACAGTTAAGAAAGGAAGCTGTCCTTGACTTGATCTGTTAGAGAGTGATACAAAGACTAGTGTAAAGCAATCTTGCTCAGAGATTAAAGTGTTTTTTATATATATATGTTTAAATACTCTTCTAATATTATATATATTATATTACCTATATATAGTATCTTTCCTAAAATAGATTTATCTTTGTCTTGTGAGCAAAAATATAGCATATATTTAGGTATTAGTCTAGTCCAGAGGTATAAAATTCATTACACATATTTTGCTACTTTTGTTTCTCACACACATTGCAGCTATGAATAACCAACCATGGCAATTTACACTCTAAATTCAGACGTAATCTTATAAGCCTTCTTAACATGGTACACTGGGAATTCCCTGCCTTTTGGTCATAGCTGGTACCACATGTGAAACTTACCTGTCATCTATGATTAATGACTACTATGTTAGTATTTAGATTTTAAAATCCTAAAGAGAAATAACCAATCTGTAAAGGTGTATAAAAACAAAGGTATCTCAAATTGTTAAAACCAGAACCATTTTATAAATGTATCTGTATCCCTATTGATTTATTATAAATGTTTAAACAATTATATGATATAATCCAGCTGTTTTACTTTTAATCAAATATAACAAAATGTCTTGGTAGTCAAGTTTAAATGTACAGTGATTTTGCGTCCTGGAAAATCACAAATTGGCATGGAGTTGAATCTGAGATGAGAGAATCAGTATTATAGCAGGCACCTAAGATAGAATACCGAGATTTAATTTGAAAATGCTGTAAACTTTGCAAAGAATGTACAAAGTATAGAGTTGTAAAGGTAAGTGTGGGTC
This sequence comes from Delphinapterus leucas, assembly GCF_059928025.1. NCBI lineage: Eukaryota > Metazoa > Chordata > Mammalia > Artiodactyla > Monodontidae > Delphinapterus > Delphinapterus leucas. Next base: position 83,676,250 of record NC_143140.1, on the reverse strand, counting down.
AGGATTTAGGAAAATAGCCAAGGTAAGAGGAGATGAGAACTTCCTGAATTAGCTCTCTAAGATAATTGAACTTACCTAAATGATATCTTTAAATAGGACATGCTTTTAAAAAATCATAAAACATTTCATTAGCTTTTGCAATATAGAACATTAACCTAGGCAACAGTTAGGATATACTTTATAATATACCTTATCTTTATTAGGTGAAAACTTTTTGACCATACAAAATATCATTTTTGTTTTAAAAGTTTTTATCCAAATGTTTCTGTTTCATATTTCATCATATTGGTGGATATGCTTAATAAAATGATGTTTCTGAAAGCTTAATTCTATTACTCTCATATGTAATTAATCAAAAATTATTTTCAATTTTAGCTGCAGAAAGTATTTTTTATATGCAGCTTCAGTTTATCAAGGTACTATAAGATGCCACCATATAATGCATGATCCATTTTTTGACATTTTAAAATTAATTATCTTTTCTCTAGTTGGTTGCTGTTCCTAATTGTGATCCTTTATTTTAGAATCAAATAGATACCATTGAATTAAAGGATTAGATCTTAGAGGTCAAAGCCAAATAATGTTCAATAATAGATAAATCTCTGAGTACTTCCTGTGACACAGCATTTTGACAGACTCTCATGAAGTAATTGTGAATAGAAGAGACATTGTCCCTGCACTCACAGAGTTTATAATCTAGTGAAGGATACAGAAAATAAAACAGGTAATTACAGTAAAGAGTGATGTCAAAGAAAACCAAATCTGGACTCAGGTAAAGAGAGCCTTTATTCAAAAGAAATATTTCAATAACAGGAGGGGAACACTGTAATAAAGGTAGGGGAATTATTACAATAGGGAGGGACTTCTGACCATGAGAGCTGAAATCATCTCAGAGGACAGGCAGAAAAGGGCTTTTATTAGGAAGAGTAAACAAGGTGAGAAGGAACCAGGTGGGGGGAAATGGAATGAGGTGCCATGATTGCAAAGTGGATGCTTTTCCCTAGGGTCAGTCATTCCTGTTGGTAGGGGCCCTGGAAGAAGGACTGTTCTGGACTCCAATGCTCCAGGGTGGGCCAAAGTTCAGGGGCGTGGGGAATTGAGAGAAATCTGATTAAAGTTTGGTCAAGTCAATCACATTAGTGGACATTTTATTTTGATTGATCAGTGTGGACAAATGGTTGAGCTCATCATTTATGGGACAAAGAATGGGAGTCTGAAGGGACTGTGTCTGGCCTTGGCCTAGGTAAACAAGCAGGGCTATCCATGAGTTTTAACTAAGTCTTATGGGGAAAGATAGTTCTTTGCTCTAAGTCATCTTCCAGAACATAAAGTGTGGGAGAACTGTTTTAACCATGTTTTCCAGGAATACAGGGCTCAAGTAAAATTGTAAAATCACCCTACATTGTCCATGACGAAAGTTATAATGGCAGATTTGCAGTGTCCTATGGTAGCACAAAAAAGGATCAGGGAGGAAGTGAATCCAAGCTTTGATTTTAAAAATTAGTAGGAGTTAAAAAAGCAGAGAGATCAGCAAATTAAAGGGCCAGAAAAGTACCATTTACAGGCAGAGTAGATGACTTTGTAAATTGTATCTTTGAAATAGTCAAAAATATATCCTCCAGGGATTCATAGACTTGCACAATTAGATTTTCATTTTTTTGTTTGTCCTTCTTGCAGTTAGGAACCTGAGAACTTGGGAATCAGTTGATGTTTATTTGGAAGGTCTAGTCAATGACAGGACTCCAACCCTGACACTGAGGGAAGACAGGGATTACTGGAGCCCCAGGGCTGAAATTCAAAGCACAGCCCAGTTTTAGGTAGAAGGAGGAGGATAAACAGAAACAACCCAGGCACTTGCAGTGAGGGGAGAAAGTAAGGAGGTTTGGGTTCTGTGGCATGTTAGCTTCTGAATCTAGGTAAGAAGAGTATTGGGAGGAAAAGCAAGCAGATTCCAGGCCTGGAGATAAAGGATTTATTCCAAGACTGTTGTCCTATTGTTTGGACTACATCTCCTGAACGATCTCCTGCTTTATTCAGATTTAACCCAGGATTTGAGGCAGCATTTTGCCATCAATAATAATGATTAAGCACTGTGCTGAATGGTTTATATATATATTAACTCATTTAATCCTCCCAACAACCTTTTGAGTCATTATCTTCATATATTTAGAGGTTAAGAGAGTGGGGACAGAGAAATTTAATGATTTGCCCAGCATCACTGGGTAATTAACAATGGGCTGGGTTTATAAACTCAGGCAATCTTGCTCCTGCACTCTAAGTTGCTCCTGAGGCTGAGCTCTTAAGCAGGCACCATCGTGACCAAAGTCAGAGGAGCAAAAGGATTTACGTTGGGGTTTGTAGGGATGTAATCTTGTCTGAAGATCAAGTGCACAGTGCACTTTGGGCTCCTTCCAGACATCTGTGCCTCAGGTATATCTATTAGAGCAGAGGAGAAAAGATATCAGTCCCTCATTCTAAATGCAAATGATTCTAGATTCATTAATGTATCATCAAGTCTTCAACACTCATTTTTCAGCTCTTTTCTGGCACTTAGAAGATGATAGAAAACCATGACGATCCTTAAAGGGAGGACAGAGGCACTGGGAAGAGAGGAATGCAACAGGAAAGGAAACCTTTTTTTTTTTTTTTTTTTCTCTTTCCAGTGTAGTTTATGTTGGGCTCAATCTAAGACCTGAATTTTAATGTCAGTTTGCCATGTGCTACAGCTGCTACTGATAACAGGGGTAGGATGGATGGTCTTATCTCTGATTCTCACAGTGGCTCCTGAGTAGTAAATCTGTGCTGATATATCTTATCTCCATTCAGTTTTAGCAAATCATCACCTTTTTAAAAATCTGGAATAGTACTTTGTGTCTGAAGATAAAATGTCTTGGAATACTTTTTCTCCTTGGATTTTTATGGAAGTTTTTAAACACTTGGTCCCTCAGGAATTACAATGAAATGCATCACTGTCAGTCAGATGACTGAGCTACCAACTCATCAATCATTTTTCTCTTTTGGTAAGACTCTATATTCTAGAATGCCTAAACATAATCCACGGAGGTCTAGTGCATTTAATTTTTTCATAGCAACTTTGATTTGGGGGAATAAGAAGAGTGATTCTGTCCCAAACTTTAAGACCTCCTTCATCTAATAACCATTGTAGCCCTCTTTCCCACCAAGGTTGCTTTAATATTTTTTTCTACTGTACCTACTTTTTATTTAGACCTCAGCAAAATTGGATAGTTAGTGGTAAAATCAATATAAAAATGTGCTTTTGTCCGTAGAGTAGGCATAAAGTGCATAATCATTGGGAGGTTATGTTTGTGATAAATACGCTTTTTCTTTTATAGTCTGAGCATATTTCCTGGCCCGCATATGCAGACCAAAAGGGTTTTTTTTACATTTCTTTCATGTGACTTTATCACTCTAACAGAGCTTACTGAACATCTTTGTCTTTTGAGACATTTTGAATAGTTAAAAAAAAATAGGGCTTCCCTGGTGGCGCAGTGGTTGAGAGTCCGCCTGCCGATGCAGGGGACACGGGTTCGTGCCCTGGTCCGGGAAGATCCCACATGCCGCGGAGCGGCTGGGCCCATGAGCCATGGCCGCTGAGCCTGCGCGTCCGGAGCCTGTGCTCCGCAACGGGAGAGACCACAATAGTGAGAGGCCCGTGTACCGCAAAAAAAACAAAAACAAAAACATATAGCAAAATTATACTGTTGCTGCACAAGGACACGCCTCAACAACCAGCAGCTAAATCGTTTCTAAAATTAATAGTATTTGACATAGCAAAGTTATAGAAAAATATATGAAAGAATGTAGTACACACTTAGCTACTCTCTACCAGAATTAACCATTGTAAATATTATATTTGCTGCATATCTTTAAATGAAATTTAATTTTACACATATTTATATAAGGTTGAAATTTCATTTGTCCCCATTTTCAAAATTTCCCTTTGTCTCCACATTCCCAAGCCCCTGACAACCACTGTCAAAAATATAACAGGCTTCGTTCTTAGCCAGTTTTCATACTCTTTCATATACGTACAGGCAACCATTAATAAGGTATATTTGTACATGTTTTTAAAATTGTGTAAATTGTATACATCATTCTATAATGTTCTTTTTCTTCCAACATTTTGTTTTTGCCATCTGTATAATACCCCAGACTTTTAAATAACCAGTAATGTCTCTTTAAAACAAACATAGGTAGTTGTGTTAAAAAAATGGGCTCTGCAATATTATTATTATTATTTTTTTGGCGTACGCGGGCCTCTCACTGTTGTGGCCTCTCCCGTTGCGGAGCACAGGCTCCGGACGCGCAGGCTCAGCGGCCATGGCTCACGGGCCCAGCCGCTCCGCGGCATGTGGGAACTTCCCGGACCGGGGCATGAACCCGCGTCCCCCTGCATCGGCAGGCGGACTCTCAACCACTGCGACACCAGGGAAGCCCCTGCAATATTACTGTTAAACATAACAATAAGGTAGATTTGCTGCAGGCAAGGATTATAAAAAGAAGGTAATAAGAAGTTTGACTCAATGACAAAGCCAAGATGGAAGGGACACAGATGCAGTGTTCCGTAAGAATACTAATCATTATAAAAACGCTGACTTGAAGTGTATTTTAGCTGCCAGCTGTTACAGAAAACACTTGGTTCTTTCTCTCACCATATACTCTAGTGGTGAGAATCTCCTGGAATGGTGATTCCAATTTGCCTTATGCTCAGGCTGGCCCTGCCTAGGTCTTGAAACGAAAGGGACAGAGTCTTGCTGTGAATGACAGTTTACACACAGCCCTTAATAGGGAGAGCAGTGCACCATCTTCTTGAGGCCACCCACTGGGCACAGAGGTGGTAAAGGACATGTATGTGCCTCCATCTGGCCAGCCTCTGTTTCAGAGGCTGTCCTTTAGAAAGCATGATGTGTAATGATTTCAGTTTTGGTTTGGATTCTATCAGAGAAGCATGTGAAAGAGAGATGTCAGGTCCATTTCAAAAAATTAGGTATTTATGAAGGTTCAAACAAGTATATCATTTTTATCTGCAGTAAATGTCTTTCTACAGATTTAATAGAGTATTTCCTTTTGCCTGAAGTTATATTTCCTGCTAAAAAGTTGAGAGACACACAACTCCCTATTGATAGGTGGATAACCCACATCTCATATCTTAGATGCCCTCAGAAATTCTAAATTGAACTTTAACCTTACTCGATTTAAAAGTGTTATCTACTTAGATTTTATTCTCCTTGAATTTGAGTTGCTAAAATGCAGGAGAAAAAGACCCACCTAATTCATCTGCTTAAGTTAAAATGTCAGAAAATAGAATTTTCCCTTTGAATATGGATGGACAAGATGGTACCCCATACTTTTTCATTACCCTATAAATTTCAATCCACCCTTGAGTACATCTCAAATTTGAACTCTCTTATATGTAATAGCTGCTAAGGTCTCTCCTGCCCATAGGATGTGTGTGCTTCCTCCAAGCTCCTGTAGCATTTCGTTTTCTTGTAATATTTTAATTTCATAACAGTTTTTGTTTTCCATCTTAGAGTTATTTACGTATTTTGTATAAAATGCATATCTCATATATCTTATATTTTAAATTGCTTGGATGAAGAAACCCTGTCCAATTAATCTTTGCATTCTTTACAGCGTCTATCACAATATTAGGTAGGTAGTAAGTATCTGGTAAACATGAATTGAATGAGTGAACAAATAAATGAATGCCTGGGAGCAGGCATTTTAAACAATAGTAATCTTAAAATAAATGAAGACTGTTTAGTCTTCTTAAAATAATTGTATTCAAATTGACTAGTACAATTAGGGGCTAGTACAATAGTACATAGGGGCTCACTCCTGGTGTTGTATGTTCTCTGGTTTTGGACCAATATATAAGATGAGCCTAGAGCATCCTGTAGTGCCAGAACATGAGTGCTCAAACACACACACACACACACATGCACACACACACACACGCACAATGATGGGTATATGTTGGAGGGACTCAGTAGTCAACTGAGAGAGGTCTCAATAGGCAAAGCTAGAGTAATCAGAGCAACAGAGTCAATCAATCAATCAATCAATCAATAAAAAGAGCAATAGATTATAATGCAAATTATAAGAAAAATTTATGGGTCCAAACTGTTTTGAATAAATGATTGAATAAATAAATAAGTGAATGAGAAGAAGCAAATCTCACATACAAAAGAATTCCAAATAATTTAGTAGATATTTCATCCTCAAGGAGGTGGATTATAACTCAGCACACGTTAAGTGTAGGTTGCTCATAGTGACTTTCTGTCAAAGAGTACAATATAGAAAGGGTAAAATGAGTAACTTGACATTGGATAAACCTGGCAAACACTACCTCAGCCAGGTGGTCAAGGGTAACATCAATAGTGATGTCATGGGCTTCCCTGGTGGCGCAGTGGTTGAGAGTCCGCCTGCCGCTGCAGGGGACGCGGGTTCGTGCCCCGGTCTGGGAAGATCCCACATGCCGCGGAGCGGCTGGGCCCGTGAGCCATGGCCGCTGAGCCTGCGCGTCCGGAGCCTGTGCTCTGCAACGGGAGAGGCCACAACAGTGAGAGGCCTGCGTACCACACACACACAAAAAAATAGTGATGTCATATTGATAGTATGTATTCTTGATAGAATGTGATGAAAATGACCCTTTACCTCTGTGGCCTTCCTCCAAAAAATCCATAACCCCAGTCTATTCATGAGAAAAAATATCAGACAAATCTCAATTGAGGAACGCTCTACAAAACATTTCACCCGTTTTCCTCAAAGCTGTCAAAGTTGTCAATAATAAGAAAAGTTTGAGAAACTCTCATAACCAAGAAGAGCCTAAGGAGAAATGAGAAATAAATATAACATGGTATTTCTGGATGGGCTCCTTGAACATAAAATGGACATCCGGCAAAAACTAAGAGAGCCTAAATTTAGTATGAACTTTAGTTAATAATATAATGCTATTGGTTCATTAATAGTAACAAAAGTACCACACTAATCCAAGATGTTAATAAAAGGGGAAACAGGCATAGGCAGGCATATGACAACTCATTTTTCTATAAATCTAAAACTGTTCTAAGATGAAGAGATTATTTACAGAAAAAAAAAAACTACCTACTAGAGACAATTTCTGCTGAGCATAATGGTTAAGTGAAGAAAATCTACTTCTTAACACTTTATGGTACTGGAAATATTCTTATTTTCTTTTGCCTACTCTTTATTCTCTAGAATATGAGAATGGAAAGAATACCTAATTTGTACTGTTAAAAATTAATATTTGTTAAAAAGCTAAAGTGCCCTAGCACATAGTAAGTGCTATGTAAATGTTTATTAATAAATACTAGGCTATAAATCCTCTGAGGAGAATCCTGAAAAAAAGGATATCTTTGATAATCCCCTTGGATGACATAGGAGACAGAGACAATCACAAATAAAAACAGAGGGCTGCTAACTGCCTACCATTGACGAGAGGTCCCATTAACTATATGAAGAAATATTAAAAAGCAAGAGGACTCAATTTCCGCACCAAACTTGTACACAAATGTTTATAGCAGTATTATTCATTATAGTTAAAAAGTGGAGACAACACAAGTGTCAATCAGTGCGTGAATGAATAAACAAATATGGTATATCCATTCAATGGTATATTACTCATCCCTAAAAAGAAATGCAGTTCTGATACATGCTATAATTTGGATGAAGCTTGAAACAGTCACAAAATTCCACATATTATATGATTCATTCATGTGAAAGTACAGAATATGGAAATCTATAGAGACAGAAAATAGATTAGTGGCTCCTTAGGGGTAGAGAGGGTAGGGTGGTGATAGCTAAGATATACGGGGTTTCTTTTTAGGTGATGAAAATGTCCTAAGATTGATGGTGGTATTGGTTGCACATATCTGTGAACATACTAAAAATGATTAAATTGAATACATACTTTAAATGAATAAGTTGTATTGGGTGTGAATTATATTTCAATAAAGCTGCTTAAAAATAAAGACAAAATGAAAACATTATCAAATAAACAAACCAAAAAAATACAAGCAAACTCAAATTACTAGTTTACCTTGTTTGTTCACATTTCTCAAATACTGGATGTGGTCTAGATTCTAGAAATATAATTCGAAAGTTACATGCAGAAAGCATTTAGTCTTACCCTGTAAAATTACCAAAAGCTGCCCATCAGTCTAGAGATAGGCACGCTTGCTTTAGAAGGGAGAGGATGAACTATAATCAGTGTGGTCATAAGATCTACTTTTAATCCCCTGATCTCACATAGTGTAAATTACTACTCTTGCTTGCAGTGGGGAATGGGTGAAGAATGCAGTCTGATAGCAGTTAAATACTAAGTAATAGACACTACTAGTACTTTAACTTTTAAAAAATGAATAAAGCCAATTCTAGGAATGCCAATCAAATCTCTATCTTTGAAGTCCAAGGTAAACATATCGAACTGTAAACGTGGGCATGTGATGCTTACTCATACTATTGTGTAATCTGTTCCCGGTGTTTGGGATATCTGTCCTTCCTCTTCTGTCTACACCCGCTCCCCCACTTACCTATCTGCTTAGCAGCCCAACCTCTTTTTCCAAGCATGCCTATGCCCTGAACTTCCCCTGCATCATATCCACAGTGCTTTCTCTAGGTGACTACTCACATTTACCCTTCTTCTAAATCCTCATTCTCTTTGAAGGACAGAATGAATATTCTCATTTACTAACCCCAGCACCCAGATAAGTTTATTGAAGACAATAAAAGTAAATAAATATTTAATGAATGTAATTGAAAGTTAGTATATCTCTTTTGCTGATAGAAAGAAAAAATGGGTTTAGACATTCTCTTCTATGAATTGATGATTTTTTGCTTGGGATGCACACTTTTAAAAGGTAAGAAATTGTTAAGTTAGATCGAGACACCAAAGATAATGAGTAAAAGGTAGCTGATAAAAAATTAGGTGAAATTAAACAATGGAAGAATAAAGAACTGAAAAATGAAAATCATCTGTTACATATATTCCATCTTCCCTTCACAGTGACCTTTCTAAAACACGTATCAGATCATAACACACATGCATCCAGAACTTTGCGTCTTCATCACCTTCATCACAAAATCTCTCCACACTTTCATCCTCTGTCACTTCCCATCAACCCAGAAATTTCAACAATGAGACAGAGATTGCATCTCCCTGAATTTCTGCTATATCAAAGTCATTGCCTTTCCACAAATATCTTTTCTTCCCTGTCTCTTGGGGAAATTTTATTTCAAAGTCTAACTCAGAATTGACTTTTTTAGAAAGCTCTCCTTAACTTCCTCCTCTCCACCACAAATGGATTTAAACACAATTTTTTGTTTATGCTGGGTATTTTACCTGTTTCGGTTTTCACATGTTATCACAATGAATTTTTTTTTTTTTTTTGCGGTACGCGGGCCTCTCACTGCTGTGGCCTCTCCTGCTGTGGAGCACAGGCTCAGCCGCCATGGCTCACGGGCCCAGCCGCTCTGCAGCATGTGGGATCTTCCTGGACCGGGGCACGAACCCGCGTCCCCTGCATCGGCAGGCGGACTCTCAACCACTGCGACACCAGGGAAGCCCCACAATGAATTTTAATTGAAGTTAGTCTTCCTGATTCAGTGGAGAGGTCACCATGATCAGGAATTGTATTGTTCTTCTTTGGCACAATATCTTGTAAATAGTAGGTACTAAAAAATGTTTTTTAATGGTTGAACAAAGGAATAAATGAACAAATGAACACTTTGACACGTGGTTTTTATAATACTTTTTGTTCTGTTTTTTTTTCATATTTTCTTTCGTTTTGTAATTCGTTTTTAGTGGAGTATGGTTGATCTACAATGTCGTGTTAGTTTCTGCTGCACAGCAAGGTGAATCAGTTATACATATACATATATCCACTCTTTTTTAGATTCTTTCCCCATATACATCATTACAGAGTATTGAGTAGAGTTCCCTGTGTTATACAGTAGGTTCCTATTAGTTATCTATTTTATATATAGTAGAATGTATATGTCAATCCCAATATCCCAATTATCCCTCCTCCCTCTTCCCCCTTGGTAACCATAAGTTTGTTTTCTACATCTGTGATTCTATTTCTGTTTTGTAAATAAGTTCATTTGTACGATTTTTTTAGATTCCACATATAAGTGATATCACATGATATTTGTCTTTCTCTGTCTGACTTGCTTCACTCAGTTTGACAATCTCTAGGTCCATCCATGTCGCTGCAAATGGCATTATTTTGTTTTCCTTTTTATGACTGAGTAATAACACAAAAAATAAAAGATGTAACTATGTCGTATTTTAAACAATAGGGTTAGCAAAAAATAATTAGAATATGTGGCTTTGAATTTTTATATTAGGATAAGTTTTTACTCCTTAGCAATATTGGTTGTGATATTGCTTATTTGTGCTTCCCTAAGTTTGATTAAGTATTTGAGCCAAATAAGAAAAATCCATGATTAAAATGAATGTAGCAATTAAATTGTGCTTCTAATGCAGTAATTTTTGGGAGGTTTTACTATAAATGGCAATCCCCATACTATTGCTTCCAGGGAAGGGAAGGGAGAAGTAAAATAGATCCACCGTGAAGAAAAAAGAAACACAAAAACTTCTTATGCTTCAGGTCATGTATTTCTTACATCCACACTAAATTAGGCAGGTTAAGTATCAAACTCCTTTAAGAACCAAGAAAGCTAAGAATCTGAGAAGTGTAATGACACCAGGCAGAGAGGTTCAAGTTTTCTGGCTTCAGCATCACTGTGCCTTGCTAAAAGAACATCTGAATTGGAAGCAACAATATGGAATGCAAGAATAAACGAGAGAAAGAAATGGAAGTAACTCCTGGAAAGGCATATCATTGCTATTTAGATCGTAATATTTTACTGTACACTGGGAAAGCAATCTTTATTATAAAGACTTTCTTGGAAAGTCACATTTCCTCCAATCACTGTTAAAGTCATTTCCATCAAATGGAACTACTTATTACAAATGAATTAATATTGCTTTGGGAACATTTCCTTCCTAGGTCAATTTTTATTTAGGAATTAGAGTCTTTTATTAAATTAATATAGACTTTTTGTTAATCAGATCAGCAGTTCCTTGTCACTAGGTATCTATACATCCTGCAGAATAGATGACAAACTTATATCTAAAGAACTAATTTTAAGTAGTTGAAGTTTGATTGTATATTATTTAAAGTGAAAGGAACCTGAGAAATCATCACTACCAGCCCTTTTATTTTTAAATTAAGAAAATCAAAGATGCTGAGAGGTGAAATAATTTGTTTAAGGTGACTGAATAGGTTGGAACAGGTCTGAGAATTGGCCACCAACCTTCTGACCTAAATACAGGCTCTTGATTTTCTTCTTGTTTACGTATTATTTGTATGTAAATGGATCAACATACTCTTTGCATCAATTTTGTTCTCATATATTCACAACTATCTCTACTATGGGAAAATTCCTGAATTTTTTTTAACAGATCCCCATTTTAATCATGTCATGGTGAAAGCGTCAACATATCTTTCCATTAAATAGTACGGAACAATCAGCATATATGACGATAGTTAGAGATAGTATTGTTAAAAGCAAGTGTGTGTTTTAAAAATATCTCTCAACATCGATTTGGAAAACATTGTCTTGGTCCTTGAAAAGCAGCTTTCAGCAAATATTGACCATTTTCTGGTTTTAGCTCTGGAATCTGGTATTTTCTCCACTCATTTATTGGCCCCCAAGAATAGATATAATTTTCTTTCTAAACCTATAGAAACTATGAACATAGATTCTGGCTAGAAAATGCATGGATTAAAGTCCAGTCTCTGACACTAGCTGTAAAAAGTTGGGAAAAATCATTAAATTTTTCCCCGAGTTTGTTTTCCATCTGATAAATGTAGATGATATTAATGCCTACCTCATGAGGTGGTTGTCAGCATTATATGAATTGTTCCATTTAAAACAAGTCACAGATTGTATAGTATTTAGTAATTTTAATAAATGTTAACTATTAATATCATTATTACACAACTTGAATAGGAATTTCCATATGAATATGGAAAATGACAAATGTGATCTGCCCTTAACAGAACCACATATGTGACAATATCATATAGCCATTTTCTAACATCCATTTGGGGAATGTGCATTTAAAAAGAAATAACATTAAAAAGCAAACTTAAACCAAAATCATTGCTAAATACCACATTTTAAAAAGATCACAAGTCTCATGAAGGTAAAATTATTAAAAATTCTCCCTAAATTAGATAAAAAATGAGAATGCAATGATTGATCATATTCATAAAGATGAGAAATGGTTTCATTTTAACCAGAAAACCTGACACATCATTATTTCACAGTAATGTGGCCCAATTACTTTCCTTAGTTGGGGAACTATACAGGCTGGAAGAGTGATAAATGAATGCATTTTTAATGCAAGTTATTCAGAAATTTAACTTGTACTGCAAAATAATAGCTGAGTAGGATTCAGAGTAACGACTCAGGAGAACATGAAGATAATTGTTATATTTTGTACCAAGTGTACCATTTTGTACCTGTTCTTTGCAAGGATCCTTATTGATGTATTATACCTACAACTTGAACATCTAATCAAATAAGCTACCCCCTACTTATTAAATACAGTATCTTTCTTGAATATTTTAATATAAAACTTTCTCACCTGTACATAGAGACCTGTTCAGGACTGGGGAAAAGCTATGTAATGAACTCAATGGTGAGGGATCCCTGTGAATCATTATCTCCTACAGCTCTTGATGTTTTGGCAATTAAGTAGGGGAAGGCTCCTGGTGCTTTTAAGCACCTCTTCTCTACTAATGAAAGAGAATAGAGGATAGAATCTTCTGAGGGAGGGGTGGAGTACTGGCTAGGACTTGAGGCGTAAGAAAGCTCTCTGTCTCTGGAGCATTTCCCTTTAGATGTTGACTATTACCCTGGGTAACTGTAGCTCTGCCTGCCTCTCTCTGGGGAAGAAAATCAGTTTTCTTTTGCCTTGAATTCTCTGCAGACTAGGTCCAAAAGGAAAAGAAGGAACATGAGTCATTTCAAGCCTGGCATTAAAGATATTACTTTCCAACGCTGAGATATTTCTTCTTATAATAATTTCCATTAAATTCCCCCTCAGAAACACTGGTTTGGAACAAGGTCATTTAATCATTAATGCTCAATGTTGTAGAATAGCTAAAGGTTAAGATGCAATTTTTAAAAAATTATCTTTGATAGATTCCATTGATTAAATTTCCATTAAAACAACTTGAAAATTGTGATAGCTAGCTTTATACCTTACAAAGGGAAAATCCGCTAAATTTCAATCTAAAATATTATGTACATTACTTGAGTCTTTTGATATCCAGACAAATGACAGTGACACTTACGGTGGAGACAGCTTTCACAATTATATTCTATTCAAGTCACACTCTTATGAAACCAGATCAAAGAGAATTTAATTTCTAACATTCAGTCTATTCTGGTACTATTGTCTTTTAGTCAGTAGACAACTTGTCAAACTAGGAAGCAGTAAAACAATAACCAACAATAATAGGCAACAATAAATAAGACATCTGATATTTTCTGGACTGAGACAGATTATTTCCTAGTATTATAAACATATTGTTGATTCATTGGTGATCTTGGAAGAAAGAAGGCAAACATAAACCAGAGGTCAATTGGAGGGTTAGGAGAGAGAGTTGTCATTTGCCGATCAAAGAGACACTTTGGGGATGAAGGTGATTTGCAGGGTTTCTGAGGAATTTATACAAAGTGGCGAAGGTTTTCAATGGATGAATTTAAGTGGTTGGATGCTACATAACCCTTCTGTAAAATTCCTTGTAGAAGAACTTCGGAGTGCAGAAATTCTACTTCATTCATTCTCCTGGCTCTCGGCTTCAGTCCCACCTTAGCATGCTCTCCTTTGTATCTCCAGAGACTCCAGCAGTGACCATGGGTTTCCATACCATTGGTGGTGGTTTTCAAGGCTCAGAAGCAGGAATGCAAACCCCTGCTTGATTGTTGCAGTGCAATTCAGGGGCAGCAGATGCCTGAAAGAAACTCTTTGTGTGGTGGTAATGGAGGCATGAGAGTGCAGGCAGAAACATGGGAAGATTCTTTCTTTATTAATTTATTTATTTTATAAATTTATTTATTATTTTGGCTGCATTGGGTCTTCGTTGCTGCGCGAGGGCTTTCTCTAGTTGCGGTGAGCAGGGGCTACTCTTCGTTGTGGTGTGCAGGCTACTCATTGTGGTGGCCTCCCTTGTTGTGGAGCACACGCTGTAGGCACGCGGGCTTCAGTAGTTGTGGCTCGCGGGCTCTAGAGCGCAGGCTCAGTAGTTGTGGCGCACGGGCTTAGTTGCTCCGCGGCATGTGGGATCTTCCGGACCAGGGCTCGAACCCATGTCCCCTGCATTGGCAGGTGGATTCTTAACCACTGTGCAACCAGGGAAGCCCAGGAAGACTCTTTAGAACTGGAATGCCAGCAATTCTTCCCCATTCCTTTGTCTAAATGCGGGTAATATGACTGAGCTCAAAGTCTAGGAATAGGGAAATCTACTCTAGTCTTATAACGTGAGGAACTGCAAAGTTACATAGCAAAGGGCATCAAGGATTGAGGCCGATAATGCAATCTGCTACACATGCTCTGTGTGCTCCTAATTAGACAATAAGTGACACTGCATGCAAATGCTGGAACCATCTCATCATAAGCGTTGGCTTCAGAGACATGGGATGCTCTTCTCGTCTTTTTTGTTTCTTTAGGGACAAGGGTGGTGGAAAGAAGGTAAAGATTCTGAAAGTGGAAATTGTAGCTGAACAAGGCAGTTTTAAATGTTACATTTAGTCAGGAACAGCAGATAAACCCTCTGAAACCTAATTTGTTACACAAACTCAGAACTATTTTTGCTGCTAAATATGACACAGTGTCAAGAAAAACTGATTTCTGTAGATATCATACTTATAAGAAATAGTGATATCTATCAAACATTTTTTTCACTTATATGTAAGGTGATGTTAAAAACACTTATATCAGGATATTAAAATATTTTCAATCACATTATTTTGTGTAATGCCATTACTTTCTCTTTTTATTTTCCAAAAAGGCAATACAAAATCTCAAGGATTGTGTCTGTACTTTTACAG